>NW_006799963.1:53130-191650 GCF_000485575.1 Poecilia formosa | reverse complement strand
ACACACACACACACACACACACACACACCTAGACACACACACACATTTTCACACATCTGCCCCCATCCACCGACACTGCTATGTCTCAAACCAAAGGGAAAAAAAAAAAAAGGGCCCAGGCTCGGTGCCTTTGGGATGATTTGATTAGCAATGATATCTGAAAATGGCCTCATTGTGCTAACAAGATTAAGCTGAGGCCCTGTCTGTTTTTAGTGCTGGAAATTTGCTGGGTGATTAAAACTGGCTCTCCTTACTAGAACAAGAGCCGTAGCGGGCTAGTGGGACCGTTGCCAGGTAACAGGACATGACTGCTGTTTTTATGTAATTATATACACAAACATCAACAAGCTAAAGTCAGCTTGGAGGAGGTGAAGTAGAAGAACTAGTATGTGGCCAAGTAGCAACGAAGGTGGAAACCGTACTCGCTTGATGTGCGTACCAAGGCCATGTTCCAGCTTTCAGACGTTGCAGTGCATAATAAAACCACTGATATTGCAGTTTACAGTATAAAATTATTGCTAAAATTGTGGCTGTTGTCTGGTGCTGGTGAAGTAAATGGGTCGTAAGGTTGGTCCTGAAAAACGACTTTCACATCTGTTGGATCAGAGTAAAGTTTTGGAATTCAGAAATAGGCAATAAAGCCCGTTCAGCTTATGAGGAACCGATAACCTTTTTTTGGTTTTTAATTAGTTTTAATTGTTGCTTTAAATGTTGGTTTCCAGATTATTAATTTGCTTTTTTAATTAGCAGCGGTGCATTGGACAGAATTAGCGTTCCTTTGATTTGGTCTGTTACTTTTTAATGTTCGCTTTACCTTTTTTTCTGCTGTTTTAGATAATCAGTAGTGAGTCGGTGTTTGGCTGTAAGTAATTTAGATCATTTTTGAATTTGTAGATTATGAGGTCAAATCAGTATGTAATCTTTTGTTTACAGTTTGAAATTGTCTGCTGATTTTTAAATTTATTTTGAATACCAAGAAATAGACAAAGATCTCTCTGTGATGTATTTAGTCTTCTTTTTTTATTGTTATTCCAACAGATTTTGGTAAGTTATAACTGATTTGTGAACATTAGTATAATCTAATGTAGTTTTAACGCCATAATGCCAATTGTTTTGGCTTCACTCTATTAATAAAAGCCATTTTCTAACCTTTAAAAAACACCTCTTACTGATATTGAATAATAATTTGAGCTACTTTAAGTATTTAGTGGGAGGTCGTACTTTAACCTCCATGGTTTTCAGACTACTTCATGCAAAACTGGAGTTAAGCCGCAGAATCCTCAACTTTCAGTTTACCATAAGAAGGGTATTAATTCTTTACTCCAACTCTGTATTTATTCAATTGGATTATGTATGCATGGGGGACCTAATGAGGGCTTAAAAATGCAATTATTGCTTAAGCAAAAAATGTGACTTTTTTGATAAATGTTTCCATTCCCTAATAAATGGAGAATCAACAGACTTAGGAAACTGCTTTATTCAGAGCTTGAAATTAGCCCATCAATCACTTGCAGAATTTGTTAACTATTTCTCTCCTTATCGCCCCCTTCTTCTATTTTCTTCCTTGCAGAGAAGAGAGGAAGAACAGTAAAGACACACAGAAAGGGAGAGAAAGAGAGAGAGACAGAGGGCGAGAGAGTGTGAGAGTAGAGAGAGGAAACAAACTGTGTAATCCTGGACAAAGCATGAGGTAAAAGTCATCTCAGGAGGGACAAAACGTAAAGATTCACATGTAGGTTATGCTACCTCCAAATGACTCAACTACTGTATGATAATGAAGTACATTCATTATTCATAAAGTCTATAGGCGCAGGTCAGTGGCACAATCTGAGCAAGGTTAATTATAAGCAAGAAGGTCACTAGGTGCCAAAAGGTCACCCTGATTGTTTATGAACATATTGATTATGTTTTGAGAACAATGAATATCACGCAGTGGCATATGTGAATGTTATGCTATTGATTTCATGTGCTTCTATCCTTGTGTGGCCTGGAAATATATGGTTAACCTCAAATAAATAATCACAATTCCAGAAACTCATTCACAGGGCCCAACTGACACAGTGAAGGACAGTGGTGTTACTGTAGAATAAATCAATAAGTAAAATCAACATCGTAGCTTTCAGCAGCACAGTAAGAAAGGCTCTGAGGTAGACCACACAAGTTCAGAAAGGGAATAAAACAACCCAGAAGCCTGACCTAACACTGTATTTAATGCAAACATATGCATTTTTTTTTTCCCCCAGTAAGGGAAATTATAATTTGTATGTTTTGTTCAAATCGGGAAGCTAGTGCCATGACAACACAAACGTGCCATCTACCATCTAATATTTTTATTCAAAATCTACACATTTCTGAAACATCTCTTCATTAATAATTGAGTCGTTGCTAATAATTATAATTTTGAAAGCAATACATGCAAACTAGTGCTCTGTATCACAAAAAGTCTTATTTGGTTGATCCGCCACGAACTCAAGTGGCACAACTCTTTCTAATGATGTCAGTCTATTGTAGGTATTTCCCTCGTTTCAGTATCAAGGCAGAGGCTGGTAACAATTAGCTGACGTAACTTTTGCTTTACTCAGATTAGACATTATAGGTGACATTATTAAAACTGCATAGATGTTACAGGTATAACTGTTTTCTATTTTTATCTATCTATCTATCTATCTATCTATCTATCTATCTATCTATCTATCTATCTATCTATCTATCTATCTATCTATCTATCTGGCTAGCTAGCTTGCTAGCTAGCTGAATAGTCACTAGCTAGTTGACTAGTTAGCTAGCTGACTAGAGTTAGCTAGCTGACCGTCTAGCTGTAAAATGTTTGCACACTATAAATGTATGTGCATTACTTCTAATCACTAGCTCATTTTAAACAAAGAGACATGTTCTCACCTGAGTAGCCCTAACAGGTTACATTCAGGTTGAAACCTGTCTATAACACATTTTTCTTTTCTTTGAGTTTAGACAATAAAATTACCCTGATAGGGAAAGAAATAACTAAACTGCACACAACTCATAGTAGCGACCACACCTGATGGAAAGCAGCCGGACTAGCTGGAATGCACTGCTATCACAAAAAGAAAATATGCTCATGGTTAATTCAGTTCATCTTTTATCTGCCGCAACACACTGTGATCTCAAGGATGGAGGAGAGATGAGAACATTTCTGCTCAAGAAAAACAAGATAATTTTGTTTCTGGAGCCAATTTAAATTAAAGTGGCCCTTTGTGTCAACGTTGATTGGGAGAGTGTTCAGATATGGGCGATGCGTGACAGGAGACAGGCGACATGAATGCATATAAACTCTGCTGTACATCAGTTCACATGCTGACAACGGGAATATTCAAAATATATTCATGGAATGTTCCGAGCTATTTCAGCAAGGGATCACATAATATTACCTCCGCACAGTGATAAGATAAGGTATATTTCATATTTTCATGTATTTTCATTCATTTTCCCATTTTGGGGAAGTAGCAGGAAGATTTTAGCCTTAGGCAAGATTAATAAGCATTTAAAACGGTTTCAGTGCTAACCGGCAAACCACAGTGTGTGTTTCAGAGTATTGTTCACCACTGAGTGGCCATGAATGACATAAATAGATTGTATACTTCAGGAGCGAGCCAGTGACTGCAGGAACAAACACATAAATAAACACAAGTACTTTACCTATAGGATTTCACAGAAGCGTACATGCTAATTCAATATGACAATCATATAAACAGATTTAAAAAAAGCACACACACACACACATAAGTCGCACACACCTCCTTTCTAATTCCCCTCTGAGCTAAAATTCAATGAAAACTTCCCTTCAGGAGGCATTTTTGTTCTAATGACAAAATTCTAACCACTTAACCCCTATTATACAGCATTGAAGACACTTTGAAAAAAATCAAACATTTGTTGCAGCAGCTGGCAAAAAACAGGTCATAATCAACAATACTAACTTTTAGTAAAGTTAAACATGTTTAGATTAGTTGTGCTGGTTTAGATCCTGTTTTGGCTGGCTGCTTTTTCAGATTTTTTCATATTGCCATCTTTGAAGTTTGCAAATTGTGTCAACAACTTGGAGACTGTGCCCTCCTTGGCGCTTCCTAGAATCAGTTTTTTGCAGGGCCTGCTGGTGGATGCCACTGCTATAGTTACGTTTTTATGAGTGTGCAGCAAAGTTGACTGGATGAGTATTATCTGTGTAAAGCCAAAATGCAACTTTTCTCAGCGGAACATTGCTTTCTGACAGAGCGGGAGGTTTCACGCACATAACTTGTCAGTGGTCATAATTTTATGGTTGATCTTTTTTTAAACATTTCCCATGCACAGATAAAACTTATGCCCCTGTATTAAAACTGTAATGTCATTTAATGGCTGATGGTAAAACAAGCTAGCGCACACGGCATAATTGAAGCCCTCCCCAAACTGTGTTTTTATTTTGCTCCCCAGTTTTGAAATATAATCAGTTTGCCTAATTTTATTGCATTTCCTAATGATGCTCGCCCAGAGCAATTGTTCTGTGTGTTCCTTAGCAAACAGTGCGTGTCAGCTCACTGAGATTAATCTTGATTACTTTAGCCGTTGATGAAGTAGGCTACAATAATGCCTTAATTGAGGAATATTACCACATAGAGGAAAAGAAGAAGAAGAAAAAAAGCAGTGATAGATAGAGCTGGAGATGGATGTTTGACTCCAAACTGCACTAATTGCAAAGCTGTTTGGAGTGATTAACTCTGGATGGATCAGTGACTCGGGTGGAAGGCTGAAAATAAACAACAAATAGGGATCCGCATTTATATCTTTAGTGTTTCGTAGTCATTGCTGCCATGTCATAACAGGGCATCCGACTAAAGATGACATGAGGCAGATGATTTATTATTTGTAAAGAGATTATTTATTATTTTATGTCAAAACCATATTCATTTGATTCTAATTGTTGCCTAATAAGTGTACAAAACTATTAGGACTCATCATGAAGTATTAGAGCTGTTAGATGAATTCTACTGTTCTGTTCTGTTTTAGCCTTTTTTATTTCTGAAACAAACACTGAAGTTACACAGTTGTTTAGTTTTAAATTGTGGAGGCAAACCCTACTGGCTATAAAGTATTTTCATTTCATTTATGTCTGCCTAAGTGTATCATTAAAGTAAAAGAAGGTAACAGTTGATAACGCTGGAGAAAATTCCCCCTGTCACGTTATTGTCCGCAATTTTTGTTCATATGTCGTATGAAGATACTCAGATTGAAGTTGCTAAAAATACCAAAATCGTAATAATTAGTACTTATCCACTCTTTTAAACGGCGGTATGTTAGCAATACATTTCTGTGAAATTGCAATATCGTCAGTGTGTGTCTGAAAAAAAAAAAAAGTTATTTGAGTTACATAAGACAACACATATTAAGTAGGGAAAACTGAAACCTGCATGATTTGAGAAGGAATACTTCGACCAGTAAGGCTGACAGTTGCTTTTTTAATCTCTACCTGGTAGGCTGAGAGCTTTTTGACTTCCTGCAGAAAGTACTCAAGCTCTAAATTGTAGATTAAATCCATGACAATTTCTCTAATAACCTTACTTTGCCCTGAACTCTGTAATAAAGCCCAACCCCCCCAAACCCCTAAAAAAAAAAACATAGGCCCTGCGCCTTTTTTGACAGTACTGGCAGAGACTACAGCAAACACCCTGGGGGCAACACCCAATTCTGCCCATGCAGCTCTCCTGCTATCCTGCCCCATCTTCACTTGTAGGATATTGTACGTGACACGGGTGACTATACGCACACACTCACTGTACAGCCGCATGCCACCCTGTGTATGAGCAGTGGGAGAGTCCCAATCTGCTCGGTTGGGACAGTTGTCTTATGAGGTGTTGTACCCTGACTAGACATATGCTGACCCCTTACGATTTTTCTATTGTGCTGACTTCCTCAACGCACTTTGTGTCAGGACTTTGCGCTGAGTTTAGTTTCGAGGTGGATGTAGAGGGGGGAGGAGCGAGAGGCGCTGTGGCGGTGAAGAAGAATTCCTTGTGTTTTAAAGGTGGACAGGTGTAAAGTTGATGCAAGTGATTCATAAATACATCAAGAGGGCAAGAAGTATTAAGTGGAGAAATAAAATCCATGTTTGTTTCTGTGTGGGTTAGCTATGATATATTTTCGAGGTGGATAAACCACCACAAGAAAAATATAGAATCGCGCAAGATTGTATGAACGAGAAATCTGGAAAACATTATCCACATGACAGAATGAGGCAATAGTTGAGAAACAATTGTTTGCTGGACGTGTAGAATTTGTTGAAGTGTTACATTTTGCTCTTATCACCGATGCTTGGCTGTGAGATGTGCCTGTCTACTCATTGCCCAGTCTGTCATTTTAGGTGGAAGCACCATGTCTTGGTAGGTTTGCAGCTTTGTCAGCCCGTTTCTTCTTAGGCTTGTCTGGTGTCTTTTTGTGTCTTATTGATGGTTCTTTGAAAAAATAAAAAATAAAAAAAACTGAGGTTTTCCCAAAGCAGCTACTTTTATGCTGAGATTAAATGAATCACATTTTAACTCTGACTAATTAAGGGACTTCTTAAGGCAACTGGTTTCACTGGATTTTAATTATTGGTAAATGGGACCGAAAAGAAATGCACACCACAAGTTTTGATTTTCATTGTAAAATCTTTTGAAAATCATATATTTAGTTTTCCTTACGTGCGACAGTCGACCACCGGTATTCGCTCCGGCGGGGGATCACACCTGTGCGCAATAGTTAAAATCTGTGGACATTTGCGACGCCCTCTGATAACTACCTGTTTTAATAGTTCTAACAACAAAGATACCTTAATACGCATTAATATGCACAGTAAAATTTGTATTTTCGACATGGCAGAAGCTAATATCTACTGTCTTTCTTATCTCCACTCTTGCGTGTTCAGCCAATAAACGGCAAGGAAATGAAATTGTGCTCCTGGATTGGCTGCTTTGCAAAGGCCAACCAAATAGCATTATAATTTGGCTTGTGCTTACATATTTCAGCTTCCCAAGTTTTTCCTTCAAATATTTGTATGTACTATGAAAAAATCCGTGAATAGATTTTTCATAAATAATTTGGATTTAAGTCCCACATAAAATATTCACAACTAGGTGAATGTGTGAATAGACTGTGGTTTACTGTGCTTTGCATTAGTCTATCACATATTAAACATTTGTCATTACAAACTGAAAGTTAATTTGGTAATATCATTTTTCAAGTCGCAGCAGCTCTTCGTTGGATATCCAGGCTAATCAGACGTGATGGTAATCTTCTCCACATTCAGACTATATCTAATCTCAGTGACTGACGCCTGACAGAGTGTTTTTGACTCGAGGTAAAGGTAAACACACATGTCCTCACACCTCCATTAAGCTTGTCACCTGCTCTCACCGGGCGAGCTGAAGACAAGAAGTTGGGAGGGATGGAGACAACGTCTTTACCGTGTGGACACTGGCGCTGTCTTGGGAAGGTGTGAACGTGTCATTAGATTAAGGCCTTGGCACATAAAGTCAGATAAGGAAGCGCACTGAGAGAGGCTGGGCGCAGGCGAGGTTTAAATGCTTGCACACGGATCACGCCGGCGTGTGTCATCACACACCCCTGTGTCTTCCACACAATAACGAGGCGACGCAGTTATGTTCATGCAGCCCTTGATGAGAATCAAGAGGTCACACATGGGGAAACGTGCACACAACCGCCACATCACATCCTGTCGCAGCGTGGCTTTACATGTCAAAAAGGCCTTCCTCTGAGAGGCCTGACAAGATGCAGAAGGATCCGTCATGCTGTAAAGGAAAGATAACGTCACCGGAATCTGGTACGACGTTTTTTGAGGGGGAGAACATAAAAAAAGAAAAAAGAAAGAAAGAAAAAAGACAAACCCTGTGAATCATGTCACAAAAGCTGTATTTAAAACTGGAGCTGTGTATTCATGTGTGGAAATTAATGTATGACCAAAAAAATAAAAAATAAAAAATAAGCATGGAGCACGATAATGATGAAGGGCCAATAGATAGCTCAATTTGCAGCTCCTCGCTGTGCCATGAGCTTTTTTTTTCTTTTTTTTTTCATTTTTCTGTATTTAATCAGAGGAACAAATGCACCATGTATAATTGGCAGGGGGGGGCTGAGGGTTATCCCCGTGTTCGAACTCACACAGGACGTTAATCTCCATGTTTTATGTCGCAGAAGGAATTAGAGGTAATGTGGTATCTTGAATCTGCACATTAGACTATCCTACCGCTTTTTATTTAAAACTATATCATAGTTTTAAAACTGGTTTTGATAAAACAAATACGTAAAAATGAACAGATCCAAAACTTTCTTGAATTTGTGCGCTCAAACTATGGCACTTGCTCGTTGTATTTACCCCCCCACCCCCAGGTGTGTGCGTTTGCTGGTCACGAGTGGGATTTTCTCATACAATCAGTCTGCACTTCCTTCTAATCTTGCGGCTTTACCTCATACAAAGTCCAACGGCAGCTTTGGCTCCCAGGAATTTTTGACAGTTGACAGTCACTCCTGGTTGGCTCGTTAGAGCTCAACAAGGCAAGCACAAACACACACAGCAGAAGCCGAGGGAGAGCCAAATGTACACTAAATAAACCTGCTTGTCATAATAATGATGAGAGCCGACTCCATTATGTTCTTTTGAGTTTATTTCTCTGATTTACCGCAGTTAGAGCGACGCGTGCCTGGGACGGTCTCCAAGGTTGCTGTCAGGGGGAATTTAATGTCCTTGGTTTTAGCATCTTTCTGGGAGCCTGTCACATCAGCTCAGCGCTGACTGGCACACCAGCCGAGACCTCTGGCATCGTGAATAATAATAGAAAATTGATACTGCTAAAACATGGTGGAGGAATCCTCCCCCAACTTTTTTTTTTAATTATTTTTTTTTTATGTGTGTGTATGACCTTTACCCAAGTCTCTCTTTTCTTCACCTTGTGCCTGTGATCTCCTTTTTGTTCTTGGCTTGATCAAATTCTAAACTTCGAGACAAGTATACGGGAAAAAAAGAAAAAGAAAAAAGAAAAAAGGGAGGTGTGTTTAATTACATGACAAAACAAGTTTATGGATGAACAATTCCAAATTAACACCTCTGCGGTGGTTCTTACATAAGCCCGTATGATGTGTGTGTCTTTATGTGGACAAAACTGAAAAGCAGTGACTCATCCTTAATAAAACTGGGAGCTCATCCAACTATCGTTATTCATGTTTCCGCGCTGGTTACGCCGACCAGTACTGACATGACCCCCGCTGGAGCTTTAAAATTTTCTCATAAAGTTACTCAACCAATCCTGTTTTCAATTCCCAGAATACCTTTTGATCTCATGAAGTGTCAGTTCAGGATAGCAAAGCTTACAAGCAACAGATACTGGGAATTCAAATTTATTTGACTTTTTTTTTTTTTTTTAAGCTAAATGTTCTCATCAAGCTTTGCGTGTCTGAAAAGACTCAGTGTTTCCAAAATAAGTCCATATTCATTAATAAATGAGCAATAAAAAAGGATTAAATCTGTTTTAAATTTACAGCAGAGTAAAAAATGTCAGACACTTTTAATTAAGTATGATCTCTGTGACAGTCATCACCCTATTTAGCACTAGGACACTGAAGATTGTACAATATCTCTCTTTGTAAAGAAACAGATGTATTATGCTGGAGTACACAGAAATAAAATTTAAAGTGCATCTTTAAATCCTTCCATTTCATGTTCAAATCATTCAGTTGCAGTCCTTATAAAGTGGAACTGCAATGTTTTGGTCTGACTGTAGCTCCATAGGTCCTCTTTTACCCCTGTTGTTCTGAGGTGTGTCTGAGACATTTCACACCCCGTTCACCTGCAGGTCGTTTCCACTACACCTCATTCGGGTATTTTTATAGTTTCATAGTAGAGATGTGAAAAACTTTTCACTCATAAATTGATTTAAAGATGTCAACAACGGTATGGGGTATCGGGCCCTTTGATACGGGCTGCCAGGTCCCTGTATGACCGCTGTCAGAGTCTGGTCCGCATTGCCGGCAGTAAGTTGGGCTCATTTCCGGTGAGAGTTGGACTCCGCCGGGGCTGCTCTTTGTCACAGATTCTGTTCATTACATTCCTGGACAGAATTTTCCTTCAGCTGTTCAGCTCCCTTAATGCTCCTGGTCAGAGGGTAGCACCAATCACAGCAGATAAAGAAAACAATGAGTCAGATCATGAGCAAAAGACGAAGAACAACAATGGCGGTTCTCTTCCCAGTGTGCATACTTTACCTCTTAGGAGCAATGATGCAAATACTGCACTGATACCCTGTCGATATAATCATTTTTCTTTTTCTTCTTCTCTTCCGTTAAGTACAAACAGCTCATGTTTGCCCCCTAAGAGTGGAATAAGGTTGTTGAGCTAAGCTAAATGTGTAAGCAAGCAGCATTGTCTTGTTAACGTCAAGGTACGCCAAGGCCGCAAAAAATGGTTTTTGAAATTCTGCATTAGCCAAAATCTTTACAACACTTTTTTTTGTTGCTCTCAGATAATATACCACATAATCACTTTGAATAAATTTCATCAGAAGGAACATTGATTTTGATGTAAACATAATTATAGGAGCATCAGACTAAATTGGCCTGACAAGATAAAGAGTTCATTATCTGGCAATCCACTGGGGAATGTGTAACTCTAATTACATTTTTTATAATGAACTTCATGTTTTTGTTAAGATTGGAAATACCTTTCATAATATTGTATTCGGATTCACAAAGAGTCTTCAAGACAAATTTTCAATGGGTTTATTATTATAATGCCTAGGCCGGGATGTTTAATATGAAATTAAACAATTTAGAAAACATGTAGTAAATAAAGACTAAGGCATGGTTATTGCATTCTGCACCAGTTCCCTGTGTTTTTTGCTGCAGCGCTGTGGCACGTCTGAGGTTTATTTCCACACTGTGTTGGTTTGCTTTCCAAGAATAAAACATTACAAAGTTACCACGTTCAGGCCAAGACTTGTAGTCACCACACCAGACGTTGGCATAAGAAACTATTTTCAATAATTGATTCTACACCCTAATTGAACAGCAAGACTGAATGACATAGCTCATTACCTTACGCATTACTTAATTATCGGAGAAGTAGGACAAGTCAATAAAAGTGAAGGCAGTAAATTCCGATACTAATTAGCCAAGCTTCCTTCGAGACATATTTAAAGGCAGATTAGTTACCTGAATGTCCCGGTGTGGAATTGGTGGAGGGGCTGAGGGGGATTGAGGGGATTTTGTGGGTATGGGGAGGGTGACACTCCAACAGAAGAGTCTGTTAAGGGTAAATGCTTGAAATTATTAAAATGGGAGAAATTAGAGTTAACAGCGGCATATTAAAGCTTGCCAACAAACTTTTCAATCACTTCGGAATTTAAGGGAAAGTGGAGCAAAGATGAAGTCGCAGAACAAACGCTTAGCATTTAGCCTGTTTAATTTAGGTTAAATAGGTTGTTCCCCTCCACCCCCTTAATTGTTTAAATACTTTTATTGTGTGTTGTTTTCCAATGTTCTCCTTAGTCAACAGAAATCTGAGGAAAACATCATCAAAATCGCTGGCAATTGTTTAAGAAGTGAACCAGTTGCAACTATTTTAAGGTTTCCTTGCGATGGAAGCCTTTATTTCTCAAAGTAATCGGTGACATCAACTAAAATAGTGACTTTGATCTATCACTTCAGACTGATTGTAGAGGAGAATTGATTAAAACAATTTATTTCCTTTCATCGTGAGTCTCTTTGCCTCCATTTGTTTCCCGGGCTAACGCCGGCGATAATAACCGTTTGACATATTGGACCCACTGCAAATATCCATGACCGGGTTCATGGACTCCTAACAGGAGGGCTTTGCAACAATGTGGCACAGATGCCCCTTCAGCCAATCAGAAGGCAGGGAAAAGGGCGGAGGGAGGCAAGCGTTGGGAGTCTTTTTTTTTCACATGCAAATGCTACACTGTGATAATAAACACCTGACATAGAGCATGACTGAATTGTCCTGCCTGTTTAATCAAACACACTCCATCCTGTAGGCTATTGTTGCTTCACTTTGTATCATCCCCCCTTCTGCTCTTTAAAGATTTCCTTACCTCCTCTTGCATATTATTTTTGTTTGTTTTCTCTTTTTGTAATGTTACACTTAGCTTCTCTTTCCTCACGCTTTACTTACTCCATCCTCTCCTCACTTCCAAGCCTGTTAATCTCCCCTGGCTGTCACTCCCACCCTCCTGTCACTCAGCTGTTTTCACAGTCATACATTATCACTTTTTCCGTCAATCGGCTTTGGCAGCGCTAAGTTTTGTGAGGAGCTTTTTTTTTTTTAACGGGGGAGGGAGGGCTCCCCTTTGGGACGAGGAAATGACAGAAGGCGGCCTTTATTTACCTCTGCGGCCCCTACCGTGTCATCTGCTTAATCATCTGGCTAATCGACAACACTGTCTCCCCGCTTGCCCACTTGCGGACAATGGGGAACCTCATTCATATTTAATACAATGGAGTGTTTAAGTCATTGCACGCGTCTGAGGAGGAGGATATTGTGTTTCATTGTGAAGGGCTCCACAGGGACCTCCTCCCTGCCCACACAGGCCTCCCTATCTGCCCTCCTCTTTTCCAACTAGCATATGCTTGGCAATTCTGGTGTTAAGCAGGCAGGCTCTGGCCGGTGCAGCTGGCCGGATGCAAGGGACTCAGCCTGGTATCAAAGCATTAATTCCCATGATTAATTCAAATGGGTAATTCCACCTTATCATGGCTTATGAAAAAAAAATAAAAAAAAATAAATAAATAACCAAGACAAATATGTACTCCACTGATGAATGAATTATGTGGAAGTGTGTTTAATTATGCAACAGGGTGTATAATAGGGGGATCTTTTCCCCAACGCTAATCTCCTTGCCACCTCCACTTTAGAGAGAGCATAGTGTCAGATGCTGGGCACCATGTGTTGCCTCTGTTCTCTCTAAAAAGAGGGGATTTATCCCACAATGCAGATCAGCGTGTGCATTATCTGTTAAGTGTCTGTCGCCACTTAACCACTCCCTAAACCTCTCAAAGTGGCATTGCATGATGGCTCAAGCTCTGCAACGGATGGAGTCCTATACTTGTGATGTGAGCAGTTAAAATCTAGTCCCTCTGTCTTTGCTCTCAGTTTCCCTCTGTCTATGTGGCGCTATATGTCTACTCGCCTCTCTTATTTCTTTAAAAGATTAACCAGGGTCATTAAGGACGCGGAGAAGGGCCATTCTGTCATTATGAGCGGCAAATTAATCACAGAACGAGGGAGGGGTGCGGTGAGGGAGCGCAACTTAATGACACACTTTCCCGAACTGATTACTTGTGTTCCTGCTAATCACATTTGTTAACTACAGTGCACCTATGATGGTCCTTTTGGTATCTGGTGTCTCGAGTCTAGGGCCCTCCTAAAAAGGGCCCATTCGCGTGCTTTATTTTCGCCTCAGAGCAAATTAAAGAACATAAAAGAAACAGCTGTGTACGATGTGGCGCCCCTGATGAGCCTATAACTGTCTGTCCCTCTGAAAGAGCTTGACTGTATCCTATAACCTTAACATGAGAGAACGCGGTCACTGGAGTTTTTTTTTTTTTTTTTTTTACTGTTGTGGCACTGTGGCGGCTCGCCTTTCCCATCGCTCACTTCTTGTCCAAATGAAAGAACCGCAGAAGGCCAACGCCATTTAAAACCACCGCCGCCGCCGCCATTAGGGTTGGCTGGCTTCATTTGTCCTCCATTATTACTGAAGAAAGCCAAGCCATCAGAGCCGAAAGGGCGGGGAGTGAAAGAAACAGCATACAGGTTAGACAGAGGGCCTCTGCCCAGTGAAGACGGGGAGGGAATCTTGGGGCAGGTGAGGGTCAAACTGGACACTTCCTAGCATGCAGCAAAGAGCCATTCGTCTGAATGGAAATGTCAGCAGGGAGCATCAGGTCAACAGCTCCAGGCTAACTCGGGCCTGGGTGTGACTCCTGACACTCAACAGTGGACAGGGGCCAGATAATGGGTTTAGGACCCTGATGGTTATCTCCTCAACTCTGGCTTGTTTTCATTCCTGTCCTCCTCTGCCTCTCCTTCCATCCCTTCGTCTTCTCCACCCCCCTCTAATGGCAACTGAGGAGGGGTTAAATGGTCTAATTCCACAGAGAGCCTTTTTTTTTTTTTTAGAGAAGATACGTGACAGATGTATTGCGATAAACACGATGCTGGCGTTGCTAGAGAAGAGCAAGTCGTAAGGCAGCGACATGAACGGCAATGTTGTTTTCTTTGTGATCTTTGCCAGTGCTATTTATAGTGTGTGTAAACAGCAAGAAGCCCCGTCATAATTGGTAGCTTTTGTTTGTTTGTTTTGTTGTTTTTTTTTTTTTTGCCAATCACAAACTCGATCACGCTGGCCTCTTTTTCATCTCCCAACTTCCTCCTTCGACAGCCAAAGGTTTTTTTTTTTTTTTTAAAGCCACTGCACGGATTGTCAGCGCGAGAAAATCTCCGAATTGATTTACACATTTTCAATCAGCCCGATTCAAGGAAGTTGTCAAATGAAAATTGCTGACTGACGTCTCTTATTTGAAGATTGCGCTCAAAAGAATTTTTCTCCCAAGGGGTAAGAATACTTTTCTGACATGTGAAATGTGGAACACGTTATTTTTTTTGTCAGGAATGCAGCTCTTCCTTTTGGTGGAAAACAGCAGACAAATATCCACATGTTCTTCATGTCAAAATCTGTTAAAGCATTTGGATTCCTTTGATTTTTTTATTTTTTTTTCCTACTTCTTTTTCTCATATTGAGACGGCTTAGAGCAGATCCTGAAAAGACCTTTTGAAATGGACCAGAGCTAGCAGTCTGGCTATTTGGTGCCCACCCTCCCTTCCTTTTCCCCTCAGCCTGTTTTACAATCTCATTAAATCGGCCCTTTGTTTTGCCACTTTCCAAGCTCTGATCTCTGGCTTAGGACGAGTCAAGAGGCCGAGACAGTTTGAAAAAGGCTCCCGCCGTCACAAAGAAGCTGCTTGTTCGCAGCCGTTCCCCTCTTCAACACCGCCCAGACAAAAAGAGGGAGAGAGAGGGAGCAGGAGGGTCATTCGCTGGTGCAATATCGTGAGAACTTAATGAAAGTTTTATAACTCTTGAAATGTTTATGACCTTCTCACTCAGCAGCTTGTTGTACCAATTAATGGCTGATTCTGACAAGCGCCCACGAGCACCCACCTGGTTTTCCCCGGCAACATCAGTTAAAACGACGTAATGCTTAGACATGTTTTAATACATTAGTGAGATGTGCTTATCTGATTTACAAAAGTAAGAATAATAATTGGAGAGTCATTCTAAATATATTTTTTTTTTTTGAATTTTCCCACAAAAAAAAATGTATGTAATGAAACTGAAATTTCCATTTGTTTTATTTTCCCTGACTTTATGATCAAACGTTTATTGATAATAGAGCATTCAAAGTAGTTTTTATGTAAAACGGTAAAACATTTTCCTCTCTCACTAGTGATGTCAGCCCAACTTATTATAATGAGGGATATTATAGCCCTTATATCTTCACCTTAGGAAAACATTGCCTTTATTATCCATGTGACACTTGCATAATAACAATCATGTGTTTCAATTAGCTTGAAACTGAAAAGAAAACCTGACAGTTCGCCTTAATATCAAATGAATTTGTCCATGATCATCTGTCCATCATCTGTCCATGAAGAGGCATAATTCATGGACAGACAGATCATTCAAAAAATCAGTATAGATCCTAAAGTAACACACGCAGACCTGACACAGTAGAACGCTGTAAATTCACAATACACAGCACAATTCAGAGTGAGAGCACATTAAAGGTGTCATGCTTCAAAGAAGTAATAAGAATTGATGTTCCACAAACCTCCCTACGTTTCTTGATTGTTTAGATCCACATGACATTTTCTTTCCTCCCAACAAACAAGGGCACATGGCAAGACAGTACGATTGTAACTTTGTGGTATTCCGCCCTGCTACTTCAGTTGCTATAAGGTGGCAAAGTATAAGGAAATCTTGTGAAATGTTCATCTTCTTCAATGTAGAATGCACCGGGACCTGAACAGCTTACCTAACACACTATTTGATGTAACTGCATCTATTTCATGCAAACCGATACGGCCAAAGTTTATCCAAAAATGCCCCGATCAAAGGCTGATCTTTTCTTGGTACTGCTTTTTTTCAAATAATGCATCGAAAAGTGTTGCGTCAAAGAGCAAAGCTGAACGCTAAATGTGGTCCTATTCACCCAGTAGACAGTAGTTACTGAATCGCTCATCTAGCAGCCAGCACAGATTCATCTTGGTACCGCGGACCTGTCACGGAGCAATGAAGGGGAATCCAGAGCCCGTCTGAAACAAATGACAAAGTCTATTGCCCAAGGCCCCTCTCTTCCTCTTCTTAACAGCTATGCTGAGAAGCCATCACTGTCCACAAAATATGATAAAACCCATGCCATAATAGGATTCATAAACATGCCCAAATACAATTTGCTGAGATGTATTTCAGGAAAAGACAATCATTTACAACTTCTGAGGGGGATTTAGAATAAGTATGTTTGTATGCAAATCCGGCAAGCACGCTTTATGTACTCCGCTCCCACAGATCATGAAAGCGCATTAGATTTATGGCAATGTGTGTGCATAATTGTGAAAATGGTGGTGGGGTTGGGGGGGGGAGAAGGAGAGGAAGGAGGAGGAGAAGAAGAAGAAAGAGAAGAAGAAGATGAAGTAGAAGAAGAAGAACAAGAAGAAGAAGAGGTTTTGGGATTTATACAGAGACTTTTTGGGGGGTTTTGATTATTGTAGAACGAGCACAGCTTTCATGCCCCTGACATGGAAAACAATCACTGCCACTTGGCTGAGGCCTTCGTGTCTAGGCCTCCATTGCCACGACATGGGATCCCGCCAACATTCGCTTTTGGCAATAAAGATAGCTGAAGACAAAAGACGGAGAGCAAGTACCACTTGGCAAACTCGTATTTGGAAGCCGGAGCTCCTAACCTACACTTATTCCTCTGGAAAACACGAGCTGCCATGGTGGGAAAAAAAAAAAAAAAAAAGTTGATTAAGAGTGAAATTTAAAGACAAGAAAGTATTATATTGTTTTTTTTTGTTTGTTTTTCTTTTTTTTTGTTATTCATTAGAGTTTTATTGTGTCCTGGCTGACCTACAATGGTGCAATTAAAATAAAGCCACTCATACAGTGTTTAACAGCGGTTTGGCGTTTCAGCCTTGTGTAAACACTGGTAGAAGGCTTCATCTAATAAAGTTCAATTTACAAACCAACTTATTACCAATAAAGAAGAGGAGGAACACCTGCTTCGTGCCACTGTAACCTTGTTTTGAGATGTGTTTTCCTTTCTCACACACATCTCTGTCTGGAGAGTCCTTCTGCGGCAATGTGGCATGAATTTAGGCGTCTGAGGCTGCAGCCACCTTCCCCTCCATCAGAGCCACTGGTGGGAGCTGAGCGGGGGGATTGACCAAGGAATCTGGAGTTTTTTTTTTTTTTTTGGAATGAGAGTTCAAAGGAACTCCCCGCAGCCTACATAAACCACCCTCAATTGGCACAAAGAGGAAACTCAATTTGCAGGGAGCTGTGCTGTATACTTTTTATAGAGGAACTTTTAGTCATTAGGCCACATACTCCATCGCACTCAAAGAGCCCAGCAACACTGTAGGAGGCCACAATGTGCTTCTTCTTCAAAAAAGAGAGGAGAAAAAAAAAAAAAAGCTCCAGAGACGGGAGGGGAGGGAAAGTGGGGGTGGAGGGGTGAAAAAAAAAATCTCCTAATGAGAGCCCAGCTAGTTCCTGTGTCTTCAGATGGTGTCCTGTTTGTTCAGCAAAGCAGGGGGATCTGTGTTAACCCTTCCACAACAAAATCTGCTTAGAAGGTGTAATCCTATCTACTATGCATGTAGCAGTCTTCAGGCAGGGCTGTGCAGGGGAAAAACAGCCAAAGATGCTGTATCAAATCAAACATATGTGTGGAGAAAAAAAAAAGAACACTCTTTTGGGCAACAATCAGACTGCTTTGAAAAGAGACTGAATTTGTACTGAAAATCTAGTTTAAGGTTGTCATGTTCATTTCTGTCAAATAGGATTTAAGAACAAAACACAGTTTGAAACGTGACAAAAACAGACCCAATAGTTGATCTGTTTACAAAAAAAAAAGTCTCATTCACTATGCAGGCTTTAATGGAAAAATGGTCCACTGCGGCTTATATATATAAAAAAAACAGTAATACAATGTAACACACTGGATGAGACAAACAACAAAATCAATGTAGTTTTGTAAGAGAAATTCAAAGTACTAGATTCTACAAATATTTTCGTAACTAAGAAACTTTTTAAAAATGTTCATAAAATACTGTATATAGTCATAAATCATTTAATACTTTAAAATATGTTGTCCAATGAGGCTCATTTCTCAGAGTAGAAGTGTTTTCTGAAAACCACAATCCTAACCGAATATTAAACATTCTTTTTATTAAACCCTGATATCTGTATTATTTTTTTATTCTTTGCTATGATGTATAAATTATACTCATAAATGTTAGTTGTTTTTTTTTTAATATAAGCAATATGTCATAATTAACAGAAGTAAAGGGATGAAAACATCAGTCTGTGTGTAATTAATCTGCTTTAGAACAAAGTGGAACAAAACCAGTAAGAAAAGTTTTGCTGCTGGTGCTACATAATACAGAGTACTGCAAGTGCAACATAACTGGCTAAAGCACAACAAACTTTAAGAGACATAAGAAAGTAGGCCATGACGGAAAATAATACGAGACAAATTGCTAAAATGAATTTTTATATGGAGGGTGTTTACTAAGATGCAAACCTAAAGGCTGCTTTGTGCAAAGTGTGTGTTATTTGTGTACAGTATGCATTCAGACGAGAATTTTTTTGTTTTAGATTGCATTGGATAATCAAACAAAATTGAAATAGTTTCAAATATGTTAGCCTTTCTCTGAGTTTTGCCATTTTTTTGTGTAATTCCACTTCAATAATAAGACTATGACTAAAAAGTAATTTAAAATGTCCGGATAAACTTAATAATGGGATCCTGTGATGAAATTCTATTGATTTGTGAATTCATTTGTCATTATTTCTTAGTTTTAGTTATGATTTAACCAATATTAAACTAAAATAAAGAACTCAACCTTTTCCAAACCTAAAAAGTTAAAGTTTACAGTTTCAGACTGCTACCAACACCCCCTGAAGCCCACCTGCATTCTTTCTAACCTTTCTGAACTTCGACCTCACCATGCAGATCTTTCCAGTCATCATATTTTTTTTTTCTTTGTGTCCTTTGTCGCCCTTCTCTTCTCTCTCCTCCCCTCCACCATGTATGGCAGATTAATGACAGCTAATAATATCTGATGTTCCTGGACATTGGGTCCGGTAATGAGATGCATTCCCAATGGGTAGGCAAGGTGTCACCACTAACAAATTCACCATTGCCGTGTGCAATTAGCCTGTAAAAAGGCTGGAAAAATACACTAAATCAGTATCGGCCCAAGATGGATGAAGCGCAGTGAAAGAAAAATACCCCTTTTGTTGCAAAACAGCCAACATGGAAAGAAGAGAGCGAGTGAGGAGAAAAAAAAAATGTCTATTTTTCCTCCTCCACATCTTTCTCTTGGAGGGGATGTGGACAGGTTACCTTTATGGAAACATTATTCCTTGACTGCTCCCTGGCAGGAGTTCATTACAGCTCAGCCCAACGTTGAAATATTCTCTGCAAAATGTCAGCATATGTAAATGAGGACTCAGTGCTCATTCGCATGTCATGTTTTGTTAAAAGTTGTTGCAACCTTTCTTTGCTCCTTATTTCTCGCTTTTCTCTGCCCATTTCTCCTCGTCGGTGGAGATTCAGCCCAAAGTGATAAACATCCAGTACCAAAAACAAATAGCAAAGCACTTCCACTAAGTAATATTCCACGTATTTAAAAGTTAAACATATTCCGTTCTACTTTTTCTTTTTTTTTTTTAAATGCATTACTTATTTTACTTATTTTGTAGGAATAATTCAATGTTCAAATTTGATGCGTGTGTATTTAAAAAAAACAAAAAAAAAAAAAACAAAATCAGACCTCAAGTAATCGATTTGTGTGTTGTGACTGTTTTTTTTTATAACTCTACTTGTAGACCATATTAAATCATGTTCAACAGCATTGATCCCTCAGGGCAGTTTAAATATTAGTGAGCATTAAATCAATATCAATGCACACTGTTGTTACACTCTAAAAGGAATCTGGCATGATTCAACATTTATGCAAAACAACAGCTAAACTCTGGCATAATGTCTTGGCTGGTGCCATGCTCAGTGTACAGGCCCCTTGGTTACTCTAAGTGATGAGAATGGATAGAGCTTCCATTCACAATCACCATGAGTGCCCATTGGCTTAAAGCGTCAACCGGGTTGCCCAGCGATCCTCCCATGTGTAGGGTAGCACAAGTCAGACCGAGCTGCTAACACTATAACGCTATGCACCACGGAGAAAGTTGCTCTGCTTTTCAGGGTAGCTTCGGCCGGAGGCGATATGTTAAATAATTTCCCACTTTTCGGGGGCTTATATGAGGATCTGCTAAGTGTGCGCTCCTCGCGTATGTATGCATGAATGTTTTGACTTCTCACTGTCAAAAATTTATTTCATGCAGGGGGCACAGAAGATCCCAACTAGTTCACCTAGAGGTGCGAGACGAGATTGCCCCTCACTGTTGTCTGTGAAAATAACACAGCAGCGCTCCCGTGTTCGCCAGCCAACTTCGCTTCGCTTCGCTTTGTGCCCCTTCCTATGCACAGGCTGCAGCTGTGGGGGTTCTAGAGGCCTAATGAAAATTACATTCACACCCTCGCAGTTCTCGCCTATCTGCCTATACGGTCTCTACATTATGCAACAGATGAGCGCTGGGGCCACAGTGTCAAAGTTTGGTAACATTCCTTAAGTAGGATCAAACTGGAAGCATGGGAGCAGTGCTGGCAGTGATGTGAATTTGATGAGTTCAACAGTGAAAATATTCCCCCTTTTCACGTATAATGAGAATGACAAACAGGTTGGCGCAGGGTAGACTTTTTGAGTTGACTTTTTAGGGGGAAATCTTTTATGAAATATCATTATGAGGGAGGAGGGGGGCTGGTGGGGGGGGGGTAAAAATTGATATAAAAATGAACTTTTTGGAATAATTGACTCCGTGCTCATAAGGAGAGGGGGAATCCCATCATTTGTTATGAGCCAAATGTATGCTACAATATGGGAAATCCAGTTAGAAGAAAAGTGATGAGTTTCAGGAAGGCACTAAAATCTACATGCAAATGCATAATAATCACACATCTACAATATTGCGGTGTTAAGGGGGAAAAAAAAAAATAAAAAAATGAAAAAAAAATACCTTGAATTCAATTATCTCGTGGGCTGGAATAATCATAATGTTATTGGAAACTCAATTACGGAGGCAAGCCATGTCTGGAAATTAGCTGAACTTAGCTAAGGCAAGTCAGCCCCTTGAATTCATCAAGTATGGATTATCACAATATTACATGTTCACTTTGATTCTGCTGTCCAAAGACAAACATTCGCAGTCATTGCTGCGCGGTCCCCACTTTTGTTTTATTCATGAACTGCACTCTGATCTATTATACATACAAAACTGATTCTATGCTGATTGCCTCGGGCTAAGAGGCTCAGACATAGAATTAATTATATTATATACACATGCATGATAATTGTGTACGATTCGGTCAAATACAAAGGTATTTCTCTATGTGTGATCACCATTGTTGCTTCACCGGCAATTATTTTCATTATCGTTGCTAATATTGTTAATGTTATTGTTTTCTCATTACAGCATTTCTCTGGGGCTTATTTTGAAGATATTAGGATGTATGTGACCGCTACTCTGGAATAAATCATGGCGCTGGCTGACGAGGCCCATGACATTAATACACAAACGGCATACTCTTATAGCAAGAAAATTACTCTGAAATTAAACACCAGGCCTGCACAGGTCGGGCATCGGAAGTAGAGATAAGGGCACTAATTCATTAAAAATATTAATGAAATATCCCCTTCAACACGGTGCACATAAAGGCAACCATACTTTTGAATATTGCAACATTAAAAGCCTTTCCTCTGGCTGATATGAAGGGTAGATTTTTCTTTATTATTAATATCACACTGGTTGATACTTTTACCCTGTTTTCCATGCCTGAGCATGATTGAAAATATTATTTCCATTTGCCACTGGAAAGCATCACGCTTGGTGTTGTTATTAAATTCCGTCACACGCTACAATGCCCAATATGATTCCACCCCAAGTCTGTCCAAAGATATTTACAAAAAAAAAAAAAAAATGTTACAGGCTTTATGCATAATATGGGACCTATGGAGTTCAATTGTATGTCTGGCTGGCATTTATAACAACATGATGCATTTATGTGTGGACTGTAAAAGAAAAAAAAAAGATAATGTAATGCCATGCAAAAGTATTCCCCTTGAGCTTTTCCACTGTCATATATATTTTTTTTGTTTTTATTATTTTTTTATTTATTTATTTATTTTTTTTACAAATTTAAGTCTAATTAAATGGTGGTATGTGCATGTTCAGCCCGCTTCCTCTAAATAAAATCACGAGTAATCAATTGCTTTTAGAGCTTTTAGCGTAAATGCATCATTTCTGCAAACGTGTCTTTTACAGAACCGATTTAAACGAACGGCATCACTAAGACCAAGCGACGCAGCAGGGAAGTAAGGCAAATAATAGTGGAGAGATAACCTGACAATATGTGAACAAGTTCTCCAACAAAAGTTTAGCCAAAAACATTTTAAAGTCCTTTACAGTTCATGAATAGACGCTGATCCATCAAATCTATTTGGCTCCTCCCTTACTAAGTTCCTCAGTTATGGTTTCGTGGCGCTTTTATCAGCCACATAAAGACCTGTAACAGTTTTTCTAACATGCGCACTCGAAATGAAAATAAGTGCCACGATTAACTTTTATTTTCTTCCTTCATCAATTACATTTTTAATCATCACTCTTCTTTTATGCATCCATGTCCATTTTCTGTTAACTTTGCGAGTTTCCCTCGTTTCCCTCCGTCGCCAGCCTTTTACCCCCTGTTCGCTCGCTCCGCAACACGCCGCCCGCCATGGCTGAACTTGGGAACATGCAGCCTCGCTCCAAGACGACTTCAACCCCCCCTCCCTCCCATTATCAGGAGAGCGCACATTGCCGCTCACAAGGGTTTAATTTATTTGTGCCTGTTTCAGCCCAAGATTAAAGTTTAATTGGCGCTGACTGGCAGCTCCCAAGTTTTGACTAATTCTCCTTATCGGGAATCCTTACCGAGTAGCTGTGGGCAATATGAGGCCTGCCTGCTTGCCTGCGCGCGTGGCAGCAGTGCCCACACACACATACACACACGCACGGCGCACATTTGCACTCAGAGGCCAACATGCAGCAACATAATAATCCCTTATTTTAATTGGTTGATACATTGAGTATGAGTGACTTGATGTTTTTTTTTTCTTGTTTTTTTTTCTTTGAGTTGTGTGTAGTCAGGGTGTTGGTCCATATTCATGTATGTATGGTTCTTTACTTTAAATGTTTTCTTGGCAAAGCCTAAAATAGCTTCTGGATTGTTGGGTAATTAGGCCCACATTGCATTATTTACCCCCATATGTTGCAAATGATTTGCTAAAGTGGAACTACGCTACTCTGGTTCAGACCCTTGTGTGCAAAACGCACAGCTGAGCCTTTATGACACCATCTATGTGGCTGGAAACATTTAAAACTGAATAGGGAAAAAAAAGGGGGGTTTGAGTCGCTGCTGCTAGTGTTGTCTCATCTTTACCGAATCCTTCTACCATGAATCATTAAAAAGTGTATTACAACAGAGGGAGGCATTTTCATAAACACGTGTTTATGCCAGAGCGATGCACAAGCGTAAATAACGCTGATAATCTCGGGCTGTGTTTGATCAGCCAAATCTGTGTCTGAGGGCGCAATCGCTTGTGACCTGTAATATTAGCGGCAGCTATTAAAAGCTGTGGAGGATTTGCAAGGCTTCATTTAGTCAGTCGGGGAGATGTGCGTGAAATAGAGTTCCTTTGGTTGTAACTAATGTCTCTAATGAGCGGAGCTTCTGTGTTTTGGCTACGTGCTCCTAAACTGGGATGCACTGGATTAGGAGAGTTCTCATGAGGGGGGGGGTTAAAAAAAAAAAAATGCAGAGCCCAGTTAAAACACTAGCATAAAAGCCTGTATCACATTATTCAACTGGTGTGCAGTAAGTTGAAGTTGAAGATAAGATAAGTCGAAGAGTGCACACCCTCGTAATCGCCAATCTAGTTTAGACATACTTATGGTTCACGTATATTTTTTCTTCATTAACTCTTTCATTCGGTGTTTCTTTTACGTCACGGGTTTGACACGTTCCATTGTCGTCATTCAAAATAATTTCAAAGACGAGAGTGAAAAGCAAAAGGAGGAGTTAACAGGGATTTATGCTGGAAACTAAGAACTAAAAAAAAATAAATAAATAAATAAATAAAAAATGACAGGAAGGGCAAGCTGGTGTTAATAGAAAACACAGGGCTGAAAATGATTGGCACGAATAGATAAAGGAAAGCAAGGTTCATTCAGCCACCTGCCAGAGCGTATCTGAGGTGTCCCACTCACAGGTAGCATGTGTGTTGTGTCTATCTGGAGACGGCAGGCTCTCTTGTAAAACTGTGTGCTAAAAGCGGCATCGCTCCCAGCATCGACCCCATGGGTTGTTTCTCCCTGCCTAAAGTCTTAAAATGGTGTTCATGAGTCCAAATGTAGCTTGAACTCCAGAATTATTTCCTGGTTCTAACAAATTAGTGCCTCCTAAAAACCTGATATGTTACAAATTTTGATTTAACACAACAGAATTAGGCTCTGTGTTTGACCCAGCCTTCTTGGTTATGTTTCCAAACAAACAAACAAACAAAAGAAAAAGAGTTCAAGGGACTAATGTGTAAAGTTAAGGTTGCCAAAGAAACGGCTAAAACAAAAAGCCAACACCTCACCACTGAACTCAATTCACACCTCAGTCCTAAACCTGACCCCAATTCAAAAACAGCACGTCTTCTTATGGGGTCCACGGTTTTCAACCTGTCCTCACAATGTGGTATTTATTGGAAAGATTGGCCTTACAAGGTGAGAAATACTAAAACACACACACACACACACACACACAACGCACACACAAGGTCAAGACTGGAAGCAGAGTTTCCGCATCACTTATTCCCAAGGATAGCACCTGATCCTGACCATGAGAGAGGATTTTCTGAGTCTAACTCCACCTGACCTCCAGGTGCTAAATACTGTCCTGACTCTGCTGTCACCTCTGTCACAGAAGAAGAAGAAGAAGAAGAAGAAGACTATCCACTATGGAGGGACATGCTGATCCCAATATCCAGGGCATCTCTCTCCCTCTCTTTTTTTTTTGCTCTTGGTCATATTATCTTGGCTTCTTGCCACACTTCATGACAACTCCTCCAGAACAGTGTGTATACCACCTGAGGAGCGCTAGAGTGAATTCCTCTCAAGCTGAAGTCATGCAGCACCAAATAAACAGCACCCAGTCGACAGATGGTGTCACACGGTTGAACTGAAGCGCGAGGGAAGCACTGCCAAATAACAGGGGTTGCCAGTTGTGGTGTAACAGCCGCTGCAGCGACGGTGTCTGAAGACGTTTGAGAATATGTATTTTGATTTTAAGAGCAGTAGACCTCATGCCAGTGTGCACCTGTTAGGATTCGGATAGTTTTCCAGGAGACGGTTCCGAGGAAAGACGGGCTCGTGTGTGTAACAGAGACTCACACTGGCATTCTTTGCTGGTCATCTGTGCAGCAATATCTCTCAGCAAGTGTCTCTTTAATTCAGTAATTTGACAGAAGCATCATTTGCCTTCATCATCATCCTCCCACTTGTCGTTTTATTATGCCTTTTTTTTTTCCAAGGTCTTTACTCCAGGGCACAAAAAAAAGGAAACAAAAATATCTTTTTCTTTTGCTTCCATCCAGAATCGGGTTATGATGAACAAATTGTGCAGCAGAAGTTGTTTACAGGAGGAGCAAAAACAAGAAACAGCACTGACAAATGGGCACCACAGTTAGCTTTCGTGAAACAATTAATGTTGCTTGTGGTGGGCAAAAGTGCTCGCGGCCATCTCTCCCCGTCCTCCTTCCTGTTGTGTACGTAGTCGTCGTTGTGGGTTTCTCACTGTGTCAAGAAAAAACATATTCAAATGCGTATGGCTATTAAACGTTAATTTGCACAACAGATGAATGTCAAGTACGGCGCTTTATCAACGGAATGCCTCTTTGTTTCAGCACGCCCAAAAGAGGGGCTTTTACCAAGGTGAATGAGCTCTGGAGTCCTAACAACGTGCGGCGACAAACCACGTTTTAAGCTCTACAAAGTTTGCGCAGCTTTTACTCTTTTCAACACCCGCCGTGCTTTTCTCGAAAGTGAATTAGAGATCAGTTTTTCCAAAATGTTTATGCGTCTTTTGGCCGTCTTTGAGGAAACCATTTCCCTGTGTTGACTCAGGGAAAGTCTCTGTGAATTGCCTGACAGATTGCAAAGTGCCGAGTCTTTATTGAAAAGCACCGCAGACAGGACTTTTTACAACGCCAAGCTTAGCGCGTTGATGGACGGAGATGATGTGGTGACGAGGAGGTCTTCCTCTCAACACCTCAATGAGAGGTTTAAATCCAAGCTCAAACAAAGTAAGCACAGAGTGTAACTTCGGGTTTAAGTGTGTTTGCGCACACAGGGATGGTTTTGCCAAGTCAGATGAGGGACATTTCCCAGTCGGATTTTTGTTAACATTATATAAATCCTAAAGACAAGGACTAAAAAAAAAAAAAAAGAAAGCAAAACAAATACAATGCCTATGAAAACAAAGTGATCTTTCTCACAAACTTCAGTCTACTCTATTAAAACTGTTTGTGAGACGTTAAACCGACGCAGAGTTTTTATAAATATGTCACACACACACACACACACACACACACAAATATTAGAAAGTGTGCATTAATATTCACCCCCTCTTAGTTAACACTTTTGCTACAATTACACCTGCAAGTATTTTAAAGGTACATCTTCAACAGCAACAACGTAACAACCATGTGTTTCTCGGGAGATTTTTCTGCTGTATGAGTTGTGGACGTTTGCATCTCCTAAAATGTCTCCTCCTTTGTCTCTTGACTGCTCTACTTCTCTGATTGTTGCTCTCCTTGCCCAACCTGTGATTTGCCTCAATTAAAGTTCAAAAGTTTGGAATATTGTTCTATGACCTCACCCTGCTTTTGCACTTTTTCACTTTACCCCTGACCTTTCTGCTGCGTTCTGTGGCCTTCGTGATGCCTTTTGCTCCCTGATGTTCTCTCAACAAGCCCGATGTCTCCACCGGGTAGCTGTGAAGCTCAGACATTACACAGAAAATGACTATTTACTGATGAGATGACTTCTGAAGGTAGTTGGTTACACCGTATTTTATTTAGGGATGTGATGGTAAAGAGGGCTTACTATAAATGCAAGCTAAACTTTTCTTTGGTGTTTCATTTATGTTGTCTCCACTTCATATTGATCTAGCACATAAAATTCCAATAAAATATGTCAATGTTGAGGCTGTAGCATAAACAACAAAATGAAAAAAAAAAAAGGAAGGGCAATAGATGTTTTTCCACTATATATCTGACATAGTCGGATTCTTCTGCAGAGGTAAGCCCTTCTCAATTTCAAGTACAGACGTGGACCTAAGCACCCACGTCAGTAGCGCTTTGAGGACCACCAGCACGTCTCCACCTGACAGCTTCTCCCGACCACGTCGGCAAGGAAGACACTGCTTAGACGCTCGAACCCAAAGCAGGAAAGCGGCCTCGTGCTTGAGCTGATGTCACTTGACACGGTCAAAACAAAGCTCTGCGTTTCCTCACCGCCACGTTGGGCACCAAGGCCGACGTGTCAGGCCTTACCTGCTTCCTGACGGCAGGCGCCATGGAAACCCACAGTGACGACGCCACCTGCTCGGTGTCAGCAGGAGTCAGTGTAAATACTTCAGGGGAGGTAAAGTAACGGGAAGACCTTCGGTAGCATACAGCAGGAAGCTGATGCTGATTTTCACAAATATGAATCACTGTGGTAAACCGTTTGTTTTATTATTATTTTTTTTTTTGTGAACGACCATGCTGTGCTGTTAAACCCAGTGACCTTTGTACATATTACACACATTGTAGAGTCATTTTCTTTTATTGAATTCTTGCATCTGCTGCAAATCAGTCATGATTCAAACGCAAACAAGAACTTAGCTTAAACCAGATGTTTGGATACACTATATAGAAATGCCTGACAGCATCAAATTAGGCTTTTTTAGATCAGTTATAATGACCAAAGATGATGCATATATATACACTGCTCAAAAAAATAAAGGGAACACTCAAATAACACATCCTAGATCTGAATGAATGAAATATTCTCATTGAATACTTTGTTCTGTACAAAGTTGAATGTGCTGACAACAAAATCACACAAAAATCGTCAATGGAAATCAAATTTATTAACCAATGGAGGCCTGGATTTGGAGCCACACACAAAATTAAAGTGAAATGTTCCCTTTATTTTTTTGAGCACTATATATATATATATATATATATATATATATATATATGCAAATTTAATGATTTGGAGTAGCCATAACAAAATCCCAGATCGCAATCTAAAGGATGTGTGAGAAAGATGGTCACACAGTCACAACAAACATAGACCAAAATACCAGTAAATTGGTGTTTAAAAATTGTGGCAGGGTCAAAATTATATGAAAGCAAGAAAGCTGTTAAATTGGTTTATACATGATGCATGTAAACATTTGCACATAGATTTCAAATCACATGATTTTGTCAGAAATTGTTCCAATTGTCTGCAAACGGCATTCACACAAAAATACTTGTCAGACTTGTCTTTTTTTTTTCCTTCACTGGTAGCTAAGAAAGTTAAATACATGAATATTAAACGAGGTAGTCCATATGTATTGATTGTCTGGAAGCATATCCTCACTTTGCTTAAGTCGAAACTTTTGTTTCGCATCCAAACTTTCTAGTTATAACGGATGTGCACTTTGCAGACAGTTACTCTGAAAGTAGGACGACGTTGTGCGAGTGCAAAAAGCCAAGCAGAAGCAAAATGCTTGTATGTGTTTTTATCCTTCCCCCAAATTGAGGCCACACTTTTAAGGTCAGCAGAGTACGACGAAGTGCAGCGGGTTGCAGAATGTTGCTGGCACTTAGCCCGCCGCACTTCTGAACCTCGCAGACGTCTGTGGCAAGGTCACTGCAGGAAGCATAAATGGGAGATGATGGCTCCGTTGTTCCGTGTCATCCGCCGTGCGCCACACCATAGTATTTGGGGACGGTGCTGCTGAGTGCAGCTGACATCATGTACATATGTGCACAAAGGAGGCGGGCAGCGTTGCAAAAAGCATGGAAAAATAGAGCTCAGCTTAACATTATTAAGACACAAGCTTCAGTTAGCCCACACAATGTGATGATGGAATATAATTGATGCATTTTCCGTTTTCTTCCTGGGAAAAAAAAAAAAAAGCTTCTTTTTTTTTTCTGGACTACACAGACATGCACACTTGTGTCTGAGGGCATAAAAGTCTTTTTGCTTAGTTTCATTTACATTTTTTTTTTAAATGCAGATGAATAAATGCTAATTCATAAGAGGCCAGACTAGCCTTGACTCTTCACACAACCTTTCCCACTGAAGACTTTTCCTACTTTGAAAATGCATTGTTTTACTGCAAATTATAACCATAAAAGAGCCTCAGATCCCCCATTCTGCTAAATTAATAGAATTACGCAAAAAATGTAATGATGGCAATTAAGTCTTGAAAATGCAAATTTTATAGTCAAGGACGATTACCTCATTTATAGCGTGTGCTGGAATGATGCCAGACGAAGGTAATTTAGATCCGGGTTGCTCACGGTTACATCATGATGAATATGAGACAAGAAGGGGCTCATCTTGTACCTCTAGTCACCCAACTCAATCAAAAAGGGGGCGGCGGGGGCAGCGTTTGGGTGTGGGGGGGAGCGAGAGATGTGGAACAAGTATGCTGTCAGGAAAGACTCTATCCCGGGAAAAAGATGCATACATCAGTAGTTAATGGGACTGGAGGAGGAAGGAGGACGCAAACTTACAGGTTGTCTTTCAAACACTGGAATGTGAAACATTTGGAAGAGGTGCACCACACTGGATTAAACCAAAAGTCTTTTATTTTACTATATACTCTGGTATTTATGACCACATGGGTTGGAAAACATGTTTGATAAAATGCTTGCTAAATGACACTATCAACTTTACATTTATATTCAAGTGTTTTTCTTACCCGTTTGCACATTTGACTGAGAAAAATACTCAGTTAATTATTTGGGAAGGCAGAAATGTCCAGCATGAATCTTTTACTGGGATCCGCTGTGTGCCGTTAGCTTGCCATTTCACTTTAGTACTGCCTCCCTAAAAATGGATAATTCGGACTATTTCAGATTTTTTTTTAATTTAAATAACATTGTTACTGTAACTAATAAATGCTTCACCTGTAATTGAAAATTGACATACAAATTAAAGTTTGAAAAAAAGATGAATGACTCCTCTGAGCCAGGGTATGCTAACAGCTTGAGAGTTGATTTTTATAAAACAGAAAGTCAAAACTTTATCTTTATATCCATCCATGTGATTCTATATTAGAGGATATTAAACTTCTGGTCCTGTTACTCAGTTCATGTTCCTGACTGAGTTCAACTGGATCGCTTTAGGACAATTACAAGACCTGGACAATCTGATACCCGAATCTACAAGTTCAGTCAAATGTTGAGCAAACTGAGAAGTCGCAGGTGATGAGGCAGATTCATACAACCGCCAGAATCAACCAACTCAACTTCAGTGTACAAACACTGATAGTGTTTGGCTAAGGAAGTCGTGAGAAATTTAAGAATATGAGGTTAAAGTGTAGATGTTTATGTAATATGTAGCGTTGAGGTGGTTGAAAATAAAAGCCAAAATGAAATGTGGGGTTGTCTTGTCTGATAAGCAGTCTTCTGCTGCTCTGTGACTTTATTAACCTATTTTTTTTTATTACAAAGTCATAGCAAAATGGCATTTAGGAAATCTATTACTGCTAATAATTGTGTGCAGCCCAGGAATCCCATCAACAGCTGTTTTAGAAAGATTCTTCATGGGGAACCGTTTTCTTTGAAACTCCTGCTTTGTCTCTCTTCAAAAAGCAACAAATATATTTTCTTGGTCAATCCCACTGATATAAAATGTTTCCCATGTATCAGACATATGTTCTCACATCTGGTAATTGACATTTACTCCACTGTCAGACTTATTTAATTGTAAAAACAAACCAAAAAAAGGAACATTGTCGAAAAAAAAACAACCCCAAAACAGAACAAAGACATTTCCTTCTTGTTTCTTTTAAAATCGGAGAGCCATTTAACAAACATTTCACCCAGCAGGCTCGGCTATTACACAGCCTATTGACATACATTGCACCCAGGCTGGACTCTTTTTCAACGCCATCCATCGGTCACGCAGATTGTCCCCTGGCAGGCAGAGGGCCGGTGACGTTAATGGAAATGGGGCTATGCTGGGAGCATAGAGCCTGGAGAAGCCTGGATGATCCCTCAGGCCATGGCTGCCACGGGATGAAATAGAGAGACTATTACAGCAGAGTTGTAAAGCCCCACACGCTCCACGCACTATCATAATAGAATATTGATTCTATCAGATGCCAGGCCCCGGCCTGTCCCTGCAATGAAGGAAAGAGCAGTAAAGGTCATTGTGTAAAAGGATAGAATGAGGGAGAGAGACAGAAGAGCAAAGAGGCGAAAGGAGAAAGGGAATATCTGGGGAGAGAAGAGGAAGTTGACCATTCCTGTTTTGTACTTCTGCAGTAATGGAACATGTAAGTGCAGTAAGATGAATGCAGGATTACAGGATTCATAAAAAAAAAGAGGCTGATTTAAGTCTTGTTCAATAAGTTTAATAAATCTCATTTTTGTTGTTCTGTTGAACTCTCTCTTTTCTCCCCCCTTCACTCACCCCTTCCTCCCCACCGCTGCATCTGTCTCCACAGCCATAAGTAACAGGGAAGCAATTTCAACCATTAATTGTTGATCAAGACGGTTGGGAAAAGCGCCAAAGGAAAAGGATGACAAATAAGCACCCACCACGCGAACAGCAGTACAAATTACACCACAAGCAGGAGACGTTTATGCTTGATTGGAGCAATTTAATGTTTTCGCTCCAAAAAAAAAAAAAAGAAAAAGCCCTCAAATCCTGGGAGGACAGTTAAGGAAATGACTTTTTAATCATCCAAGGAGCCTCTGCGTCTCGTCTTTCCTGATGGCACCATATTGAAGACTTGGAGACATCAGGAGTAGGACTTTACTAATGGAGAGCTGAGAGTGTGAGAATCAGACTTTGCTTTAATATTGATAATATATGTGTAGATTACCCCCGTAAAGCAAAATGCCACACCAAACACACCTTCCAACCAAAAACCTGCAGCCCATCCAAACATTTTTTTTTTTTTACTGAAACCTACATAAATCTTGTCAGCAATTGTTCTTGAGAGTACCTGGATAATTACTTCTTTTTTTTTTAAGAATAATACTCATCTTTGGACAAATTTGGAAGATCCTTTTCTGATCCTCTAGCAGTAACAAACTTGATTGAATGAAAATAAGTTAAATCTAAAGCAACAACAGCTGGATTTAGGCATTTGGGAGTGCCAAGCGAGTGGAAAACATAAATCAGTCCATCCGTTTTCAATACCCGCTCATCATGCCAAACTTGGTCATGGAACGAGGGGCGGAGGTTACGCCCTGGGCAGGTGCTGGGGAAACAATCGCATGAAAAAAAAAAAAAAGAGATTTTACCAAGTTTGTACCAGTTTATGTTCCGACGAGATTCTTAATCCTCGCGTCAGCATCCATCTTGTGGATTGTCGGTCAATTTGTGGCGCAGACACATGAAAGGTGGAACATTTCCTCTTTTCCAGCTGCAATGGAGGGAAGGCAGCTAGAACAGCTGCACTCTGCTGGATGATTGTTCAGCAGCGTTCATTAAAACCAGAAAACAGCCTTGAACTTTCCGTCCTTTTACTTCTTGTCTCTTCCTGCTATTATCGCTCCATAGTTTTAATCTCGAGTGACTGCGAGTGATCTGGATTTTCGCTACGTCGCAACACAATTTGTACTTGTTTTCTTATTTTGGAAATCCATAAGTTTGGGGATATTGTAATTTAATGCGAAAGGAGAAAGGGAATATCTGTGTTTCTACTGTATTTGTGCAGCTGTTGGAAAGGAAGTTCACCTCTGGCCATTTGATCTGAACAATAACGGTTAGGACTTGGGATTACACTGAGAAAGTATTTAATGTTGAATTGATTTTTATTTTATTTATTTTTTTTTGAAATACGTAGCCTAATGTGTACATATAAATGAATATAAGTCCACTTTTTCAAAAAAACAAAAACAAAAACAGATTATTGCCTTCAAGCAATAATCTGACTTCAAGCAAGTCTGACTTGGTTACACTGTGTAACCAAGTCAGACAAGGCATATGTTTAACCCTGCAACATTAGAATTGACTAATCTTTGTTGTGACATTACGGTCCGTGTATAAACTTAATGATGAATTCTGGTTTTTTTTGTTTGTTTTTTTTTTTCTCAGGCCAGTGGAAAATATATTCATGAAGTCTCAATGTCCGACGAAACCAGTCATCTTTTAAACAGAGCTTTGACTGTGACATACTATTCCTCATTTCCATTCCACGGGAGGCTTTATTTTAGTCAAATAAAAATCCATTTTTCTTGCTCTACTTCTTCCCCCCCCCCCCCCCTCTCTTCTCCTCCGAATTCACTCTTAGCCCCAGTAATTGAACAGTAGTTGTTGAGGGCCCCAGCAAATGAAACTGCCATTGTAGCATCAAAAATAATCAATTTGATGAGTCTTGTATATACTCCCATACTCAACGTAATGTGATATTGATTCGCGCTCTGATATAGTACTCCTCTCGCGCACCAGAATGATTATTGGCTTTTGACAAATTCCATTGCAATATTTTATTTCACCCTCCCTCTCGGCCCAGCTGCCTCTTTTGTCTCGGAGCGCTGCTGCTGCTGCAAAAAAAAAAAAAAAAAAAAAAAAAGCCCTCAGCTCCACTTCCCCTCTACAGCCAGCAGACTTTATATGTTCGCAACCCACTAGAACAATAAAACAAACAAAACAAAAAACACCCTCTCGCCTCACTTGCTAGTCATCTAAAATCATCCGAGTTGATCTAATCAACTCGCGTCAAAGTGTTATGTACGCAACTCGGTTTGCCTTTAAGAAGACATAGTTTCAAATCCGTTATCTCTTCGCTTTGCTTCATCAATTCATGCCCACCTTTGAGTTAACGTTTCCCCGTGTTGTAAGACATTGTGAATAGCTCCCTTGAAAATCTAATACATTATTTAAATCCAAATCACCCTGCCCTGTCCAACTATGTTATAGATGACAATAATGCTGCCTTGGTGTTCAACCCCCTCCGCCCCCCACGTTCCACACACACACACACACACACACACACACACACACACACACACACACACACACACACACACACACACACACACACACACACACACACACACACACACACCATAGATTTGAACTTCCATTTCTTCAGCTCATGATCACTTGCTCACTGTAGCTACAACAATGAATCTAAGGATTGATGGGGACCATGAAAAAGGTGTGGACAGACCGATGGTGGGATCATGTGACGACAGGATAAGGAATAATAGATTCACGGGGAGATGAATGGGATTCGGGTGCGGAAACGCAAATGAAGGGAGGAAAAGGAGGGCCCGGACTGTGGGGTGGCAGAGTGAGGGCGGCTGGGTGGGCCACGTTGGAAAGATGGCACACCTCAACACGCCAGGCCAGTTAGTATTGATTAGCGCGCGTAATAAAGAAAGCAAGAGACCTGGCTCCTGAGAGGACACGGCTCTCTTGGCGTCTGCTTTAACAAGGAATGCATTTGTACGTGCATACGTGCGTGAATACACGCGTGTGTGTGTGTGTGTGTGCGCGTGTGTGTGTGAGATCTAAAGCCATTAAATATGCCAATGCCTGCATTTTACTCACTGAAATGCCAAGGGGTGTCTACAGAAATGAATAAAAGAACAAGTACACCGTGCGTGTCTGTGTCAGTGTACAGCCTGTGCACGCAAGAGAGAGTGTGTGCGTGTGCGTGTGTGTGTGTGTGTGTGTCTGCTGCGGGCTGCAACCCCAGCATGAAAACACTTCATGCACACACATATATACGCACACACAACAAGGGCCCACTCATGGAAAAATCAATACGATGGTGATAGAAATATGCTTGAATGTTCTCTAGGTGAGAGATTGATCTGAGCTCTACAGAGAATTTGTCCAAAACCAAATAATGGTTAAGGGCCAGCGACCTCCAGATCTCCACAGAAAACAATAATTAGAACCACACTGTGTGAGCCCACACTAAGCATATTAAGGCCAGAGTCAATGAAGGCTAAATGCTAACATAGCAAAGGTTGTGTTTCGATATGAGTGGAAAGGGAAAGAGAGAGAAGCTTTTAACAATTATGTTTACACCGTGTTTCAGCTTTTATCTTTGTCCGTTTAAGAAAAGGTAGTCCGTTTGTTTACTCGACAATTTCTCCAGTTTACCGGTTACTCCTCTATTTGCACTATAATGCGTTTACTTATTGTTTACTGTTCTTTTTATTGTTTAGTCTATTTGATATATGCGTGACATGAAGAAACGTGTGCATATTTTGCTCTTCATGTACAATGCAATCGCAAAGTATGTTTGAAAAGTATTTATACACTCTCTAGTAATCTGTAGAATTGGGTTTATTGGCATTGCAGCTGTAATATCCTTCTTTTATTGCAATTGCTGACCAGCTTTTTGCATGTTTCCAATAATTTTTTTGACAATTTAATTTTTTGGTGGTAAACCACAAGTTTATGGAGGATGGAGATCCTGATCTTTACCCTTCACCCTCGCAACTTATTGCTTGTGCTAGTGTCCATTTTTGACCCTTATGTGAAGAGAAACAAAAATCTAATTTATCCAGTAATGTAAAATGAGACAAAATATTCCCATTGAAGCAAGGGTTAAACAATAATTCAAACATTCTAGATTGTTTGAACAAAATTCAGATTTCTTAACTAGTTGTTCATAATCTAAAAGCAGTAAAAATAAAAACATTTACATGAAAGGAATGACAGAACGACTTGATCTCACCTATGAAATCTATTATCAGCCCAAACATGTTTTGAGTGATGAGTCTCCTACAGGAAACAACAGCTGTATGTGCAAATCATGCATATAAATCAATTACAGAGGCCCTATGTACTTTAAATGCACCCATTAATTAAGCAATGTCAGACACAATGAACCGTGAAGTTCATTACATTTTTAGCATTCAGACCCAGGATTATTTGAAGACTGCATGAGAGGAGAGGAAGATGGGTTTACCTAATGATCACAACTATAGCTCAAAGTCGGGCAGACGCCAGCGGAAATGTAAGGAACGCTTTTTTTTTTTTACGTGAGGAGGCAGCAGAACAGAGGGCTGTCTTGGCAATCTGCAACACGCGAGAGAAAATGTGATCAAAAGGTAAGCAAGGAATTATAACAACTAGCCGTTTTCTCTTTCAACTTCTGCCTCAGAGGAGCTACTCGCGATTTGCACTTGATCAATTTGATGGAAACGTTCGCATTTTCTCAGAACCAGGTTTTCCGTTGCTGATTTGGATTAAGCATTCGGCACGAGTGGAGAGAAGAAACGGCTCCTTTGTTGGACGCTTTGTGGAGTTGTGCACGGATTTCCAAATTAATAAAAATCATTTGTCTTCATAAAGTGGTTCAAAAAGTATGACATTATTCTAGAAACCAACCCATATTAAAAGAAGGTAAAAAATAGATCCTTCTTAAAAAAAAATAATAATAATAATTTTCACTTTACGCCATTTAATGTATAGAGTCTGCAGGCCCATATTCAGCATAAATGGATTTTTACGCTAAAGTTAGCTGGGTTTCATCATATTTCATGTCCTGTCTGATACTAGTGTTGAGTTTCTCGGTTAGCTACATTAATCTCAGCATTATTTGCTTTTATCTCTGCCTATGGTGGAGCAGGATCACAGCATGATGCTGCCTCCACCTTGCACCATTGTGTTGTTTCAGCTGAAGCTGTTAGCAACGTCACTAAAACAAGTAACCTGGTAAATAAGCAACCCATGACAATCTCAAGGTTACTCAGAAAAGCCTTTTTGGAGACCCTAAAGACCAAACAGAGGTTTAAGTCATCCATTCTGCTGGTTATATTTTCAAATGTTTGTTGGCTTGACCAATAAAATCTCTATCTCTGCTGAGACAGATGTTCCCTGGAATAGTCTCTAGTGTGCAGTGTCGCATGCAAAGGAGTAGTTGCTATAAAAAGGTAAACGGGTGTGTGAAGTGTCACACTTTAACTGTGGATGTACGACTAAAATACCTATTTTTAGATATTTTATTTAACTGGTAAGCATATTTCAATAGCGCAACCTTTTTATTCATGAAGTCTTCTCAAAACTCAGCTGTAACTATGAGCTTTTCTTCCAAGAAGAGCAACATGCAGAGTTGCTGCTAAGAGTATTTGGTTCAAGTATTTTTTTTAAGACAACGGGTGGGTGGGTGGTGGTGGGTGTGGGGGGCCCACAGAGAGACGAAGCTTGGCCCAGCTGCCTGGCATTAAGCAATGACCTCGGCATAATAAAAGATGGCGAAAACATTTCCCACTCATTACAAGGCTCCACACTGTGACAAGATTTGCATATTCATATATATATATATTTTCCCTTCACCCCCATTTCCCCTTTTCACTGCAAAATATTATTATTATTATTATTATTATTAATTTATTTATTTATTTATTTTTCTGTGAGCAGGACATCTGCCTCCCCTGACCGAGCTCTGGTAGAGGAAAAAAAATAAATAAATATGTGTGTAAACGTAACATCTCTATCTAGATGCCACAAAAATATAGCACGGTGTCGCCGTCGCTTCCTGCAGCCGCGCGCCGTTTTCTTTGACTTAAGCAACCAGGAAATCAAGTTCAGGGTCAGTGGAGAGGAAAACAGGTTCGACAGATAAACCCAATGGAGAATTTAAATTTGCTTTGACTTTTATTGAATGGTATGTCGCTATGATACTCGTATTCTGGTACAAAGAAATTAGTGTTGACCTTTTTCAGTAAATTAATTTGGCCCAACTTGCAATAAGTAGGCTACTGTAAAAAAAAAAAATAAAATAAAAAAAAAAAAATATATATATAATAATATTAAAAATTGATGTTGACATATACTACCATGTTTTTTTAAAAGGTTCTTTTATGTATGAACCAATTCCTTAAGGGTTTTTTATTGATCAAAAAGTTGCCAAAACGCATAGTTATATTTCAGCTTCAAATAAAAAAAAACACTGACATGTTAGCAAAAAGTGCAACAGCCTTCCCAATCAAAAGAAATACAGAAGTGTTTGCCCTTAGAACAATCGTAGAAGGTTTGAAATTAATAATAATAATATATAAAAAATGAAACACACACACACACACACACACGGGATGAAATGTATGAGCTGAAATTCCATCTATTTAGTTGGGCAACTTTAATTCAACTGAATCAGTCTGAGCCGGAGCCGCCAACCTTGCCCGGAGACTCGCCGATCTCAACGAGAAGCGTAACGATCACCGTAGCACTTCTGAATACAAGCTGTTTTATGTGAACACCTCGAGCTGAGGGCTACATAAATATAGAATTAGTCAAAGTGTTATTTTTTCTTCTCCTTTTTATGTTTTATTTTACCCCCCACCCCCCTCTGCCCCTTCTTTCCTCACTCTCCAGAAAGATCCCCAGGTTTGGGCTGGCTCCGAGCGTATGCGGGCACCTACTTCAAAAAGTTGCAGCTCCCATATGATAGCTCTGCAAAAAGGTTTTCTTTTAACTTAAATCAGCAAATGTGTGGCGCGCAGACCTAGCGGCGTGTTTCTTTCTCCCTCAGAAATAATTTCTCCCAGGGATCAATTTGAAATTTAAATTGCACCGAAAGTGGTGTTTGTCATTAACAATCAAATATTTGAACCTGTGAATTACCTTTGGCCCCCTCTTCTCCTCCCTGTACCTGCGCTTCCCTCAGTTTTGAGCAAATGGCATGGGGCATTGTTTTGATGATCGTGAATAAAGAAAGATGGCGATTCTCTCACAAAATAGAAAATGAGAAAGACGGCAGAGGGGAAATAACATCAAAGACTTTACATGAAAGAAATGAACTCAACAATCAAATATTTTTGTTGTGTTGAATAATTAAAAAAAAAAAAACAACTACCATGTTGCCCTTTTACATAGGAGAATAGTGCAAGTGAAAATAACCCGCTGGTTTGAGTAAATTGGTAAAATCACGAAGGTAGAGTATTTAGAGAAAGGGAAAGCTTGGTGTCCTCTCTGAAAGGGAGGATTTCTGCTTAATGTTCATTAGAGGATTGATTGAATTGGGGGTGTAGCACTGTCACTGTTAATAGAGTCATTCCTAACTAGACTAACTGGCTCTGGCTAAAGTCACACAAACAAGAGGGCAAGATGAAAATATGATTTCACAAGCATCTTAGAGGTGCAGTCATAATATATTTCAATTGTACAGCGATTTTCTAAATACTTTTTAGCCAATACAAAGCATTTCCTTTATTCTGTAACGTGCCTTAAGCATTCATTCAGTTTGAACTCTATTTTTTTTTTCCATGTAGCAATGTTCAAATATTCTGTCCTGTTTTTACATGAAACAGGAATACAAGATCATATGTGGCAAAAAAAAAAAAAAAAAAAAAAACTTACAATCCGTGTCAATCTCAATCCACCGTCTCCACGGTTACACGTGGCATTGGTAGCATTAAGATGTTGGGATGCTTTTGTTCAACCTGGGATGCAAACTAAAGCACAATCTTCATCCTGGAACTTGGGCTGGGCAGAGGTTCACCTTCAAGCAGGGCAGTGACCCAAAACATACGACCAGAGCCATCTTTGGATGTTCAATTTAACACATTTTTTATATATTTTTATGGGGGGTTTCTTTTCCTCTCCTTTAAGGCTGCGAAGGCCCAACTGCCTTTCGGAGCTGAATGGATATTGAATATATCCGAGTGTGCTGTGCTGTGTGTGTGTCCATATGCACTGTCCCTGGCACCCCGGGGCCACAGCTATGATGGTTTAAACATGGAGGTGAGCGGCCACTTCAAGGCCAAAGTAAGGCATATTCTTGATAATGATGAGCACAAATGGCCGCTATGACCATTCGGCGAGACCCCGAACTTGATCCGTAATGGCCAGCCATAAAGGGGAAATTATCATCAATGAAAATGACAGGTTATTAAGATCAGATTTTAGAGGGGCAATGGCTTTAGTGGGATAGGTTAGCCATCCATAAAAAAGCTCTGAACGACATCAGTCGTGCTCCCCATCATCCTGCGCCCTGCGCCAGAGACACATGCTAATAAGCTCACAACCTTTAATTAAGCAATATGTGTAAGTAGGCGGCCATTACAGCTTGATTTGTGAGCCAGTTCATTACACTAAGCACCGGCCAGCAGACACATATTCAATACAAATCAAGCTGGCCTGAAAATTATCCTGTTTAATGTGAGGCCAAAATTGATATTTTATCACTTGTCTTCTGATTAGTGACTTTAGGAATCTTCATATTTCATTCAGCCGAGGCAGTGTGCGATAGCCGACAACCTGCGATTGTCAGAGAGTTGTCGAAGTGTTTATTGACGTCGTTGGGTCACAGATGACTTGTCGGTTGTGTTTGCCTGCACAGGATCTCGGAGACAAAACGTTGCAACCCACAGCACCACGAACGGTGCTCAAGAAAGTGTTACTCGTATGTTTTTCGGTGGAGATTCCTATATTTGATCCTAAATTGGATCAAGGATCTCTACTGGACTCCCTGCCTGAACGCATCTACACATACTGACGGTTTTAATTTCGTCAGCAGTACGCAGTCACAATTTGCGCAGCCTGTTTGTCATGATTATTACTGAACGAAATTTTGTTGATACAAAAAGTATAGATTTTTCCTAAGAATCTTTAAGAGTTCCTTAATATTCATATTACCACCTTTGTGTCGCTGTCATGTGAGGTGGTCAAACACTTGTCATTAAATGTCACAAAGTTCAAAGGAAAGTGAAACGTTTATGAAGTTGTCATTTTTTTCTTGTTAACACAAAATTGGCATCCAAGCGACTACAACCCAATCAGCATGTTAAAAAAAAAAAAAAACTGAGTAAACATGCTAACATTAGCCTAGCATTATAGTTAGAATAAAACAATGTTTTTGAAATTAACAGCTGTTGCTATCTAGAAACGCTGAAATTGCTGTGTCACAAATGTCACTGACTCGTGTGTTGGGACGCGGTCAAATCTTTACGTGGTCTTCGTTGCTACTGAGTGAGGTCTGGCAGTCTTGCAAAACTTGAGCCACATCCACTTCCTGCTATCGGCTCCACACGATTGGACCCTAGAGGGCAGAGAACGTTTACAGCGATATGGCTAAGACTTTCACTTAAATGAATTGTATCGGATTAACAATAAAGTTTACATGTCAGGAAAAGGATCAAAGCAACACTTACGGCCAAACAATTTTTTTCGTTTCCGAAGCTGGAGGGAGATGCTGGCACTCGCCTTGTCCTCTCTTTGACAGGATGAGCTCTGATCCAGGCAAGAAGGCACCTCCTTGGTTGAATTGTCCAATCCATGTAGTTCACCAATCACCTTCAGGGAAAAAAAAAAAAAAAAAAAAAGTGACTGCTATATTGCTTCTTATGATCATCTAGACGGCTTGATCAAAATAAATTCTCCAAAACGTCTTCTCTTTTGCAGCACTGGGAATACATTTAAATGAAGCTGAGCTATAATCCAAACTCTACTGGGAGCAGATGTTAAATTTCGCCTCATTGATCAGATTGCCAGACCACAAAAGTGACTCATTACTTCAGAGGACTCGTATTCTATGCTTCAGAATATATTGGTCTGATGCTTTACACTGCACTTGCTGATTTAAGGAGAGGAAGTGATTAAAACACTTGATTTTAATACATTTTATGGGCGACTCAATGTAGACAATATACTGTATTTTACTCAGGACCTATTACAAGATCTACTTGGGTACATATAGGAAGTCGCACTGAAACCTCTCTGGTAGTCGTTATAAAAACTTCTTTTTACAGCCTTTTGTTTTGAGATTTTACTTTATTAAAACATAGGTAACCCATCTGAGCTACATATAATATAAACAATCAACTATAGGAGGAAAAGAGGGACATATAAAAAAAAAAAGGTTCCACCAATTTCTCTGTGACGTTAAACCAGTATAAACTTGTCTGATAACTACATGTCGTACGCTTCCGAGAAGTTTTCCCGTCAAACAGACATGGCTGCTAGGGAGGCATCAGTATCCTGATGCAACATACTGGGTTGAGCCAAGGACATTCCTTTATGTCTTTCCAAGTGTCTTTTCATTGCACACGCACACACACACTCCCACACACAAAGAGAGAGAGAGAGAGAGAGAGAGAGAGAGAGACAATACAGAGCACACTAACTTCCTGTGCAAATCAAATTCATATTTTTGACGGTCACTGTCGACCTCACGGAAATGAAGCATCGGCCCTAAGCCTCCACAGTGGCAATCAAACATGCAGCAGAGTAATTACAAGACGGGGGGGAGACGGAGAATTGATGCAGTTTGTCAATTAATGTTGCTGCAAGGTGTTTCTGCGAAAGGTTAACTTCTTCATATTCTCTGCATGCTAAATTAGGTCAATATTGGTCCAGTGGAGAGACGTTGTCATTTGAAGACGGACAGTAGGCTGAGTCATGCCATTTTTTTTTTTTCAAAAAGGAAACAAAACACACAATAAACACACAATAATGACAGATTTAATGGAATATCATGATGAAATCTAAGCTACTCTTCTATATATATATATATATATATATATATATATATATATTTTTTTTTTTTTTTTTTTTAATTCAAAATATTGCTACTGCATAATTATCCTCACCAAATCTGTTTTCTTTGTAGTCTTAAAAATCTGCTACCTACATGGGCGATAACCTCTCCTAATTGCACCGCAACACTTTCACCCCTGCTGAAGCCAAGATAATTACATGTCAGCTAATAAAATCTTACTGTTAAATAAACTGCACACCTTTTGTTTCTGCGACTGAGCGCATCCACAAGAAGGAGACGCGAAAAAAAAAAAAAAAAGAAAAGCACCAGAAAAAAAAAATTGCAGAGAAAAGTTCTTTTATTTATTCAAGTCGCTGGAGATGCTCATCATCAGCGCTTTTTCCGAGCCATAAATAATTTGCAGAGAGAGGTAATATTCAAGCTGGCAGAGCCTTAGTTGTGCATCTTTAATGGAAGTTTTACAGAAGCTGAGCCAGTTCTTGCATATGCTGCTGTCACCCATATGGAGGAAAAGGAGACAAAAGGAGCACAGTTGGCTTGTCCTATCTTTTTATAAGTCCGCCGACACTTAAATGCTAGCCTCGGAGAAAAAGCGGCACAGGGGGACATAAACCCACTGTGGTTTTAGGAGGGAAGATAATGACTTTGCCTGCATTAATTTCTTCATCAGCCATCTTGTTTCTACAGACAGAGTGGTTATGAGTCCTTCTCTGAAGGTCCTAGCTTATATGGATGCCTTCCCGTGCATAATTTTGGCCCTAACGGTTGTTGTCGACAGCACATTTTGCGAGTCGGCAGCTGTGGAACATCTGTTTATAGGTAATGAGTATTTGGAAAGCTACACCTCACTTTACCTTTAATGGCTTTTATTGGAGCGCACTGATGGGAAAGGAGCTTTAACTTCTTGTTTTGTTGGGATTCAGCGGGAAGATTCTCTCGGTAGGGTCAGAAACACACACACACAGGCGTGCACGCACACACACACGCACACACAAGCGTGCACCTGCCTCTGGCTACAGACTCAGTGAAGGCACATGATGGATCATTAATATTAACTTTTTAAAGCAGAATTCAACATGCAAGTCAATAAAGAGTTCATTATTGTTATAGTTTTGACTAAACATTCTCAACAGCAACTTTACTTTATTTCAACTAATTGCAAAGGATGCGGCACAAACAACTTTCAGGCAACATGAAATGTTTCACAACTGCTGAATAAACAATTTTTTTTAATTTTTTTTTTATTGACTTCTGACTTTTGTTGTCTTTCACTCCCAAATTAACAGTTTTTGATCTGCCTTCATTTCACTAGCTCCAGGCACTAAGAACCTGCTTTTTATTTATTTTTTACTGTGTTCACTTAAAGTGCAGATCTGGGTGTGATTTGGAGTCCTGCTGGCCTTAAAATTCGTGGTCATGTAAGACTCAGTGAAACAAGTTCTTCAGGACACCTCTGCCCAAACAAACAGAACTCCTTCAAGGAAATAAGTCATTTCTAAATATCTGCTCAGTAACTGAAAAGGCGAGATGATCATTTAACTTCTAAAAAAGACAATATTGGTCATATTATCAATGCAGTCCAATTAGAAAACTGTGAAAGTGTTCATACAAACTTTTTTTTTTTTTCCCCCCCATTTTGTCATTATACGACCACCTGTGTGTAATTTGTTCTCGGTATAAATAGCAGCTGTTCTGTGAAGATTTCAGAAGTCTGTTTGAGAGTATGTTTGGATCATTATGGAGAGAAAATAACACCAAAGTGGCCAGAAAATTATAGAGATGTTTAAATCAAGGTTAGGCTATAGTAGAATATTGTAATATTTAATCATCACCTGCATCACTGTGATCCATAATGTAGACATATGGCCCAACCGCAAGTCTACCAAGACATTTCTGTCTCTACACTGACAGGTCCGACAGGGAAACGTTTGAATCAGAAGACCAGCCAAGTGATTTCCATCCATTCTGACGGAGCTTCAACTGTTTTGCAAAGAAGCTAGAAATTAGAAATACCCTAAAACCTGCAGGGTTTTTTAGAAACGCGAAATAATTTCCTGCAGACGGCGACATCCACGCGTGGCCTCTGTGAATTCTGACTTCGAATGCAGAAGTCCATTGTCATAAACTTTATTTTTCTCCACAAAGAAAAGATGTTGTGATCAATGTTTTTATCGCTAGAAATTAGTGGGAACATCTGTTTGTGTGCTTGCAGAAAATTTAATTGCTTTTGCCATTTCGTTTGTTTTTGCAATGTGTCTATTTTCAGTGACGAACAAGCCTCCTTGTTATGTCGTTTACCTTGCACAAGTCTATGGGCTATGCACACACAAACAGGCCAGCATGGAGACACCAGAAACAGATACACCATCATCATGTTTTGTTAAATAAGCTCATTTATCTGGTGGTTTATGATTGAGGACCATTAGGACATAACAGAGCCTCAGAGCTAATTGTTGGCACATCAAGCATTTTCTCTCCTCACTTCTTTGACATTTCAACTTTAAAATATTAATTTTGTTGAGACGATCCAGGTTGCTCGGGGTGTGACAGAATGATTGAGGACTGAATAATACATTCCTGCTTCAGCAGCAGCTCTTTCCACAGATTTTGAGCAACTTTCGAGTATGTAAGTAAATTGTGTTTATTATTTATATAGCCCTTTTCACAGACAGAAATATAAAAAAAAATGTGTTGCACTATATTACAAAACACCACATACAGTGAGAGTTAAAAAAAACATAATAAAATAAGGAAGGGTGAAGAGAATGCTGTACCTAAAAGTCTTCAAAAAGAAATCCTCCTTTTAAGAAATTAAATGTTGAATTCAATCAGAAAAAGTTGAGCATCATTTTATGTATTTTCTGTGCTTGCTTAACGTTGTAGGGACATTGGAAGAGGGACAGGGACAGACGGCCAGTCCACCGCAGGGCAACACAGAGCCACACATGGCAAAAAAAAAAACACACACACACAAAAAAAGACACAAAAACATAGACATATACACTCAGACTCAAGGGCATCAAGTGACCAAACAACATTACTTGCACATTTTGGAACCGTGGGTATCCGGAGTACCCAGAGAGTAAACACACATGCATGGGCGGACGTTCAAAGTCCATGCAGACAGATCTCATTCCAGCTTTCAAATCCAGGAAGCTTCAAGGCGACGGTGCTAATAACTCTGCCACCATGGAGACCCACTCATCAGAATGAGAAATATCTTATGTTTTTTTTGTGTGCATGTAGAAAAAAAAAAAGCACACAAAAATAAAGCGGGGTTCTTTGAGCTGATAATTTTGCATTGCATAAACCATTGTTGGCTTGTATCACAACGTGCTGCAAAGTTTAAGCTATCTCTGGTGCTGCAAAGTTTAGATGTCTGATACTCATCGTTGTCTTAATTTAATGATACCTCACTGCATAAACATTCACTTGGAGTCTTCTTGAGGAAGAGCATAGAGTTCAGTTGTTGCCACAACCCGCGTCAGATAAGGTATGATGGCTTAACAAAACAAAAAGGGATGTTTATTTAGTGCCCACCTGCTGAAATAGACTCTCTAAAATCATTGTAATTTATTCAAAAATCTATTACAATGGGTAGACCCAAACTTATGATTTTTACTGTAACTTACCACAGATTTTGTCCTTTCAATGATTCATTGCAAATTATGTGAATTTTCTGATCCGTGGAGCTGCTTATGATTTGCATGTATTATTTTTTTTCTTTTGTTCGCATCTCTCTTTTTTTCTTTTTTTTTTTTTTCCTTCCAACGAGCACAAGACATGCAAATAATTCTACTTGGAAAAATGCCCAAAGAACCATTAAGAAAACGCCTCTTCTTTAATCTCACCTCAATGATAGCCCCATCAGGTTGTCGGAGGAAGTGTCTGTATCTTTGTTTTAGCACACTCAGGTACAGGGTTTGGATTACGACATGAGTGCTGGTCTCGCTCTCCGGCGGCAAACCGTCCACAGTGTGAGGCTCATCACCGGGGGCAGCGGGGCTGGAGAGAGAGTCCTCTGCTGTCCAGATAGAGTCATAAACCGCCACCTGCTCACCCACAGGCAAAATGAGAGAAATATGGATGGCACTGTTCAAGTCAGATACTGATAAGTTTTTTTTACATTTTTTTTTTACAATAAAAAAAATGAAATGGTTCCAAAACAAAGCACACAATAAGGGAATCCTAAGGGAACTGAAGGGCAGCAGGTATAGGGACAGGCTGCGTTCGTGATCATGTGAGCGGTATAATCCAGAAAACAGCTTTGTTCATGACTCCACTCTGTGTGTGTTTGTGTGCGGGGCTTACACACCTGTAATGTGCTGCTCTTCCATATCAGGGTGAGACATGGGAGCCAGCGGGGCATGTAACATGTTATATAGGTCATGTAACTCGAAGTCATCCATGTGTGAAGATCATGGAAGCTCATTCCCCCTCTGTGAAAGTGTTTATGGCTGAAAGGCTGGAATGTTGATTTATCAGATCTCTTATACATCAAATCAACTAATTGGCAAAATAGACGTTTACAAAAGACAATATCCAGCTAGAAAGGAAAGGAACTGCGCTCTGCGTTTTCACATCTTAAGACTTGCAGTGCCTTTGCAAAACATTCCTGTCGCTCTAATTGTTTCACCTCATCACAACCACGACCTTTAAATGACGTTAGAGGGACTTTATATGATAAACCAAGACAAGCTCAAACGGTTTCAGACTGGGTAGTCAAAATTTTATGACCAACCATGTTATCAATTGGAGTTTGGTAGAACTTTGTATGAGCCATGAAGACCACCTACTGCAGCTCTGGTTGTATGTTTAGGGTCATCTGAGGGATTAAAATGAACAAACTTTCAAAACAAAACCACAAGGAATCTTATAACTAAGGAATATCATGAATGTGAAAAAAAAACAAAAAACAAAGAGAAAACACAAGATAAAAGATCATCACATGAAACCCCAATTAAAAACAAAAAAAAACACAATGAAGTTTATGTTTGTGACGTGATAATGCTCAAGAGGTATGGATACTTTTGGAACCCACTGTCAAAGCCATTAAGTGGATTTCAACCAAGCAGCAGGCTCACAGTAGTGAACACTACACACACACACACACACACACACACACACACAGTCAGAGTCATAAAGAGAAGAAAGTTCTTCAAGGTGACCCCCTAATTGGCTGTGTAATTATGATTCGTTTAAAAATACAGAGAAAGAAAAAAAGGTAAACTCATTCAGTGGGCCCTGAGTGGCAGGGTCAAACTGAAGGAGGGGCGGCGTATCAATGTCACCCTCATACTTATAAACGCAAACACAACTCTAGGCACTTCGCTGAGAAAACAGTGGAAGCCATTACCAAAGTTGTAATTAGAGACATAGCATAAAGAGCGAGGCAGACACCCCAGTAAGTAGAAAGGCCCTCATTGTCAAAGTGTCAAAGAGGCACAAAAGCAAATAAGAAAAAGACTGAAGCATACGATGCAAGAGAGAAAGAGAGAGAGAGAAAAAAAGACAGAGAGAGGGAGAGAGAGAATGTTTGGTCTAGGGATACAGGAATGCATCTCTTCCGTTCTAATTTAGACTCTCATTAGAGAAATCGCCTCAACTGCGCTTTGCTTCAAGCCTGGCCTCAGCCCACACTGGTGGTAACTGATTACTTGAATTTCTTAAGTAATCAGCACCTCTGCAAGGCAGTAATCAGTCTGTTTGGATAGCGTGTGTACGTTGATGTTTTCTTTTTCTCCCTCTCTCCCTCTCTCAGAGAGCGAGAAAGCTGGATTTCTTCCAGCACAGTCACCTTCTTATTTGTGTAGGAGCGTGTACAACATTTCATTTGAAAGACTGTCCTAATACCAGATTCACAGGTATCTGGCAATATTTCATTAAGACCTGACACCTGTGTGTCAGGTATCGGGTTGTGAGGAAATTGGATCTGGTTACATTACAACTCAGACAACAAAACGTCTGAGTTAGAACAAAGTATTTGTATAGACTTTTGTGGTGTACATGTAAATTAGCATTAAGGTGAATGACCTTGCTGCTGCAAATGAATTATGAGTGCCATTTCTGTGCCAGTGTGTGTCGTATGACAACTGCACGACTGCTTTGATGCTAAATTTATTACAAAATGGGTTCCAAAGATGGAATGGCATGGGGTTAGATCCATTATCCAGTTTGAGCTGCTTTTCTTAATATCAGTTTAAAAATCCAGCCAATACCTGCAATCTAACGTATAGATTTTGTATTTAACTAAACCAGACCTGCCCCTAACAAGAAAACATGTGATCATTACAATATTCATCAAGAAATAATCAGCGAGTTCTGTTAGTACGCAAGTTAAAAAACTATGGGACACCGTCTCCCTACCAAGCGCGTATCATGTGAGACTTACTTTGCAGAGAATCTACTTAGCAGGATTGTTTTTCTATTGGTCCAGGGGTCCAACTTAAAAAAAAAATGCTCTAATACATAAACCTTCAAATTGAAATGGTCTGTTCTCACAACTTACATTGTGCATTTATAATGCAATGGATTGTTAGAGTTACGTAACATAAAGGTCTGATACAGGTTGAGGATGTCATTTAAAAAAAAAAAAAAGACAATTATCTAAACAAATTGTAAATGAAACATCTTTCCCCTCCACTGGCCACATATGTGGTTGTGACTCAGTTCTGGACCTTCACCAGACTTCTGAAAACCAAGCTGTACAGTGATGATAGGCACACTATGCATCCCGAGCCTGTGCTATACGTCACTTTGGTTAAACACACCTGCTCAAATTATCTGTTGTGATTGAGCAAGAGTATGTATTTTGGCTTGCATGGAAATAGGTTTGTTTTATGTTAGCCATGCTACCATCCTACACTAATTAGCACGTGAAATCAAGTTGACAAGATTAGACAAAAGCTTGAAAAGGTGTTTGTGTGTTCTGTTTGGATGATGCCATTTCATGCAACGCACCATGGCTCTCAGGGAGCATCACCGCTGAGACACAAAAAGGAAAGAGCATTAGAAGAGGCCTGTCTGCTCAGCACTACTCTGTTCTGGTCTGTTGTGTTACGTTATGGTGCTAGTCTGGCTTCTAGCCCCAGCTTGAGTGCTCTCTCCACTCCACCATTGTTCCATTTGATAGCACTAAGTGACTGATTTAGGTTCAATGCCTGCATGGAGCAGACAGGCCAGCTGTGGGTTAAGCAGATAGCATTCAAGTGAGTTAACCCAATTCAAACCCAATCAAGCCAGGATTTATTGTCGAGGTCTGTATTTAGAAATCTGATAGAGTCCACATCAGTCATTTGACTTGTATCAGGAAAGACGGGTCTTGTTTTCTTTTAGTGGAAGACTATAAACGGCAAACCATGCTTTCCAGCAGGGACATAAATTTTGAAATTTGCAGACATTACCACAAATCAACATTGGAAGAGAAGGAGAGACACAGGATCAGGAAGTGGGGATAGTGCATCTGCTGTGGTTCACCACATAGTCTGTTTTTTTCTGGGGGAAGATGCAATTTCACACCCACCATTCCATGTCACAGTGCAAATGATGAGGAAAAAAACTCAATCAGGCTGAATAGAAGAGCACAAATTCAACAACACATCATGACTTGTCAGTCATTTGAGTGTGGACAAATATTTCTGAGACAGTCCGTTTAAGTGAAGCACTGTTTTTGTAAGTTTGCTATTGTCCCATACCCTTTCCATTCTCAAATGATGGACTAAATAGTGCCTATGATGTGTCAAAAGGCTTTAGATTTTTTTTTTCCTCAAACCTGGCCTTTACCTTCCCTGGTCTGTCTGGTGTGCTATTTAGTCCTTGTGTTGCTGGAAGTTCAATAACGTTGTCTTCCAAAGACTTTCACAGAACAGCTGAAACTTTTACTTCCATTACCCGGCAAATGTTTGAACTCAGTTATGCGACTAATGAGGGGAATTATTTTAGGGGTTATAAGGCAAAGAGAGGTGAATGCTAATTCATTCCACACTTTTCAGATTTTTATTGTGAAAAATATTTTTCTATTTTCTCATATTCTCATCTTTCCACTTGAAAAAATTAAATATGTGCTTCATCGCGTTATGTTGCACAAAATACATTCATGTTTTCAGTTGTAATTCAGGGCAGTATAGCTACTTTTACAAGGCAAATTGTCTGACACTTTGTGTCACGCCGGTTCTTAAGTGCATGTCTGCTTTTGACTCTCATGGAAGAGCTTTTTTTTTTTTCCCCACAGTGAATCCATCTGGCTTACCCTGCTGACAACCAAAGCAGTTCAACCTCAACCTAAGGACCTTGTTGTAAGCCTCGCTATTCTTCAGTGCTCAAAACAGTGTGTCAAAAAAAAAAAAAAGGAAAAGGACCTTCGGGCAAATTAGAAAAAAACATTCACCGTTAAGAGATGCAATTATTAATTTACCTTTTGGAATACTGACGTGGACCAATCAGTGATTAATAAACACAAACAAACACAGCCCTAGGTAGAGTTAATTTTGTGAACTAAATATTAACATTTTATTGAGGAAAGTCTTGGCACACGTCAACCAGTGTTTATGTTTTAAGACACATGTTTGCGCACATAGTCTACGGCGTAAATTATGTTTGCCTGCTTGGTACTGAAAGGAGGCGAGATGGAGGAGTCTGCACCAGCAGGCGAGCTGGCTACTGTCCAGAACAGGAGCCTAAGGCACGGACAACAACAGGCTTGTCAACCCCTCTGATTGTTTAATGATTGATCCAAACTAGATAGCTGTCATAATCAGTTTATGCATGTTCTTTTCCAAGATACACCTTGCCGTGTTTGATTTCAACTATTTGCATATTCCTCATGTTTCAGATGTTTTGATTCCCTAGCACAAATAACGTGGCACTCCGTCATCTGGGATCGTAAGATAAGAACAACCATAATAGCAGGTTTTCTGGTAAGAATAGTTTGCATTGTGTATCAGTTGCAGCCTGCGTTATACGGCATGTTGTTATTTATCCAGCTCTCGATGGTAATTAGCCGAACAGAGCTTGTCTGGTGTGTGTGACTTGTACTGTACATGTCTTCCTGCCTCCCAACTTTCTCTGCCTTCCCATCGACCACTTGAAAACGAAGTCGCTGACCTTTCCCGGGTTCTGCCACCTGCATCTTTCCCAGCCCTCGCAAATTTACGCTGTGAGAAGGCAGGAGTTTTCTCCACTGACATGATCCTTTCTGGTTTGTAGTTCTGTCCCACTTGGCTTTAATTTACAGTGGGAAAATAATTAGAATCTCACTTTTGCAAAGAGTGGAGTGAAAATGTAAACAATGCTTCCCTGCGGGCGGGTGCTTCATCACTTTGACAGGTGCATTTGAATTTGCCTGGGTGGCGGACAGACTTGGTTATTTATGTGTCAGTCGCACATGAAAGCCCCGGCTGCGGCTGGAGTTGGGACTGACACCGTGGAAGGGGTTGAAACTCTGTTCAGTGGGTTTAGATTTGGGAGAATACAGGGAACGCTGCGAGGTTCCGAACTGGAAGGTTACAGCAGGGCTATTCCCCTTGGCAGTCAGACGAAGGCAAACGGAAAAGGTAGGAAATGAAGTCAGAAACGAAGTTTTGGCTGTGATTTACCGTCGTCGAGAGGAGACATCTTGTGATGAAACGAAATATATATTACAAAATTATGTATATAAATGATCTCACTAATTTAGTTATTTTAGGGGCAAAAACTAGGAAAATCTTGTGGTTGTGCTTAAAATGTATCCTTCTGAGCTTTATGAGTGTGAATAACTTCATAAAAACCACTTTGATATAAGCTGTACCATCATAGTCATTACCACTGCTGTGTGTTTACGGTTATTCTAACGCTCAAAGACGGACCTCTGCTCCTGTATCAAGTCTTTTACAGCCTCTAACAGGTTTTCTTCCACGATTATCCTCTAACTTTTACAAAAGCATTTAAGGTTATCTTTGGACGTTTACAACTATGCCTATAAAGTGCAATAATATGCCAATGTTTCTGCAAATCACAAAACTAAAGGTGTCCCAGCAGGACATTTCCACAGACATAAAGAAGAAAAAGCTCAAAAAGGAGCATCGGTGATTGTTGTGAAGTGCGTGAAGAGGTAGGCTGAGTAGCTTCTTTTGTCCGCAGATATATGCACACACACACGCACACACACACGCAGGCACGCACACATAAAGTAGCACAGTAACACATGCTAACACACATATATCGAATCCCACAAAACAGACAAAGCCCCACACAGTGAGCCAACGCATGCGTGCATCTCCAGTGCCTGCGGGCGCTTGAAGCTGCAGAGCAGGGAGAGGGGGAAGGGGGGAGTGTAGAGGGCTGCGGGGTGATAGAAAGGGTGTGTGCGTGCGTGTGTGTGTGTAGTGGGGGGAAGTAGCATGGTTAGGGTGTGTGTGTGTGTGTTGGAGGGGTGCGGGGAGAGGGGGTTGAGGGTACTGTGCACTGAGGCAGTTAAAGCTACAGAGGGTCAATCCCCTGACTCCCTGACCAAACCATCATTTCAATAAGACCTTGTCTGGGTTTAAGGCCTGATCACAGGTTTGATGCCACAGAAACATCTGTGGCACATAGAAGCACGATGCATGGTCTGATGGATCAAGAAACACCAACCAACGCATGATGTCTGACTCTAACTACTAAGCACAAGGGTAGCACAAACATTTTGAGTCATGGACTGAATTCAAATCTACCTAAGAAAATACAGTACAGTTACATTAGCCACCTTACAGGGAACACCTGTTGTATTCCTTAAAACAAATTTGCCAATCATAAGACAACATAAAGCAATTAGACATCCACATGAGCATTAGGCATCCAACCAAGTAGAATGACAAGGAAAGAAAGTTCACAAGATTTTGTACACAGCATGGCTGTTGGTGTCAGGAACTTCTGTTCCTGGTTACAGTTATTACTGGTTACAGTCAAGGTGTGTGGGATAACATCTCTCTTAATGTGCTACACGTTCAAATTACAGCAGCATAAGACCAACTCCACATAAAGTCAGCCAAAGGTGGGAAGTCAAGGCTACAATTCACACAGGCTAACAGAAATTGGACAATAACAGATTGAAAAAAAAGCTACTTAATCCCATGAGTCTGCTGTTTTAGCGACAATACTAAGCTTGCACAACAAGAATTCCAAATAAACAACAACATAATATAGATCCACCCTGCTTCTTATCAACAGTTAAGGCTGGTAGGGGTGAAATGCTGATGTTGGCAGATATTTTATTGGCACTGTCTTTTTTTTCCCCTCCCCCCAAAAGGCACTTTTCTCCCAACAAACACTTTTGGAGACACAGTCCAGGAAGAGTAGAGATACCAAACTTACAATATCCAAGGGAACTACCATGAAAGAAGCACAAACCTCCCTTTAAAAGAAAGGATCGCTTAAATAAATAACTACAACAGCATTTGTCAGTTTCATTACGCTACCGTTTACAGGAAGAAGTCACCACGCAAACGTGTAAGGTGAAGTAAAGCTCCGCTGCCCATTCTTACTTGGTTATACATGGGGTTCATGCATCACATACAAATGCAAAGCCAAGACAGGCCACAGCACATTGCACATGGCTGGGAACAGGCCAAGACCACAAAGCATAAAGGACCAATGACATATATGCATGGATAGGCCAAGCAATGTCAGCCATTAGAACAGAAATAGATACGCTATTATTGTAAAATTGGCCAATATGTGGCCAGTCGGCAAATATAATTGGAGCAGCTTGAAAATGGCATGGATGCACACGGTCTGTGTTGGGCCTGATTTGGCTGAAGCAAAGGTCTGTGTCTGGTGAAACGCACCATTGGACAAGACAGGCCACCCATTCATATTTGCATGGAGACACACACACACACACACACACACACACACACACACACACACACATATATATGTACTGTCCAGTGCACACACATATGCAAACATTGACAAACAGCTTGTAACCCTCCACTCGTTACTCTGCCTCCAAAGCAGTGACCATTGCTCCTCAAATGTTTTGACCTGAATAATCACAATTAAGATGCCATAAAAAAAATAGAAAACTCTAGCCAAAACAAGTACACAGCAAACTGGACTCTGAGAAAAAATAAACAAGCAAAAAATAACTGTATTTACAGTCAGAATAGACCAGACGACTTTAGACGACTTTAAAGAGATTATGCATTCAGATAGCATCTCCCAGTGCCTAAGATAATCCAGAAAATAAGATATGCATAAATTGCTGTTACTAATCTCCTTTGCAAAAAAAAAAAAAAAGAAAGAAAAAAAAAGCTAACTCCCAACCTACAGTAAACAACTCAGATAGCAGCTCAGCTTTTCCTTCTATGCCGTTTCTGACTCACACCAGGCCCTAAGGTGATCGCTTCTCCAGGTTTGTTTTGGGGCACGGTGAAGTTTACTGGCAACTTTGATGAAACAAGAGGGTAAGTCCTCATCTAAGCCCTCACTTAGAGCATAAATGACTGACAGTAACGTATTATGTTGTCAAGTTTCTTCAAGTGATAAACATTCATAGGGCTAATTTAAATTTTGAGTGCAATCCATATGCAAATCTGTAAGTTCAGATCTGCCACAGCGTGCCCAAGCCAAATTCACACAAGTTCACAAGATGCGTGTGCACTCATGCATTAAGCCACTGTGAATTTGGGTTGTAATACTTAGTATTGCCAGAGCCAAGCCGATCACATCCCCGGTGCTTTCCACTGAACTAATTCAACATTAGTGGCATGCCTCCTTCAGGTAATCCTATTGTGGCGCAAAAACATGTTTCCCCTCACTCAAACTACGCCGCGCACATATCTCAGGATGCCATGTTTAATTCTTTACATTTTAAAGGGCCGGGATTCATATTAAGATGCTGCAGACAGATGCCAAAGTTGAGGGTTGCCTTTGATATCCAGAATTTGAGTTTGGAGTAGCTTCAACCTAATCAAGCCTCGGAGGCTTGGGGTGATAAGTATCCAAGCCAATAACCTGAATGAGGGCTGGGAGTCAGGGAGTATGCCTTCATTCGCATGCTCTCTCTCTCTCTCTCTCTCTCATGCATTACTTGTGCATGTGAGTGCACACACCCACACACCCCAGGCCACTCCTCCCCACTCTTTAAGGTTCTAAGTAAAAACCCCTTATAGAAAAATAAGAAATCTCCAAATATCCATCCCGTCCTTGAGACGTCACGAGGGGCTGTTAAGGCGCGACACCTGTCATGATCGCCAGGACTTCTTCGGCCCCTCGGGGTCCACAGGAAGCGGCCAAGGTCAAGCTCTTTAAAGAAAAGGAAGGGAATGAGTAGAAAAGAACTGACTAACGACAGACAGTCACAAAGCATCAGATCTGTCAAATCAAAATAAAGCCTCTTTAGAGCCAGAGGCTGTTTGTACAACTTCTTGTATGTTGGGGAATACGTGTGTACACAAAGTATTTATCTAAGCAAGTGGGCTGCATCCTCTGGAAGATTTCTTAAGTGATAAAATCAATTTGCTTCCCTCAGTAATCCATCCAAATGTTTGGCTTAACAGCATTCTATGCGAGCTGCACTGATCTGACCCAGGTGATTTAGCTGTTAAAACTCTGGACGTGTTACAGGGTTTTGTTGACTTATTTCGCTGTGTTGTTTCTTTCCTAAATTTTATTTATTTTTTTTCCCCCTTCGACAGTTCAATTTGTAGCCATCTGTGTCATATTATGTCACATTGTGGGCTGGCAAGAAAACAAGTACGAATTCTTCCGCACTTAGCTTGTATGGGAAGAGGAGGAAGAGGAGTGAGAAAGGGAAAAGTGCCTGAAAGTGGTGCAAACCTGGTGTCAATTTACCTCGACCAGCTGCTTGCGTTTTGATGGCTGACGGGCAAAAGCTTCCCTTAATAAAGAAATTATAGGAGAAAGCTCTTCAGCACTAATGGATCTACAAGTGCTCGAAATGGTCAAACATAATGCTGAATCCGTTTATTTGACTCGGAGATTGAATACATTACGGACTCCCGAACAGGATGTTTCCTTGTTTAGACTGACTGTTTTTAAAATCTTTTTTAAACCACAGAGACAAGGCTCCCAAATTGGGAACAAAGTACAAATAGGCTAAGGCTTAAACCAAAAATCACAATGCTGAACTGATGACAAAGAAATTTTACATAACTCATTGTTCCAACAAAAATTACAAGTAAACAGTATATTGACTCCATAAATGAATCAGGGGTACCAAATAGTATAAAAAACCTAATTTCCTTGTAGAAAGAAAAATCAAGTTTGAATGAAAATAATTACATTTTTAATCTGAATCAACCAGAGGTATGAATAATTTTGAGGCTTAACTGTAATTCTTTTCATTCTGCCACTTTTTTGAGCAATGTCAGCTGGGCTCTCAGTGCAGACTGACAATCTATAAAAATCTCACACAAACATATTTTTTTATCAATAAAAACTTTCAACAGAGGCAAATGCGTTTGAACTTGATCTGTTTCCCCCCCCCCTTGTTTCTTTTCTTTTATTAAGCCACTGTCCACCCCTTTCACACATTAGTGCCTAGGAAAGTCTATGACCTTTTCAGGAACACTGGCATGTAGTCTTTGCAGTCATATCTCATATTGAGCTCCCTAATGCTCCGAGTGTGGTTGCTGTGCTTGCTGCTGTGTCGCTCCTGTCGCTGCCTCCAATTCCCCCAGGCATTTTGGGCCCTCAGCAGTGTCCACCACCCACCCGCACGCACGCACGCACGCACGCACGCACGCACGCACGCACGCACGCACGCACGCACGCACGCACGCACGCAAATCTCCACTGTAATGTAATTGAAGACCAACCCAAATGTGACATTCACATGCAGGACAGAAGAGAGGTATGCATGTAGATAATTGCACATACGGATATGCATTTTGACTACAGACGCACTGGGTGAATCCACAAACTGAGTGCATGAGCAGGTTTGCATCAACACGCATGTAGCCAAGCACAACAATGCAAAAAAAAAACAAAAACAAACAAAAAAAAAAAACACTCATACATTTAAATGCCACACTGCCCACATTGCTCTATGGAAGGGGTTACCAGGGTTGGGGAGCCAATGTTCAACCCAATAATTACTCACAAGCCGTCTCTTACTGAGACACGCTTACATGCACACTGACCACAAAGCTAGCCGCCTCTGGACTTAGAAAACCGTCACGGCGCAAACGAAACACTTGGCTCTTTCTCTGACTGTTTTCCTGTGTTGCTGTTATGGGTTCCTGCTCAGGAGCTGGGGGTTCTTTTGTTACATGACAGCGGTTCCTGTGTATCCTTTCACAGCCCACTAATTCGTCCACCTGCCTTCTTCCTCAGTGCTTCTTCATCCGTTACTTAAGTTTCAGCTAAGCATCTCAGGTGGTCTGTATTCAGGTGCGCCGAGGACTATTATCCACAGGGAAAGACTTATAAACGAATATTTGAGTATAGCCATTGTAATGAAAATCTCAATGTAGGGGTTCTTGGCTCATGTAGCTGTGTAGACATTTTGCTAATATTAAAATTGGTCAAAACAGCATTTTCTTAATTGAGATGGAATTTTTTTTTCTTTTTTTTATACTTCCACATGCTTAGTTTCTGCCTAGATTAACCATTTTGTGAATGGCAACTCCTCTCGTAGCTCTGATAAATACATATGAAATATGTGAAAGTAGATTTAAGCTCACAGAAAAAATAAATAAATATATATATATTTATATATATATATATAATCCTTAATTCAATTGCTACATTTGACATACCTTAGCTTAAGTTTTTTGGCACATTTTTACCAGGGCTGCCAAAAAGTGCAGCCGGGGGGTGGGGGGTGGGGGTTAGGGGGGGCAGCTGTAAATTCATCACTGCTACTCCAACATGTGTTGTTTGACTCTCAACAGGTTTACGTGCCTCCAACCACGCTGCAGTTGCAAAGCACCTTGGGTGTTCCCAAACTTGCCCGCTGGTGCCCCATTACCCAGACACAGAGTGACAAACGGCGCAAACGCACTCAAAATGTTGATGCAATCAAGTTGAGAAAACATCTCCAGGGCCTCCCATGCAGCCGCCCTCTCTGCCTTTCTCCTTCAATTATAAAAATATCACCACCACCGAAAGGAAACTTTGAATTAATAGCACAAAGATAGCTGCAGCAGGTAAGCTGGTGGGGCTGCACTCCGTCATTGTCAAAGCGGTGTCTCCAACAAAACAGTTTGCATACCTGCCCAAGTATTACAGAAATTAACACCTCCCTTGCAGGTACAGTAATCAACGGGGTGACAGGAGACAATTAATTAGGTCCATCTGCATCACTGCCTTTACATAATTAATGGGGCTCATTACCAAGCTGAACTGAGCCACTTACATCCACAGAGCCAGGGTAGTACAGAAGGGTAAAAAAAATAAAATAAAAAATTGTCATAGGTTTTACAGTTTTTCCAAATTCCCTTCACACATCAATCTATTCGTCTTAAAGTTTAAGTGTTAAAGCAGTGATAAACACTGAACTTAATCGTTTCTGCTTATTGCAACATAACAAAAGACATTTTAAAATTTCTGGAAAAAGTATTTTCTTCAGAATTTAACTTGGGCAATGTTATGAGTTTGTTGGAATCTCACGTTCAGCTGTAAATCCACGGTTTGACCTTTTAATCTAAGTCCAATTGAAAAAGCACACAAGTAGGTAAATTATGAGTTTATGAACTTTGATGCATCAATGAGAGTTTTTGATTTTATTTCTACCTGTCAGATATATGTACATATTTAAAGGAAGCTTTTCCCACAACCCAAAAGTGTGGGAAAGTATCTCATTGAGATGATTTGTAGTATACAAGAATTAAAATTTCAGAGTTGCTTTATGAAAATAACAAGTTTGATAATAACAGGACATTTTAAGGTTGGTAACTGGATGCATTTTTTTTCCTCCCCCCTTTTATTATTCCAGAGCTGGAGGGAAATATAGAAATACTGAGATTTTGCTGAGTTCTTTGTTTTAACACAGCACATTCAGGAAGTGAGGTTTTATCTGATTCTAATTGCTTCTTATGTTGTTTGGCAGAGTTTAATTATGTGCCAGCAATAGAAAAAGAAGCAATAAAGTGTTAAAAGTAAGACTAGCGCCGTGATGAAAAACATGTGGCTGTGCACACTGCAAATACATTTTATTTTGACTTAATGAATTATATGAAGGTATAAAAATTGTCACAAAATGTTTGGCATTTTGTGACAATTCTCCCGAGACGTAGTTTTTTTTTTATTGTGGCGTTTTGCATTTCATTCTGTTTTTGTCACAGTTTTAAAGGTCAAATGTTATCAAACTTCAGAGCCAAAAAACTTGGTTGACCTTGGAAATCCTTGGTTTCTCAAAGTGAATATCTTGATTTTTCTAATGTGAAATAGAGCCTTTTCAGTCATGCCCTCTAAACCAGTGATGCACCTATCATGAAATATCATCCCTGGATGATATTTGCAGCAAGCTCACAGCATTTTGTCTTTATACTTATTTATACTATAATCGATTAAATGACACTTTACTAGTTAATTTGGAATAGATATGCTCATGTCTCATAATCTATTTCTAAATGGTGATATCGAAGTATTAAGCTTGAATCATTTTTAAGCTCAACAGACGAGCCTTAAAATAGTTTGAATTTCAAACTGATCAATCTTTTTAGTTGTTCTGAGTTAACAACAGTCATCAAATTAGCCAAAACAGAGACAATATTTGAGCTTGTTTGCCCAAGATGGTAGATGTGAAAAATGTCATATGCTACACTTTTGGGAATGCATTGTTAATGACTTGGGAAAAAATAAAATAAAATAAATAAAATACACTGCTGCAGACTGCAGCTGTTCCTGAGAGTACCTTGTTTTCCTCCTCCTCATCCCTCCTTTCTCTCAGTGAGCTAATGAAGGCCTTGTAGCCCACTGTTATTAAAATTACGCCCTTGCCTCTGATATTAATTGGGTCCGTAATAAGGAATGCACCAGATTCATTATTTAATTGCAAGGGCACACTTGGAATACAGTTTCTGAAATGTATTTTTAATGAAAAACACTACATCCTGACCTAATCATATCAACCTTATTCTATCTAATTAAGAATGCAAAAAATCATTAGAGTTGCAAAATATTAGTTTCGGCTCTGTCGGGCTTCTCCTTTCCTTGCCTTCATGAATATATTTTTTCCCCCCCTGTCTATGATAAATAGTTAATGAGGGAAAAATGACAGAAATTTGCATGTAGGCAAATTAGTTTAATAGGGATATGTCTTTGCTGAGTTAGGAAAGTGACCCTTTTGCGCAGAAGAAATTGTGACAATAATTATAAAATAATGGCAAGGCCTATCTTATTTTGATGAAATATTGTCTAGTTATATAATATGAAAATGTTAAGCTGTAATAAACCTAAATTTTCATCATGGCACAGAATGTGTTAACATTTTATCAGAGTAATAGCAGCAAATTAGGTGCAATATGACAAATGGTGGAATTGTTGCTTTGGAGGGAAGAATACAGTAAATGGAAGGATAATAAAGAAGTGTACCACAACAAGCGTTTCCCTGATGCTAAATGGGATGTTTGCTTAATAAGAGGCTTTAACACACACACAAAAAAAAATCCAGGTCTGACACATTATTAGTTTAGTTGGCTTTCAAAAAACATCTCTGTTCCACACAGATTTTTCCGTACATTTGAAGCATTCAATTAGTCAACTAAAACTGAATTTTAAATGTATATAAATATCAAACGTACATAAAAAATTGTAAAAAAACAAAAAACAAAAAAACAACAACAACAAGATCTTCAATTGTATTTCTCCCTTAGGATGAGAGTGTTTTGCACTTTTACTGAACTAGCTTAAAGTTCAGTTCTAAACTACAGAAATTTACGTTCACAGCTCTCGAGTAACAAAGACCGTATTCCTGACTTTAAAGTTCAAATTAAGAATATCTTATTTTACGTTAATAAAAAAAATAAAATACATTTATTTTAACCTTCTGCTTGTGGAATCCAGACAGACTCTGAAGCATCTTTGCATGGGGTGTGTGCACATAACACACCTCAGAGTACAGTTCAAAGCATAGACAGGCATGCATGTTCTCAACCGGTGATCGCTACAAAAATAGCACTACTAACATCACCTTGAAATACTGAGGCTTTGTCCAAGAGCCTCATAGATTCTAACCTGTGTTTACTCTTGGGTTGGGTTAATAGGTTGTCAAATGTCCAACGGACTCAGTGCTGGTCCCTTCGGTCAAAAACAGCACCGTTACGTTCAAATTTCATGAATACCATGAGCATGCTCAGCCTTAGCCTCTAAACACCATATAAATACCACAGATTACACTAAAAGGTGTCTGCAGTTTGATCACTTCATTCCATTTCCCTTATCTCTCTAAGTCACGTTTTCAGTTTTGCAAAGATTTGACATCATCTGTAGGCTCGGCACCACTAAACCCCCCACCCCATGACATTACAGCTGACCTTTATCAGGCTGTCAAACATCTGACAGCCATAATTTCAAGTGAATATACATCCTGGGAAGTTGCCCTGCCTGACACGAAGACATGCCCGGTGTAACGCATCCACAGAGTTCACGTTGTGTTTTTGATTGAGCGGTCTTTCTTTAATGGAATATCTTCCAAAATGGGCTTTTATAGACTAATCAGGCAGCGCGCTAGTCGGGTTTCTGTTTTGGTAATTATCTTGTACTAATTAGAGTGAAACTAAAGACCTCTGAGATGGATCTCAGGATTCTCACATGTAACTAAAGAAATGACATGAAACCAGTCCACGCTATACGTCCTGGTATGTGGAATTTCTCCTATAAAGTTACTAGTGAATATTGAACTACCGCAACGGTTACAGCTGCGGTAAGAGTAGCTGTAAGCTGCCTTCAGATTGACATTTGGATCACAGACTTTCTATCCTACTGCGCTTACGATTTCTTGTTTTGCACAAGCTAACCAATCATCCCAGTATTAATGACCTTACAGATCATTCTGACTTTAAGAAAACAGTATTTTGTCCAGGTTGTCTCCAAGGAATTTATTTTGAAAATAAAAAATAAAAAAATGCAGAGGGCTCGCTTGGTGATGAGCTCACCTTTCGTCTCTCTCCATTGAAGCCTCTCCACTGCTCTGCCTTTTTGACAATGAAGCTGAGTTCCTGGTTTGACAGCTCGAGGTCTTCGGGCAGGAAATACATGCCCTCTTTGGCAGTGAGTCGCTGGTAGACATCCAACATGCGACCGTCGTTGTGGAATCTGGAAGGTGTGTCGAGAAAGAAGTGAAAACCGAGGTAACGTCATTCCAAATTTGCTGAACTTGGCCTCCAAAAGCTCATGTGCTACAGGAATGCTAGTCGAAGAAGAAAAGGCAACTTTGCCAAAACAGACTGACTGACCGGGTTTCTCACAAAAAAAAAGAAAAGAAAAAAAAACATCCAAAAACACTTGAAATCTTTATTGATTGCAGAGCACATATGGGTGATGCTCTTTAAAGTCTAATACATCAAGAGAAGCAGCAAAAGGAATCAAACAAATTGGCCTCTGAGTAAGAAGTGCTTTGTTAACACAAGCCGACTGTAGCTGCGTCCATGCTTGGCTGGGTGTCTGCATGGTTTTACATCTTTTTCAACGTGTGGGAGTCAGATCCTGGGATGTTCTTCGGTGTTAATGCCGAGCTTTAAAGATCCCAGTTGCAACGATTGTACATGCGTCTGGAGAGGCTGGCTTGAGTCACAAGAAAATGTTCTGCAGAGCAGAAGGCATATTGATTGATACCTCCAGATGAATGCACACAACCAAAGTGTTATTTTTGTTTCGCCACACACACACGCACACGCACACACACGCACACACACACATACGGGTTGCATGCAGCCAACCTCTAAAAAAGAAACACCATGTCTGTAAACAAATGCTTTGGCCAACCATCAAAACTGGGAGACCTTGTGCCCTTCCACAGAGATTCTAGTCTGTCAAAGGGTAATCAGCTCTCAAATAAAAACAACATCAAGGAGACAAGGCTTTACACAAGGAGCTGCTACAGAGCTTTGAACTCAGCATTATTCCCCATCGCTCTTGGGAGAGGAATGTTTGTAGAAGCTTGACCTCAGACACAGGAATAGCATACAATCATTTTCATCCTACACTTGAATTTTGCTTCTCATTCATTTATGCGGTCGCTTTCTTGAAGGAACTCACAGTCTTTTCTTCCGTGCTCCTCGAAACAGATTAATTTCGCTGCGGCGGAGGAGCCCTGAACTTCGCTGCAGTGTTCTTAAACGTGCGGGTCGGACCCGGGTGACGAGGTTCAGGTGCAAAGGTCACCGTAGGACATGTGTATGTTACATTGGGGAATATATTTTAGATCACATTTGTGAATCTGAAGATCTGTACAACATGACATAGCACTTGTTATGAACATGAAGGAGTCTTTGTGAATGTTTAAGACTGTTGTCATGAAGTGTCATTCGGTAAATGATGACACTTTTAGTGCAAAGTTAACACTTTTAATGCACTTTTAATGGAAATTTTAGTACAACTTTGCATTAAAAGTGTCATTATTTACCAAATGACACTTCATGACAACAGTCATAAACATTCATGAAGACTCCTTCATGTTCATAACACGTTTATGACAGTGCCATGGCAGTCTTATACACACCCCGTCGAATAAAGTGTTACCGCTCTAAGTTTATCAAACATTCTATCAGTTTTCCTTACGATTTCACATTTAAATTCAGGACTTTGTGGATATTTTGTGGTTCTGAATGTCTGACCTAACCATAAGGAAAAACAGGTGGAATGAACTCCAACTGAGCCACCTTTGATCCATCAGTTTCCTGCACCAGAATCGCCAGAGATCAAACTGATAATGAAGGTCGTACAAGGTCACAGGATGCACTTTTTTTTTCTTCTTTTTCAGAACCAACTTGTGTTTCTGCTCTGGTGCCATCATCGTCCTCTCACCATCTGGCATTAAAGATCACTCTGGATGCTTGAAAGTTTCCAAAATTCCAAAACACCAAATAACAATATCTTTCCTGCTGGGTGCAGCTGCCTTACTACATTGTGTTCAAGTGAACTGTAATAAACTCTTAAAGTCAAGACTGAGGTTTACTTCACGTGGAATTTGAAGACTTAGCGACTGATATTTCCTTTTCCATCAAACATTAACACGTGAATCTGGTCCGTCTCATCAGCGTTCATGGAGTTTCACAGAAAACATAGATGAAGGACGTATTTTATTTATTTATTTTTTTATCAAAACGTGGCTAAACACAACCTAAATGTAATTAACAGAGGATAACAGTCTGTTCTATCTGTATGTACAGCCTAAGGGTCTTTTTTTTTTTTCAAAAATAGGTCAAAGGCTGTGTCAGAGGCTCTTCGTTGCAGCCAATAGCGAAACTGTATCCCATAAAATTATCAGCCTTGTTTCAACCTCGTGGGCTACATTCACAACAAACCCGTTTGAGAGGCATAAGTCATTATTCTCTGCTGCTGTTTTAATGTTGTCCATTTAGCTGATGAGCCTCCTGACTCCAGAAAATAGACGGCGCCCGAGCCACACATCGCCAAACGATTTACTTGGAAAAGTAAAAGGATTTCCTTTCATGTTAAATTCCTAACAGTGTTAGGAATGTGAGAAGAAAAGTCCTCAGATGAACACCAAGGGATGTTTTGAAATGCTTTTTTTTTTTTTTTACCTGCTGTTAATTCATTAGTTTAAATGCAAAACTGGCTATTGCTTCTGTTTTTAGGAGAGCAGCATTAAATAAGTAATCAGTGAACAACAACTGATTCTTAAAACACCGTTTCGGTATTTCATCAGAGACCAAAGCAAACCTAAAACTACTTATTGAATCAAGACATGTTGCCGGAATTTTTTATTTTTTTTATTTTTTTAGATTTTAGTCATGTTCATTCTACTTTAAGAAAAAAAGTCTGCATTTCGAATCTACACAATATATAACCACACAAAAAAAAATGAATGGGTTTATTGTTTATATGAAATGTTAGATTTATTTTATTGGTTAGTTTTAATCCATCATTTGGTCATTTCTTGGGTTATAGAACAGATTAGAAGGAGAAACATAATTCAGATTTCACTGAAGCTCTTCCAAGAGATGAAATTTAAAAAAAAAGGTCAAATGATAACATGATATGTGTAATGATAATGTTTTGTTTTTTTTAGCATATCTCACCTGAGCAGGTAAATAGTGAGAATAGTGATGGAGAGAAGGAAGTGGACCGCGTAGAGGAACAGAGTGATGATCACTCCCGCTGCACCGGACCCATCGGCTCGATAGAAGTGCCAGTAAAGCTTGGCTGCATCTCCTACTGGTGTGTCGGGACTGTAGGCCAGACGCTTGAGAGACGACATTTTGAAGAAAACGGCAAACTAAATCAAGGATTCCAGACGATCAGACTGGACATTTACGAGACAAATGAGCCCTTGTTCAGAGTACAGATCGCAGAATGCAATGGAGTTTCACAGATTTGTAGAATAGATTGTGAAATCAGACATCTTGGATTGATTTTCTCAGTGCAAAACAGTATTTAGGATGTGATTTAAGACACTACATATTGCTAAATCTCAAATGAGGTATTCCAGCCTTCCAAGTTTTCCAAAAAAAATAAATAAATAAATAAAAGAAAGACACCCATCTAACCTTGCACAGATTCCTTCCCCTACCTCATTTTTTTTAAATATCATTTAAAGTCACTTTGCCAGGATAAAGTCAACTCCTATTTAAAGTGCACAAGTGTCCAAGTTATTTTTAAGTGACTTACCCCGAGGACGGCGTCCACAGCAAAGACTGCCAGGGGGTCGAGGACTGTCCACACTCCCTGAGCCATGATAAAATTTGACGTGAACGAAGGGAGTGAGCCAAATATCAGCTGACAGCCCCATCTGATCAGAACCAGCAGGAACGTTACAGCGTTCAAGGTCAGGGGACCCACCACCACCATTGCCAGCTCCTCTCGGGTGTGGAGCAAAGAGCTCTGGTAGACGAGATCCACTGTGTGTGCATGGAAGTGAAATCTGAAGAGAAGAGGAAAGTGTCAATATGCATGTACCATAACAGTGTTTGTGACACTTTGCAGCTGAGGGCCAGCTGGTTCTGGCAACTCACACTCTGCGTTACATTGTTTTGCAGTTGATTCCATTGTTCTTAATTAGTTTGACGACAATAATTATTATTAGCTGCTAGCCTCGCTGGCCACTGATTGTCTTGGACGTTAATCAATTTCCTTCCGATCAGATTATATTCGAATTGCTCAGATGTATGTCAAAGTCACCTGATGTATTTGCTGACAAAAAAAAAAGATGGAGCTTTTTAAAGAAGTTCCCGTTTGAAAAGTTGGACTCCCCATTTACAGCAAGCCTCATGAGCTTCTTAATCTTCCCATCAGCCAGGAGGAGGTAAAGCAGTGGTGGCCGGGGACAGGTCCAGTTTTCCTCATTAATTTCCATCCGATTTGCTTCAAGAGTCAAGCATCTCTCAGATTCTGTCCATTAATCTGAAGAAGAGCTCCATTGTTTTTTTTTGTTTTTTTTTCTTTTTTCAGGCAAATCTTTATGCAGAGTCAAATCTTAAAATTTAATAAGGAGGCCTATGCATAGTTAACAGGATGACGAGGAAGGGGTGAAGGGGGATTGGGGGGGGGTAAAAAAATGCAATGCAATTTTGAGATTAATTTGAATCTTACTGTGAAAGTGGAACGAGACTATTGCCATTATTTAAATGGACAATATCTATCTTAGGAAATTGCATTTTGAATTACAAATGTAATGTGGACAGAGATGCATGTAGGAAATGTTAGCTAATTTATATTTACACAGGTGTGCATGTATTTCTATTATAAAGTGTTGTAATTCTTCTTTTTTTTAACATATATAAGTATCCTTTTGAAAACTTTGGTTCATAGCTTGGGGGTGGGGGGGGGTTACTGATTCAAATCTTTCTATTTTCTCATGCTTACATCTTCAGAAAACACCTGCACTTGTTTCTTAAATTGATCTTCGTAAGATAAATTTAGATTTATTTTTAGACCTCTGAAAGGGATTCTGTCTTTCTAATAAAAAGTATATGAATTGAAATGTCGCTGCTTGTGCTGCAGGTTGACTTCAGTCTTAAATGGCCTTCTTATATCCTTTAACACTTAAATGCACGGCGTGTTTTATTTGCCTTGGAAGTTTCAGATTAGATCCGAGGAATAATTTATCCCAGAAAATTACAAATAGTAAACGAAGATGTTGTAAGGCATTTCCCAGGCTACAAAGGCGGCGTAAAGACCCACTGTGCCTGTAGGGTTGGAACGGATCAGGTTCTGATCTCAAGTTAGCCCCGCCCACCGAGAACAAGGAAATGTCAGGTTTTAGAGGTAGGCGTCACCCTTTACAACTCTAAATCAGAAAGATTTACACTGTGTCTGTTAGTAGTTATTATGCTGATCACATAATCTATATCTTACAGTCCTTCACCTACAAAAAGCACATTATTGTGGATCCCCAAAAGGTCCAATTTCACCTGGCCTTTAGATGCATTCTTGTGGTTTTGCAGGTTTACGGCGGCAGTGGACGAAAGCCTTTGGTTCCAAAACAGGCCAGAGCACAGCCAAAGTGCAAAGGTCATTGACAGCAGCTTGCAGATAAACTAGATCATGAATTCAGGGTTGCTTGGCAACCTCTGATATTCTCAGTCCAGTTTCCAACTTTTAGGGACATTCCTGTTGCTCTTTTGTCTCAAAACTCTGAAAATCCAACTGTTTAGAACAAAAAAATACATTAAAATAAGGGGTTGTCATAATGAAGTAACCTTGAGCAAAGTTTGAATTTTGCAACATTGCAGACTGCAATCACACTGAAGCTGTAACTCTGGCATTATGAGGTAGTCATTACTACCCAACTGCGCCTGTGTGAGTGTGTGGGAGTCTGTGGTGAGTTTTGGCAAGCTAAGGATCAGTGTCACGTAGTTATAAGATTTAATACCAGTTATTAAGAGCATAAAATATCGCATCCTGTTATGAAATACACTTAACCACAGGGCAGAAGAAAGTTGCTGTTTGTGTTTCCTGTCAACCTGCAGAGATGCGGAAAGCAGGACACGCAGGTTTCGATTCCCTCACCTGAAATTCCGTTTTGAACAACGAGGTTGAACGCACCACGCCACGGCACTGAGCTGCGCACCGATTCGCGCGAGCGCATCGCGGCAGAAAGAGAAAACAGAAAAGAGATTCCGACGGCACCAGAGACGCGTCGGCGAAGGGAGGGTTTCCTGTCACCACGCCGCCCACGCCGACTGTCACTCGGCGTCTCTCCCTCTCAGCGGCCACTACCAGCTCCGGCCACTGCATGGAGTGAAACATGCTCGGAGGTAGAGTGGCTGATTTGGACATGTGGAAGTTGTCATCCAGTGTTGACCCCCTCTGTTTTCACTTTTTCTTTTTTTTTTTCTAGTCCTCCTATCTGCCCCCTCAGTCTTTTCTCACTCAGCCATGTTTTTTTTTTTGTTTTTTTTACCCTCTCTTTGCTTCTCCAGTCAGTTTCCATGATTTAACACATGATGCCTTCCCCAACATGTTATTGTAATAAAAACCCTCTTGTATGCTTGTTTGCGGGCAGCGTTCTTTTATTGTGATAAACTAAATCAGGGCCATGTGTTGGTGCAGTGTGATTTAACAGTTCTGTGGTGTCTTATTGCTGTTTATTATCAATGCTGTACACCAAATAATAACAATAAATTCCTTCTAAATAAAGTCTTCTGGGACTCGAAGCTGTGCAATGAGCTAACTCCCACAGCAATGGATGTTAATATTGAGCGAGTCTTGTTAAAACGTTAATAGGGGGGATTCCAAACAGATGATTTGGGTGTATCCAGCGTGCAGGTTTGCTAACATATGTACATTCACAAACACAGACTTGATTATGGTACATTTTTCTGTCTCTTCTCATTTTGTTATCCATCTTTTGCAAGCATTTTTTTTTTCCTGAGCTTTCATACTGTGTGTGTGTGTGTATGTGAAGGTGTGCAAATTTGTGATTGGCCATTAGGCTACAGTATTCTACAGTAATCTACTGTACATCCTGTATCGTCTTCCCCTTTTTGCTCATTTATTTTCAGGGGCACACTCCATGTTGGGGAGGCTACGCGTTTCCTTGTGTGTCTGCCCGCCGCGTGTGTGTGTGCGTGTGTGTGTGCTGTGTGAGCAACGTGTGTGTGCGGGATCATATCAAAGGAGGCAAACTCACTTGTTGACAGGAACAGCAATGGCCTGAAGGTAGAGCCACTGGCTGCAGTAATGCAGGTAAAGCCTCACAAACCACATCAAAGCCAGCAGCAGAATAATGAGGCCGAGCTGCCGAACGGAGTCATGCCAGCGTCTGCGCGGTTGTTGCTGTTGCCACGACAACGGCAGGAGGCCCAGTTCGGACGGCAGCAAGCGCAGGGCGAGTCGGGCTCGATCCGACAGTCGTGGGGGACAGGAGCTCGGTGTGGTCGGTGATGATCTGATGTAGAAGAAGAAAAAAAAACACAATTATAATTTATTAATATGTGGGAATATGTTGCTTTAACCATGTATTACAACTGTTATATACCTGTTAAATGTGCATAAAAGGCCTTAAAAATTATACATGCATATGAAATCTAAGTACATTTATTCAGTGAGGGGGGGAAAGAAGATCTCATAATTATGAATATTTATTTTTAACAAAATCTCAATTATTTGAACCACTGCTATTGGAGGCAGAATTTTGTCTTTTCCTCTAAGGTGATGTTAGAAGGTCTGAGCATGCAGAAGGAGAGCTTTGATCAATCCTCTGTGCACAGTGTTTCTGTATCATCTAAACTCCTGGGAACTCTTAGTCTTCCTTTTCTAAGCTCACCCCACAATGTTTTCTACAAGATTTAGAACTGTGTGCCAAGAAGAACATGGAAGTTGAGTATTTTTGTGTCGGGTTAACCATTTCTTCCACACATTTTGGAAGAAATGCATTATTTTTTTATCAGAGATGCTCTGAAATAGGCTCCCAAGGTCTTTGAAAGAAAAAACACACGTTCAGCTTGACAGATCCGATTCATACTTAAGAATTGGCATAAGAAGTTTTTCTAAAAAAAAAAAAAAATCATTTATTTTTGTTACAAGAGAAAACTGGAAAACTGAAAACTTAGAAAGCAAAAACAGGATTCATAAAAAGTCCCTTTATTTATACGTTCCTAATGTTGGCATTCAATGCCAACAGATGAACAAAGGACAATTGAGCTGTATTCTCTGTATACATTGCACTGAGGTATCAGTTGGATCTACTAATGTGAATTTGTGAATAACACACTTCATTGTTTTTGCCATTCATTGAATATTCAAAGTTGGTTTTTTTTGTAGCTTTCATTAAAGGTAGGGAAGTCTGGTATGCAAATTGACACACATTCAAGCATGTACACAATGGTGCAGTCTCTCTATCTCTCCCTCACGCACAACACACACACACACACACACACACATAGGAATCCCTTCCAGCGATGTTCAGCTTTCCTCAGCACCTCTGTGCCGCCCTTTGTCAGGCCTGCTCAACTATTCCCTTTCATACAGAGGGCACAGATGGAGCACTGTGAAGCAAGAGGAGGAGAGAAACGGAGACAGTAGATCAGGAAAGGACAGAGAAGACAAGGAAAGGAAACTTTAAACAGCAATTATGTAAAAAGATATTTAAAAAAATGAGAAAAAAAATCACCAAAAGCTGAAAGGGGCAGGGAATTAACTTTGCTCTTAATTCAGAAATGTTGAATTTTTACCGTTAATTTAAATATGAAAACCCAATTACTGTAAATCTTGACCACGTCCAATACAAGAGGATGTTTGAGGACCTCTATCATCTGACCAACGATAGTTATAATACTGCAAGAAAATGCTTGTTTACAGTGCAGCCTTGGTTAGCACTGCAGAACGTGGCTGCGGGCCTGCGCCTGTGGACATCCCTGTGTCTCGCTACTGTCTCCCAGAGCACAGTTGGAATTCACTTTGTAGTGCTCATCTTGGGAAAAATCACACACCGCCTTAAGACGAAAAACAGAATCAATTGTGTTGCTCCCACACCCCCCTTTACCAAATAATTAGGCTCGGCTTACATCAAAATGAGGCACTGCATTTTATTTCCTGCTCGAATCGGTGCAAGAATGCCAACTCTCAAACAAGCTACTCTTTTTTTTTTTTTTTTTTGTGGTTTTTTTAATATGCTCTTCTCTGTGAGATGTGCACACTTTCTGAAGTGTTAAATTACTTGGAGTTGAAGTTCCTTCAAGCATGCTTACAACAGCAGCGGCGTAACATGCAGTCCGTGTGGGAGAAGTGGAGGTTTATTCACAAAACGCTTCGTCAACGGTTTTGGGCTAATAAATATTCACAGGTTGGCCGAAACAAACTCGCACAGAGATGATGCAGACGCTTCACAACAGCACAGACCTGTCGAGATTTTAATTGGTTCACCTAAAACTGAGCCTTCGTTTACCGAATCAAACATCGTATAAAGGATATTAGTTATTTTCTAAAGAAGGCAATTCTTTGCGCTTTGCCAACAACAGATGCACCAATCAATCCAAAAGAGCCCCCCCGCCCCCCAACCTGTATCTGATTTACATACTGAAACATGCATTAAATGTAAACTTAGTCTAACTTGGATCACACAAAAGCCTGAACTTATTTGATTATTTATTTTATTTTTTTTTTTTTTTCATTAATAAAGAATTAGATGAAGGACCCAGATATATGCTTTGAAATTCCTCTGCTTTCGGAAGAAACCAGCACCACTACCCCTATATTTTATATACTCCCCAGAATATAAAAATAAAAACAGAAATTAGTATTGTGGAAAACATTTTTCTGCACAAACCTAAAGTTAAGTGTGTTTTCATACAAGTTAGCGATAAATAACCCCACCGGGAAAGAGAACACAGGCGTTTTAAATGTGTGGTCCTTGCTGCTCTGTAATGGCTTCGACAGTGCACCACAAGCGTGGCTTACAACTACTTTCACTTTCTCCACGTTGGTAAAAGCGGAATTACAATGTGGGCAAAAAAAAACAAACAAAACAAGCAGTGTTTGCCTCAGACACAGGCAAGATGCTACCCTGTCAACTGTCATTAAATACAGACACCAAACACAACCTGACGTCCGTCGTTCACATAATGAAGACATTGGTGGTGCGTGAAAGGGGAATATTTTTAGACGCGTTTGTGCTGTGGCATCCTCTGAAGGAAGCTGGTGGGATGATGGGAATCTGTTGTCTCCTCTAAATTTTGTTCACAATTGCGGCTTCAGTTGCAAAATACTACGCAGGAAAAGAAACAGGAACGGATGGCGGATGTGTAGGAATTTCATCTTGCGGGAATAAAGGACGTTTCACCGAAACATAACAGCTCGTCCTCTGCATGACATACAGACACACTGATGAAACAAAAACGCATAAATTGGCATTGACTGGTGTAAAATGCAGTTTTTTTTCTTCTTTTTTTTTTTCTTACTGTAGGTGCTTCTGTGAAATTAAGGCTAAAAGCTGTTTCCTTATTCTCTTATCAATGTTTCTTCCCATGTCATTTCAAAAAGGAGTCATTCTCTCCTGAATGTGTCACGGCATGTAAATCAGATTTATTTTTTTGTGAATCTGGAAGAAGGAGAGCGTCCCTTGAACTGGTTCTCTCAGGTTCCCGCCCCTAATGGTTGAATGGCAAGACAACAAAACTGGAGCACTACCTTTAAAAATAGCACTAAGTGAATTGCAAGTATGGACAAGTCTTAAATGGCATGGGTAATAATAGAAGGAAGGGCGGGGAACTGGAAGAATACAGTAGAGTTACTTTTTCAAATTGCACAGTTAAGCCTGAGGGTAAGTGAAGGTAACCTGCAGATCTCTTCTGAACTAAACCTTTCAGTGAAGGACCACTTAAAGTATTAAACTCATCCCTTTATTTTGAGGCCTGGGATTGTTCTGGCACTTTCTCCGCTTTAGCCGGTGACGGTAATAAATGTTCCAAAAGCGATCCGACCTTTCGCACACAACTGAATAATGTCTTGCTGTTGGGGAAACTGAGAAATATGATAATAATAATAATAAAAATAAAAATCTAAAGTGATTAAAAAGACTTAAAAGATTAATAGATAACTGAATTGTTTTCAAAGTAGCCCAGATGCATAAACGTTGTGGTGATTAATACAAGTGCGATTATCTTAGCCGTCTGTAGATGGGACTGAAGATGCAATGGCATTTTTTTTTTTAAATTTCATTTAACAAAAATACTGATAACGTGTTTATTTAATCTGTCCTCTGGTGGTTGCACAATCTGGTTCTTTCTGAATTATGTGTGAACATTCACAGTGAGTCTTTGCTTTCCACAAGGAGCAATACGGGGTTTTTTTGTGGATTTCAGAGGAGATAAAACTATTGTTTTTCTTTTTTATTATTTTTTTTATTTAGTCATAGGATCATTTTAATTTTACTTACATGATTCATCTGACTAGATATAACATTGATGCGTTGGATTGGTTCACCCAGAGTCACTTAAAAAAAAAAAAAAAATCTCAGCTTTTATTTTGCTTTAAGATTTTGAGACGTTGGGCTGAGTTTGTGGAAATGGGCGGCACGTTGTGAGAGCATTTAGGTGGCTTGAATGGCTGAAATGGGAGATTCAAAGATTCCTGAAGAATCCATTTATGCAATCATAGTATGCTTATCATGAGGGAATAGCATTTTAATGTGTTATAAAGCTCAAAAATGTCATATTTCACACAGTTTCACATCGATTGTAAAGCTACAGGTACATTTTAAGAGAAAATTTGAGAAGAAGCCATTTTAACATATATGGTTGCAAAGGTATTTTTCAACTCTGGTGTTGGACTATTTAGTATTGTTTTTAAGGAACCTTTTCAGCACCCAGGTCAGAAAGCAACAAGTGAATTGACATAAATAACCAGTGGCACATAGAGCTTGTATTTACTCCATACATACATGATAGATGGCAGAGTCACAGTGGAGCATTATAATGCAGAAAGCAATAAAATGAAGTAAAAGAGCTGAACTAATCCTAAGAAACACAACAATGAAACTAAATTAGTTTTTTTTCCTACTTTCCAAACTTTTTTTGCTGGCAATATGCACTATATTCACTTAACTGTTAACCTACTTCATAATGAGGCTGCCATTTTTACAATCATGTTTCCACAGTTTTGTTTTTCTACAACACTGGCAGTGAAAAAGTTGATTTCACATCCAGACAAGCTCATAAGGGGGAAGTCGAGTCGAGCCACGAGTTCAGCCTCGGCTCAGTCCTACGTCGGTCCTCTGATATAGCTTCACATAAAATAGTCTTCATCATGATTAAATGTTTAAAAGTTGTGACTGTTTTGTAATAAATTTCCTTGAAAACATGTTTTTGGCCCTCCTCAGACACCTTGGAACCGCTCATGAAGTAGCTGTTTCATTGCCGAGCAACATGTGGTGTTTTTATTGAGCCCCCGACCTAGCATGAGAGGGAATTAAACCGTGGAAATGCCAGGTCCCTTAGTGTGCTATAAATGAGGGAGGAAACATTTCTGGAGCAGATGCACCTGGGATCAACAAACACGCTGGAACATCCGAAGCACTCCTCATACGATCGGCTACTAAAGCTAACAGTAAAATCCTCTATTAATCCTCTTTTAAAGAAAATGCGCAAATAATGATGTCAGTCGATGGGTATAACATTAAATGATTTGTAAACGGCAAAGGAAAAAAACAAAAAACATATATATATATATATGTTTTTTTTTTGTTTTTTTTTACAGAAATCTATTCATTTATCGAATTGGGTGAGGTGCTCAGGGAGGGATGCTGCAGAAGCTGAGTATTGGCCACCTGAGAGTTGCATCAGTATTTAAATGGATTTCACTCCTCTGACCTTGCCTCATAACTGCAGGACTTCGTCACCAGAGAAATAGAGGAATGACGGAGAGAGAAAATTTGAGAAAATTAGAGGCAGAGACAGCGAGATAAAGTTGGGATTAGCAGGGGGAGCTGAGATGGGAAAAGAAAAATAATTAGGAAACGGTTAGCTAAGATGTTCAGTCAGTTTTAAAAATATATATATATTTTTAAGATTGTGTGGAAATAGCTGAATGGTTGGGGGGGGGGGGTGTTATGTGTGAGGATTTTTGCCACGTAAGAGCATCCAGCTTAAACTTGCGAGACAGGACAGATCATTAGTCCGTCGCAGGAGACACACAGGACAAGTAACCATGCACACTCAAAATTCCTTCAGAAAGACCAGTAAAGCCATCATGCATATAGTTGAGATGTCTAAGAAAGTCAAAATATCTGAAGAAACCAGAACCTTCTTACTGTGAGGTGCCTGTGCTTACAGTAAGAATCCCCACAACATGCTGTTGTCTGTATGTTTTGAGTTGGGAACGGTGTTTGTGTTGCCATAGTTTCCTGCCATACAAAACAAAAACTTTCCTTTTCAGCTTCATGTGGACACAGCACCTCCTTTCAAGTGCCTTTAAAATTGAAAATGGTCTTATGAAATTTTTACTACAGTATTGGATGTCTTTTTGCCGTTCTTACTTAGCCCAGATTTTTGGAGCATGTGGCTAACAGTTCCACTGTCAACAGATTATCATCCACACTGTGGATCTCTACAGCGCCATCAGCATAGCCATGGGATCAGTACCGTCATTCCCTGGCACTCAGTTCATGTGGCAATCTTTTTTTTTTTTTTTTTTGTATATTTGCAGCTGTGTTAATCTCTGTCCTTTGTTGGATGATGAACTCCTAAGAAATGTTAAAAGCTTCATATGCTTTGAATACCTTGATGTCACTCCCCACTAACGAAACTTGTCCTCCCTTGTAAGAACTCAAACCTTAAAGTGGGGGCTCGTCCAATTTGCAGCTTAGACCATAAGATGACATAACCCTGCCTCTCCACAGCTTTATCTTTCATGGTTGTTTCGTCAGCATATGGGGAGCTAAAATCATACGTAAGCCACAGTTTTGAGATTTTTCTTTGAACACTTCAACATGCTCTTCCATTTTTTGAGTTTATAATTTCATTTCATTCATTACTGTTTGAGTGAGTTACACTCAACCATATTTCTGTTTTGAATCTATAAGCTGAAATTGATGTCACATCTTGATTATGCATGATTCTATAATTTGTTAGTTATGTCATGAAAGCCACCTGTCAGATAATACCACCACATTTTCCAAACGGTTCACACTTTAATGCAGAAGACAGAATGCGTTGTGTCTATATATATATTTTTTGGATTCTTCGGAAGTGATTTATTATTTATCATGCACCCCTACAAATAGTTTCCGTCATCTTTCTCCATCCGATGTCTTTCACTCATTCTTACATGTCAGTGGGAAACACACTGACTTGACCCAGACCACCAATGGGACCGGAGCCAGCTCTCAGCAGACACCCACCTCGCAGCAGATTAACCAATCATTTGGCGTTGGCTTGTCAGGGAGCTGACAGTCCTACTTTCCATAAAGGAAACAGCATGTTGACTTTGTATGTGTGTGTATGTCTGAGAGGCCTGAGTTGACCCAGGGCAAGTCTGGCCACAAGAAAAAAAATAAAAAAACCCTGGCATGTGCACCCAGGCCGAGGTAGCCAGGGGCCTCGGTTTCACACATATGCACACGTAGCTGGGCGCGCAGACAAGCGCACGAGTTTCTGCCCCCTCAGCAAAGGAAAGAGCACTGGGAAGCAGTGGAGCCTCAGAGGTGACCAAGATTGTCTTTATGTTGTCTTTATCCACCTCTCCTACCAGCGTTACAGTGGAAATACTTGACCCTTGCCTCTGAGCTGTGAACCAGAGCAGATTGACAGCATGGCTTTGGTGATTCCTTCTTCACGTTCTCTCCAAGTATTTTGGATTTTTATTCAGAAAAACAAAAAAAACAAAAAACGCAGATTCAATACAAGGCACACGATGCCGATCCACTAAAAGTACAATGCAAGCACCTGCGAGCATAGTGACTGCTCACTTTGTTTCTTATCTTGTATGTATGCATGGATACAGACTAAAACAGATGGAGGGCACAGAGTGACAGAGAGCCAGAGACACAGACTGAGAGGAGCGCTCCGATAGGCTCAGTCGGGGGAAACGGGTGGAGAGGAACGCTGGTCCCCAACGAGGCGAGCTAAGTGGGGGGAAATTAGGTCAGTGTGTTCCTTGTGACTCCACAGCAAGAACATGCGTGTGTATAACGCGTGTGTTCTCACTGGTACACCTAAAGAGTCACACCGCACCAGAACAGACGCGCGCTGCGTCGATCTGTTGGACTTTGTGTGTGTAGCGGTGCGTGCTGCAAGGTACTCTGACGCCACTGAACTTCTGCAGCATCAGTCAGATTAAATTCCAAAACTTTTCCTAGCGATTCACAACCAATCCAACCGAGACGGAAAAACAAGGATGTAACTAATCATAGCATCACAGTCTGTGACGAAATTGTTCAGAATAGGCAAGAGTTGAATAAAGGTTACGTGACTTTTATCCCCATTTGGCCACGTTGTCTTCTAATTCACGCTTTTGGGATTAATGGAGCCTGCCGCCGCGTGTCCTCTGGAGGACGAGGACGCTCCTCTTTCTGTAGCTTCCGCCAAGCTCTTGTCTCTACTCATTGTCTTTTCCTGTCTCCAGACCAGGACACGTCACACATACTATAATTGATATGAGATTTAGGGGGTATATTTTAATGTAATTAGAATCTTGGTAATTGGACTAATTAGATCTAATTGCTATGTGAGAATGACTTTGATTAAAACAGGTTTTCTCTCCTCAAACCAGAGGAGGAAAAAAAGAAATAGTTCGGTGACATTGGTGGGATACAATGCAAAGCTAATCGACTGGAAAGCTCTGATGGATGAAGGTTAGGTACAGTGATGTACAGTGGACCAAAAGAAAAAAAACAAAAAACAAAGTAAAGATGTGAGAATTTCTTCAGGTAATTACTTTTAAAAAGATTTTAGTCAAACTCAGAATGCCAAAAAAAAATCCTGATATGCTGGCAAACTATCCGAGTCTGAGTATGTTTAGATTCTTACAAAAGTACCAAAACGCTGAAATCAATAACAGCAACTGTATTGAGCTAAGTGCTTTGATTATTCTGGGAAACATTCGGGGTGGGGAAGAAAAAAAAAAAAAGGAAAAAATGCCAGTTAAGTTACACATGCCAACATCAAATAGGCTGGAAGGTCTGCAGAAATCTCTCATGCATGTTCAATTGGATAACAGCGGCATGGTATTTTTAACCAAAAAGAATGGATCATTCTTGACTTATTTTTATATTTTTCCCCTTTTTCATCTGACCAGAATTGACTGTGTGTGTGTCAATACTTGCAGTAAAAGGTGCTGTATGTTATTCTTTGAAGTTGGACTTAATGGATTAGACGTGTTATCAAGGCTTTCAACACAAGCCTTTTTTTTTTTCTTTTTTTTTAGGATAATTGTTGTGCCTCGGGGATAAGAAACTTAGACCTTGAAATATGAAAAGTATTCAGAAGTTGACATAAGCTGATCTTGAACAACATTGTTCAGAGGGACAAATAGACCCCTTAAATATGTGGTATACTGTCACAGACCAACTAAAATATTCAGTAAATTGAACTTGGGATCTTATATGTCCGACCATCACAAAGAAGTCCATCATTGTAAAATGTGTGGGGAAAAAAAATTATAGAGGATTTTCACTTTTTTGTTGTTTTTTTTAGGAATAAAAATCTTAAAAGTGTGGCTTGTGTTTGCATTCGGGCCCATTTGTTCTATTTTGTAGAACAGTTTTCTGCTGCAGCTAGCTCTGATCATTTTGGGGTTTGGCTCTACCAGATTTGCACATCTAGGAACTTCGAAGTCAATTTGAGCTTCCAAGTCTTGCCACAAAATTTCCATTAGATTTAGATCTAGGCTTTTCCAAAACATGAAGTCGGTTTGCCTCGTTGCCATCCTGCTTGTATTTAGCTCCATCCATCTCCACAGCAACTTTGACCAACTTTCTTGATTCTGCCAAATAACAGCATCCCCACATCATGATGCTAAGACCGTTATTTTTCACTTTGGCAATGGTGGGTTTAGAGTATTAGTTTTGACCACACACAGTAGTTTGCATGTAAGCCAACGAACCAAGAAAAACATTAGCTTCATTTGACCAGAACAATCTGAAGTATAAACATAACCTGAATTCAAAATGACTTGAATTGAACGCCTTCTTTCATGTATTTGTTTTGTTCTCTTGTGATCTCTTGCGGCTTTTTTCGATAGCAACAATTCCTCCCACCTAAACTGTGATTGTCTGCAGCTTCTCCAGAATTACCATGGGCCTCTCTTTGTAGTGATTTGGTTTCTTTAATAAGGCAGAATAGTATTTTGGGGGGGAGTGGAATTATAAAGGGGAGTTGTTGAAATCTTTATTTGCAAAAAAATTTTGAAAACCACATTTAATTTTCCTTCCTCTTTACAATTACACATTTTGATACTTTATGTTGGTTGCTCTGATAAAATATGCTGAAGTTTAAGATCCTTGCATGACAAAATAAAAAAGGCAAAAGACTACTCAGAGATAGTCACTTTTATCAGTTTTGTGTCATATGTCTTTATTTTCACAGCACACAAAGTATTTGCTTCCTTATCTAAACTAGAACTATTGTTTGGCCAGTTTCAATAAAATTATTCCCTTGCATAAATATTTCATGGGGTTCTACAGTGCATATTAAAGCTCAATACATCCCTGCACATTTATTTTACAAGCAGAATGAAGTCCCCACTCTGACTTTTATAGAAATGCATTATCTTACCGCATTTCTGTCATCTGCGCGCTATCTGATCCGAATCTCCGCGTTTCCATGCGTTTGCTTAATTATGCATTAGCCACTGATTTGCACATTTGTGTCAGGATGCCCCATAAAAATCCCGATGAGCTAAGCCTCGTGCGGCTCAATAGATGGCAGTAAGATCCCTCAATCACTGCTGTATGAATCCGCTTTGCACTTAAAGCACATGAATATGCAGACGTGTGTGTGTGCACATCCTGTGCACTCGTGTAGACAATATATACAGAGCACATAAACACAAGCAAACACTCTCATATGCACGCTCAAAGAAAAAAGAAGAAAAAAAAAAGCATAGACACACGGACAATGCCAAAACAAACGGTGATAAAATGACAGCAAATAAAGACATAAAATGAATTCATTAAAAGAAATAAATAAATCTTTTGTCCAGATATCTGTGAGCCCTGCAGTCGCAGAGAAGCCCACAGCAATTCAAGCAACACGGGGGAATTACGGTTAAACGGTTTGAGTTTCATACTGCAGTGTCTCTGCCTTGGTTGTAAAAATTTAACACTTGCACTGTACCCTTCTAATAGTCTGATTAGGTGAGGGCAAGGAGGAGCTTTTAGCTCAGAGTTACTGTAAAGTGAGTGCTCGCAAAGATGAAATCAATAGCTGCAGCACCTTCACAGGGCATCGGGGGAAAAGCTGAAGTTCTTACTCAATACAACTCGTATGTATAACTGACAGCAAGCGTCTCGTCTCCCCCAGCCGACGACTGCTCAGAGGTAAAAAAAAAAAAAAAGCAGCACTATGAATAATCGTGAAAACCATTTAATTGTGTCCCTTTGTGTGCAGTCTGCTCGGCTTCTGTGCTCGTTTTGTATTCGCTTTTACCTCCCCCCCCCCACTTCTCCCTCCACAACACCCCCCCAAGACAGTCCCTGTGTCGTCATTTGTTGGCAGGATACGCTGGTAATCATTCGAATTCCCTGAGTATGTTCAGAAGATGTCAGGGAGTAGTCTCTGATCTTGTTTAATATGTGACCAGCAGCTATAAATTACAAACTCCCAGAAATGCAGAAACAAGGGTACTCCGAAATCTCCCGGGAGAATTTGCTTTACGTTCCTCTTGCACATACAGTCTCCCTCTCCTCCCCTTAATTTAGTTGGAAGTTCAAATGAAAAACAAATACCTGTGACTTTGGAGTTGAAATAGACTATTTCACTTTTGGGCTGTTTTGATGCCCCTTGCCTTGGTGCTTCAGATGAACATGACCAAAGTTGTTTGAAATTCTCTGGTCTATTTGTTTTTCATTTTTTAAATTAAAATGAAATGCTCAAAGCCACACTGAGGACAAAAAAAAAAAACAAACAAAAAAAAAACACTTAAGTTTCAAAACTACTTTGTTGTACTTTGGGAGCAGAGAAATAGTATACATGCAAAGACAGAAGCTTAGAGCTTCATGAACAAAATAAATACAACACAAAGGCTGTGTTCACTTCGTCTGAAAATAAGTTTGAATCTAAGTAAAAGAAACCGAAATAGCTATATTTTCACTCCACAAGATTATTTTTTAATTTCTGATGAACTCCATCTCAGATCATTCCATGCACTTAGCAGTGGAGTACTTCTCTACATCGTCATAATACAGGTCAGAGTCAAACCCACCTGTTTTTGTTATTTGTAGCGGAAAAGCTCATTCGTTCTTTCTTTCTAACCAATATGCAATTCCAATTAAAGTCGTAAAAGTATTCAACAAATGACTCCAAAGTTAAATTATCTTAACTTTTCCACCCCATTTCATCAACACCATTGTGTCCCTTCCTGCTTCCATTTTGTAAGTAACATAAATAAACTACTTTACACCAATTAAACTAACTCCATTAATAAATTAATTAAATGCAGGAACAAAGGGTCATAAAAATACTAACATTTTATGTATTCCTAATTGTTTTGTATATTATTCTCTGATGATGATGATGATGATGATGATGATGATGATGATGATGATGCTGGAACGAAACACCATGTCAGCAAGAGGATGGGTTTTTGTCAGTCGTATATATTTAAACCTTGTTGACCTCAGGTTACCTGTAAATACCCTCCATACTGGGCAACGCAGTTCTTAATCATTTACTTGCCGTTTTTCTATTAATGTTTTTCTGGGACAAAGAAGCATTTCCGAGACCGCAGACGACACAGAAGGATAAAACACAAGAGAACGAAATGGCAATATGACCAAGAACCTGTAACGTGTCTCTGATTGACAATTAAAGATTTTCCTCTGATATCACTTCCAAACTACCTGTTGGAATATTATTATTATTGTCTCCTGGAGATCTGAAACACTCAAGATGACACTCTTTTCAGCAGATCCTGAATGGCGAGCTCAGGAGATAATTTTTAACTCCTTTGTCATCCTGCTCACTGTTCTTGATATCAAGGTAAACTTGAGGCCTCGTCTTGTTTGTAGGTTTTTCTCTGACTGTAGATATTCACAGGTACCCATTGAGTAATTTTCTGACTTCTAACAACTCTCTGTTGTACTGACATTGCATGTTCTCTTGTCTTCCCTATTATGAAGCTTTGCTAAGGTAAACAGGTCTTTCTGCCCCCTCATGTTCACGCGCCACAGACACCGGAAATTACAAGTTAGTTTAATGTATCTGGAAGTTTCTCTGTCTTAGATACATTAGAGTGTAGAGTCGGGTTTAAAATGATTCTTTCACTGGTGATTAAAAAAGTATTTTACTGTAAAATCTAACCACATATTATTCTTTTGTTTCTAGTGCAAATATCTTAGTACACTTGAAAAACAATTAAATGATCTACAAGACATTTTCACTTATAACATGGGGAAAAAATGTCTTGTTCCATGGGCAGATTATTTCACATGTAGCCATCACTTTTGCATCAATACTAAGGAATTGTTGACTTGAAACAAGCTCTTTTAGCTCGCTGAAAAGTTATAAGAAATTGTCACCAGAAACTCGACTAAAATATCTTGGTAAGATTTTGTGTTTTTGCAGTGTTCTTAGCAGACATTTCTTGGAGTAAATGTACTTTAATTTTCCTTAGTTTTTAATGTTAAGACGTTTCAACCATTTTTTTTATCATCAGTGGAAATAGATGTAGTCTCTCTCTCTCTCTCTCTCTCTCTCTCTCTCTCTTCCAGTCACAGTTTGGTTGATGTGATCTTGATTTTCCAAGCATGAAGATGGATACCTATTGATACTTACTGTAGAAAGAAAGTATATCCTTCCATCTCCTCCATGGAGAGGTTCTCCACTGTTGGTTGCATCTTGTGTTTGTCTGCCTGGAGAGGCGGCGCGCTTCTGCCGCTCATGCTGGGGCCGCAGCTATTTGTCTTCTTGATTGGCTTCTTCTGTGAGGAGCAGGAATCGGGGAGAACACATACGGATGTCATTTGTAATCAAAGCAGGAAACAGGCCTTTGAATTTATCTTGGAGGATGCACACGGTGACTGTGACAATGTGTGTGCGCGTGTGTGTGTGTGTGGCATTTTGGGGGGCTTCTCCTATATCTCAACCCGCGCCTCTACTGACGCGAGGCAAGAGTGACGGCAAAATCGCATACGGCACGCCATCCTTCAAGTCGGGTTCGTTCGGGAAGTGTGCGCACAGTGACACCGGCGTTAAATACGTGATGTTAGAGCAGCTGGCACAGTTTTGTTTTGTTTTTTACCCCCCCTCTCCACCCTGCACACAAGCCATTTACTGTCATCATCATAAACACAGTCAGGAAGTGGGATTTAAAATTTTTCACCAAGGTACTTGGGAGCAGATTTTTTTTTTTTTTAAGCCGCCAACATGTTAACGGCTTGCTTTCTCTGGCCCTGTCAAGTCTGTCTGTGTTGCCCTTGGGTGGGCTTAGTGCCTTTCTGCTTGAAGTTGTGACATACACACTGATGTATGTTAATGAGATCCACAGTTGGAATAAGAAACCTCTCTCTCTTCCTCAAACACCCCTCCCACATTCTACCTTTCCCCATTTCATCTTTTTTTTTTCTTCCTTTTTCTGCCCTCTGTGTCTCGCCTCGTGCCGTATACTAGGCCCAGGAAGTAGTAAATGGGCAGAGTCCCATAAAAGCTCCATTCGTTTTCATAGGGCAATCTTTGCCAAAGCAAGCTTGGATTCCAGAGTGATGATCACAATAAAAAGGTAGAAAGGAGCGAGACGAGAGAAAAAAAAAAAAAAAGAAGAAGAAAGATGCAGGAGATATATAAACCACAATGTTCTCCAGTGTCTCCCCACAATAAATTTAATGCAATACCTTAAGAGTGGATTCAGCGTATAGTTGGATTCCTGCCCCGTGGGCAAAGGGGTTGCCTGGAGAAAATTCATTTTAATTAGGCCTGCACTGCAGGTTGAAGGGCTGAAATCTGATCCCTAGCGCTCCCAGGCTGGGGCAGGTTGGAGATCATTCCACTTAATCATTAGACAACTGGGTTCCACACCGCGACGTTTGACAGAGTTAGCCAGGTCTTTTAAAGATGGGGAGCAGAGAGGTGGGGAAGAGAGAGAGAGAAGAGAGGGGGAAAAAAAATGGTCGCGGAGAAATAAAAACCTCATATAAACAAACTCGTTTATTTATCGGGACATTGCTGATTAATGGTCTTCTGAGGAGCCTCTGGTAGATCGGCTAAAAGAAGTTAGAAACAATAAAGACTTGTAAGGGATGGAGGAGGGAGCCGGGAGAGGTAAAAATGTGAATGCAAAAGAGAGAGAGAGAGAGAGAGAGAAAGAGAGAAAGAGAGAGAGAGAAAGGCAAGCTTGATGTCGTTCGCAGACTTTCAAACTGCCCCAACAATAACACAGCAGCAAACAAAAGGCCGCTGCAAGAGGCACAATGGCAGGGGTGGACCGAGAGCCTGTGACGCCGGATCAGCACACGCGGTAATTTTGCAATTACCACTTCAAAGTTTTAGCAGGCAACATGCAGGCTTTGATTCATTTAGCTTAAGTCTTCTGTTGAACAGGAAGAGGCAGGTTAAGAAAGGGTTGGGAGTAGAAGAAGAAGAAGAAGAAGAAGAAAAAAAAAAGGAAGGAAGGAGGCCTGGCTGGCATTGCTGATTTCACAGAATTTGAGCTGCTCTGGCTTGTCAAGCAGATCAAAACTGGCTTTGAAGGCTGAAAAATACCTGTTAGTGTGAAATGTATTTTGACAAATCTCAGATAATAAGCCGGGGAGGTGCAAGTAAGGGTGGAGAGAGGGGGCAAGGAGAGGGAGGAAAGTGGTAGAGGAAGGAAAAAAAGGGGAGAAGCATTTCATTTTTAAAGGGTCAAACACATCTCCTTAAATCACAGCGGTACCTTGTACTGGAAGCCAACTTCTGCTTTCTCCCGGCAAGGATCGCTCTTCTCTACCGCGCTTCCCGAAAAGACTTCTGGGGAGTCGTTCTTCCCTGCATCCCAAAACGGAAAGGAATGTATACTAAATCTGTAAAGGGGACGCTACGATGAAAAGCTTTGTTAAATATTAGTTAGTACAAATCTATACTGCAAAGTCTGTAGATTGCCCATCATAAAAACCTATACCTTAAAGATATTTTTGTTTAAATCATCTTTGACTGTCCAAACTTTGCATTGTTGTTTTTGATGTTCTATCAAGTGGAAAGAAATAAAATAAATAAAATCAGAAAAAAAAAAGTTTTGAAGTCTTAAAATAACTTATTTATTTTGAATTTTATCATAGCTTAATAATGCGTAGACTAGCTCTTCAAGCAATTTAATACTTCAAATATGGAATTAGAAATTATGAAAAAAAAAAAAAAAAAAAAGAAATTAACAATGTTTCTGAACCTATATCCTTTATCATTTTCTCGGCAATATCACATTTGCAGTGTTTTTCATCCTTTAATTCTTTTCCCCCTTTTTCTTTCCCCTTTCTATTTCTGCCTCACTTTTTCTCGCTGTAATTTAAACGGTGAGCCACCAGATGTGTGTCTCATGCTTGAAGAGTCGAGGATCTGCATTATTTAGCATATTAACATTCACAGAATTTCAAAAAGGGGTTCCTGCTTTGCCTGGAGGTTGTAATTAAGTAAACCTTAGCTTGATACGTGTAAAAATCTCACTCTGTGAAACTTTTGCCCCCCTCATGAAACCAATCACATCTATATAATACATATGGAAAACTCGGGGAAGATATCATTTCTTCTCTTGCCACAGGATTAAATATATGAGTAATAATGACTTAAACATAAAATATCTTTCTGACAGCTAAAATGTAGTACATGTGAATGGTAAAAAGAGGCTTTTTTTTTTTTTAGTTTGAAGGCACTGTAAAGTGACATATTACAGAAGTATATATATTTTATTTTTAGGGTTATATTTTTATGCTTTGCTTATATTATAATACTCTATTTTAACATCTCCTGTAGGAGATGGCATAAACATACCTTAATGCTGTCAAGGAATTTTGAAACGTTTTAAAGAGCCATAAAACAGGTTAAAGAAACTGAAAAAAGGACAACACATTGAGAAAATAATGGAATCAAATTAGACACACGGTGTCATTAATCCTTAACACGCAACATGCAAAACGTGATCCTGTGTTTCATAATGCTCGGCGAGCTCTGTTGGGTTAATTTATACTTCGTTACAGTCAGCAAAGTCTCCGTGCGTGTGCAGACAACCTGAGAAAGAGTGATGCAACCCGCCGCCACCTTTCGTTTGCATGAGCGCACACGAACACACGCACACGGGAATCGCAGCCGCCATTAGCAGCATCAACAACCATGCGCGTGCTCCGTAGACTCAGACCCCCCCCTCACCCCCAAGGATTCGAACGCCGTCTAAAGCCATGCAGCCGAACGTGCACGCTCATTACACCGTGGCCCCGCTTGCTACTGGTCAGATGCTGTGGAACCGAAACCAGTGCGGAGGCAGCATCGACTGCCTTGACAGCTAAGGGCTACGTCCGTGAACTCGGAGCACCGGAGCTGCCACAACTCCAGCCTCTCTGGGCACCCAAGGCCAACAACAAACTCCTTGTTCTTCCCCCAGTGCTCTGAGCTATGTTAAAGCTGGTACACATCATGCTCGTCCATTACACGCACACACACACATTGCGTCGATGCACCCACACACCAAAAAGGCAAAGACATCAATGTAGACACTTGCATATATGCACAAGCATTTTCGAGGGTAGAGATATACGAGTGCACAGCTTACAAACAAAGTCAGGTTGAGGGAAGGAAAAGCCTGAAGGCTGCACCACTGTGGAGACCCCATTACTGTGTTTACGGTGAGATGGAACCGGAGTCAGATACCAGTCGTTTGCTCACCTAGGTCCATAATTTTATGTGATGACTGGCCAAGATTTGCTGGAGAAACAAAGGTTATCAACTCGCAGATCACCCCGGAGTCCCTGGCAGGATCTCGTGCTAAAGTTTGCCGTATAGAGCTGCAAGGGCTGGGTGTTGCTTTAACCAAGAACGCGTTTACTTTTAATCTACTGGAATTTAATTACAGTGGCAGATACTAACTGAACACTTGAGTTCGTATTTACGCCCTTCAACGTTTTCATAATGTTGCCACATCGCATCAAAAAAAAAAAAAAAAAAAAAAACTTCAGAGGACGCTCACAAAGCAAAGGCATTGTGAAATATGATTTATCACTTGTGTAAACGTCACACAAAAAATGATCTGAAAAGTGTGGTGTGCATTTGTGTTCAAGCTCTCTTGCTCAATATTTTTGCAGAAGTATATTCTTTTAGGTTATGTTTGTGAATCAGAAGGATGATGACACACGGTTTCCAACACGTGTTGCAAATAAAAATCCACAAATAGCTCTGCACATTTATACTTAGCCCCTCCAAGTCAATATTTTGAAGCCAATTTGCTGCAATTTAACTTAAATGTATACCTGCGCATACTTAAATCAGCTTTGCAAATCGAAAGACTTTTTGACCATATCTCTTTGCAAAGTATCTCAGCTACAGTCAGACTGCATTGAGACTGACTGTGGAAGAAAAGCAGCACACCTACCACGCTGTATCTCTGTGATGAGGGGCTTGTGGTGATGTGATATGAATATAGCATGTTGCATGGATGGAAAAAAATAAACAACCTTTTCCACATGTATGCCAGGTTCCTAGAGGGCTTTTGGCAAACTTTGAACTGCATTTATTAGGGATTTCTTTCTCTGGTGGCTATCATTCCACCACTTTCCCGTTGTTTTATAACCTAAACCCACTTTAAACGTCTCCAGAACTTTATTCTTGACTTGTCTGGTGTGTCCGTGGATTCTCAAGAAGTTCATTGTTCAACAACAGCGCCTAGTAAACCCCCACAGAGCAGCTGTAGTTGCACTCCACACAGGGGAAGAGCCAGCTGGAAGTAGAATGAACAATTTAATTGAAAGTTAGAGGACTCCACTAATTTGGTTGCATCAGTCAGTATGGACTGAACTTTATTGGTTGTATCAGAGCAAACGGGGGCTTGAAATTAAATCCACGCCACAATCTGCAGATGTTGGTATATTTAAAAACAGCTAAATTAACAGCTTTAAATGAACAATTGTTCAATTTATTGTTAAATAAAAACAGTTGAGGGTGTGGCTGCAATGAGAAAAAAAAAGTTTTAGGGGTAGCACTTATCTTATTTTCCATGAAAGGTTTTCCAGCTTTCTTTGCATACATCACAAAAGGTTTTGAAATGTGATAATCTTATTAAGGGATTCCAAGAATAGCCTTAAAATCAGGTTTGTTTTTTCTTCGTCTTTTTAAAAACTAAACTTGCCGAGGGCACATAGAGAATAACGGATCGACACGACAATACGATGATTTGAAAGTCTGATAACTGGGAGTACAGGGGAGAGAACTCTGAAATGGGAATGCTCCAAACAAAACTGTAGATGAAGGGAGACCCTGATATCATCTTGAGTGATGAGGGGCTTGGATGTTGAGATAAATTCATTGAAAAAAGCAACAAAGCGTCATCGGCGTCCTCATAATGATCCACTACAGGCGTCGTGAAATGAGACACTGATCTAATTTGTCACTTGGGCTCAAACAAACCTAGTGTAACTGGATCATTCTGTTAATGTGAAAGGTCACTTAACCCAGTGTGCCTCTAGCGCATCAGCAAAATACTAAATACACTTCATTATGCTCTGGCAAGTCATCTGAGGTAAATCAGATTATGATCGTGGAATTACAAGTTCTCCTGCAACGCGAAATGATGAGTTCACATACAACAACGTCCGCGGTAACGCTCCGACTCTCTGATCACAACTTGTCAGCGGTATTATTCTAGATTGGGATGTCAGGTTTGGTTCTGTTGATACATGACAAGTGTCGTGATTCTCTTTTCTGTTCTGTTTTTTAATAAAAAGATTAATTAACTTAAGGCCTCAGGATCGCAAACTTAACGTCTCACTGTCGAGCCTTACGCGTCACGACGTTATAAATGACAAGAGGTCTCCATCTACTTGTCCCGACTCTGAGACAAATGGGTATTAAGGAAAATCCAGGCATTACATGCACCGAGAAAGTGATCCCACCACAGCACACATCAGCGTCAGAAACAGGGAAGCATGAAATAGAAAGGAAACGTCTGAAACTCCCTCCCCACCCCCCGACTTGACTGAGAACTGGAGAAGCTGAGGATAATTCGTTTTTCTTTTCCCTGACTGAATTGGATTTCCATTTTTGGCTAGGTTAAAGTTGTCCATCCAATCGCCCTGCTCAGCCTTGACATATCGCCCCATCTGAACGCCATAATTCACTCCAGAGGTAATGCAACCTGAACTGATCTGTATGCAAATGAGGCCCAAACGTCAGATTGGCTTAGGGAGCGGTGCAGATGAGGTGTTGTGCGGGACACCTTTTGATCCATTATTTCACTCGCCGGATCGGGTTCACTTCTCCGGCAACCTCTTCACCTGACTGTGTGTACGTGTGTGTGTGTGTGTTTTCATGCGTGCCCGTGCACTCTTCTCCTCGGCGAGCAGATCCGCCGAATTTTGCCTTATGTGGCTGAACATAAATCCCCGCATAGTAAGAGCGTCTCTCGCTCTCCTTCTCTCCCTCTTTGGAAATGCAGTCGGTTCGTTGGGGACACTTCCCTTGTGGGTGTTAGGATCTCTGTGGGGGGTCACAGGTCAGCTAGCGGAGGAAGCGACAAGCTGTGAAATGTAAAAGACCAATTTCTTCCACATGTTTCAGTGCTGGGAGAACACTGCCAAGCTGTCAGCCGGCATCACGTTTAAAATGGGCCAGGGTGCTACCCAGCAGACCTGTCACAACTCATTTGTAATTAAAAAGCCTGTGTGATGTTTAAAGCAGAGCACCCCAGAAACTTTTGAGAACTGTTAAATAAAGATGAGCTGTACATGCACAAAGAAAGAAAGAGAGAAAAAAAGAAAGCAAGGAGAGAGAGAAAGAAATAAAGAGAAAGAAAGGAAAGCGAGGGAAAAAAAGGGGAGAAAGAAGGAGAGAAAAAGAGGGAAAAAAAGGATGCCTCCAAGGACCTGCTCAACAAAGAATTTGATCAACTGTAAGGGTATTAAATATTACCATTAGATATTAGCGTTGTTTACGTGATCAATTTTACTTAAACATTTGAATCAGATGTCCTTTCAGTAAAATGTTATTCTCACTATTACTCTGATGCGTCTATCACATATTTGTTTTGTTATGGATTCAAGAATCATCTACAAGTAAGTCGGGAACATTTGTCTCGTTTTCGGTTGCAAAGCTTTTTCTTGTTGTGGGAGCATGAATTTAAGTTTCAATCCTCAAGTAAATAATTTAGCAACAGTGCTAAAGCTAAAGTCTGACTTGCTCCAGCAAGCTGGACTTGTTATGCCTGAGGGAGTCGCTGCTAATGAACAGCACATCACAGGGAAATGTTTTACAAATCACTTCGTTAGAATAGATTTAAATATTTTTATTATTATTATTGTCTGAATTAAATCCCAGTTATTTTGTTTCTTTTTAACATGGTAGTTTGAATAATGACAGTAAAGTGATGATAAAAAAAAATGTTAGAATTTAAACTAACTTGTTTCTGTTTTTTGTTTTGTTTTGTTTTGTTTTATTAGCTGCTGAACATAATAAAAGTTGAGAACTTGTCTAAGCCATGTGGTAGAGAAAGCCATTTGCTGTGACAAAGTTTGTATTCAGCTTTAAATAGTTTAGTTACAAAATTAAAACTCGCATTCAACATTAGCTTCCTAACGGAGAGGCAGACAATGCCAATGATCAAAACAACTCAGGCTGTTAGGATGCCACTTCCTTAGAGTAGATCCAAGAAGGTCGTCTCCAGATTTAACCAGTCTGACAACAATGCTAAAGTCAAATTTGATGCAAGCCGGGCTTCTTAACCCTGCAGCAGCCTTTGACAATATACAGCACATCTTAGTTGTGCTGTACAGAGAAAAGCTTTTGAAAATACACGTACAATGTATGTTACCGTCATGCTGTTCCTTTTCCTTACATGAGAGGACCACAATAATTCAAAATATGTTAGAATGGACACTAATCTATTTGTTGTTTAAGTGTCAAAGTTACATTTGTTATACTCAAACATATTAACTAAGGTCTGACCAAATAAAATCTACGCAAACTGCTAAACATGTTTCTTGGTTAAATTCTGTGAGTGTCTTCTATCCGTGATGAACAGAAATGAATCCATTTCTTTGCTTTTCCGTGTCGTCGTGTTTAGGGTTAAATCCCTTGGGCTCACTGCTGGACTAATTACAGTTATTTAGTGTAAGTTTCCAGCAGCCAGTAATTGGACTTCTTTTCCAGGGTATTCTATGTCGGTGCGTTAATGGTTTGTTCACAGGTGAAATCCGCAATGGTATTCGTCAGAATGCTATCACTAACAATCAGTATTGAGGGTCCAGCCTAAATATTTGCCTAAAAGAAATGCGCATCTGTTGGGTATTGTCACGTAAACATACAAAGAAAACATTCATTTGCTTATGCAAACTCTGCTCCCTTTCTTTATTTAACTTTACCCCAAAGCACGCTCACCCAGCAGAGAGTCCATGCATGTGAGAACTCCCATTCTTCTTTTCCCCCAGCTCAAGACATTAGAGTGGCATTTTCTCCCCCACCTGTGGCATAGTTTGGGGGGGGAGAAGGGGCGGCGCGAGGTTTAGCTTTGGACTCCTACCTGGCAGAGATGAAGACGAGCCAGCGGAATCAGCTGACAGGTGTTGAGGTGAACCGTGTTGAGAGAGCAGGACTGCGGACTCTCCCGCTCTGCAGCCGGGGCCGACGTACAGGTGCTGCTGGGACTGGAGAAGAAGGGGATGCGGGCAAATCTGAGACTGGGACGTGGGCCGCTGGGTAAGGGTCAGGTCCTGGTGATCCTCGGGTTTGGATAAGATTTTAGGGTTGGAGAGGGATCTCGACGGTGCGACAAAGAGCTCTGTCCCTCCGGATGTTCCGAGTGGAATTTTCTTTACCTAAAACGCACACGCACAAAAGAACAGAATAATAATCACAGAACGATCAGACTGTCTGATCTCTACGTATAAATTCAGTAAACATGTCATTGCTCTTCATCCACTTTTTTTTTTTTGTCCTTTATAATTAATGTATGTGATATTTGCTAATCTTTTTGACATTGGGCCATATAACTACCAAGTTAAGTCTGTAAGCGTACACTTTTTTTTTTTTTTTTTTTTCTGTATCCTGCATTCGTGGAGACAAGCAAACGTATCCCGCAGGAGTCAAAGCAACAGTAGACCACAGTAATGATAGAGTAATACAAACAGCATGTCGAAGTCAAAGGGATAAAGATGCAAACGCAGAAGAGGGAGAGCATTGTTCTGGTTTTTTAATCTGATTACAGTGTTTACTAATCTAATCAATGCATCAGCTTAGATGCATCCAGAATTATTGGGTAAAGATGTGGATTTTGTTTTCTGTCTGGGGACAATTTCCAATTTCTCTGCAAGTGCTTTTTTCTCATAGGAAACATCTAAACGTCCAACGCCCGCTGGACTTTCCATAACAACCTACGTAATGAAACGGGGATTGTAGTTTTAAACCTCATGCACATGCATTCTACCAGCCCTAAATGTTTAACGTGCAATGGGATGATGAAATAAATAAATGAAATGAAATGAATGAGCAAACTGTGGATCTTTTACAGAACCAAACCAGGGGAAAAGAGCACTCACCTGAAAATACAGGTTGCACAGCCAGTGGTCTAGATCAGAGGAGATGATGGCTTCGATTTTTTTAAACTGGTCCAGCTGTGGGCTGGGCTCCCCCCTGATCAGTGGAGTTTTGAATCTAAGACAATAGCACATCATTATTGGCAACCAAAAATGTTGATAGTTCAACTAGATTGAAGCATTAAATAAATAAAGCTGCAGTTTTTTTGTTTTTTTTTGTTTTGTTTTTTTTGTTCTTTTTGAAACAGTTTGGACGTGCCGTTCTCCAGTCTCTTTAATTCTAACCGGTCCCGCACTAAAGACGTTGGCTTAAAAGGTACTTACTGTGGAAACTTCATGCTGTTTATTGACTTACCTGCCCTGGACCAGACTCAAGCTCATGCTGCATACAGGAAATACTCCCCAGGCCAGTACAGAGCTAAAATGGCTACTGTGTTCAGGTAGGCTGATGAGTTGGAACAGCAAAACAATGGAGGGGTTGATTTCAGAGGCGGCAGGTAAGCTCTGCAGAAACATGAGCAACAGATACACTCAACCACACGCTTCAAAAAGAAAAAAATAATTATTTCTTTTATTAATAAAAGATACATACTGTACCTTTAACACAAGTGAAAATAAAACATGTTTTGTCAAAGTTTTTACAAATGTGGATTCGGCCCTCCCATTTCTCAAATGCCTTGAAATAAAAACCAGTGCAACCAATAGCCTTCACCTTACTGTTAAGTAGGGTCCAACTTTGTATAAGAAACAGACGGGCTTTACAGTATTACGCTAAATGAATAGCCTGTCTACACAAAGTAATGGAGGTAAATATTCACTGAAAGGACGGCAGTCGTGGATATTGAGAATTTTCTTAGCGGCCTCCTATTTCCACTGATGTGCCAAAAAAGCACGTTTCACGGATACAGGCGGCGTGGAAAGGGGAGCTTCAGATTGCCACTGTAGTATAAACTGACAGCTACTGAATTAGAGATCCAGTAAGGCCACCATAAATCAAATTGATAATATTACGGGTGTCTTGCACAAAGCAAAACGTGTTGGTGGTTGGCAGTCAACGGCAAGTGCGCGCATGCTTATTTACCCAGAGAACGGTAGGGGTTTGCTTAAAAAATGAACTGACAGTGAAGTGTGCCCCACTTCATCCATCATTGAGTAGGAAATATTTTATCCCTTTATTAGTCGTAATGGAAAATGCAGGGGACTTGTTTTAACGCATAAATCATGTGTATCACGCACCGAATCTGGGACACACCGGTGAAACGACGGTTGGTGGCGTGTGACTCCACACATAAATTTATGGAACAATATCACGGATTACAGATATTGAGAATATTGAGGATATTTATATAATTCGTTTACTGTGGGAAATATGACCTCGACTAGAAGTGTTCCGTCAGCGTGTGTGTGTGTGTGTGTGTGTGTGTGCTTAAAGTGCTTGCTTTTAGACATAGTTATTTGCATGTAGGATACAGAAGCCTTTAAATCACAAACTTTAAGAAATTCATCTGGATTTACTGCATAATTGTGAACTGAAAGGAAAATAGTTTGGTTCAGAAGATGGCGTTGCTGTAATCACAGCTGCAAGTCTTCGGTGTGCCAGCTTCACCTGTTTAGATGCAACAATTTCCCGCTAGCTTTCTTTCCACAACAGCCCCATCTCAGTGAGATGGATCCAAGTCTGTGAATACAGACTAAACATGAACTGCTACAGAAATATGATCCTTTCTCCAGCCTTCTATGAAATTTCACCCGCTTCCCTGTGCTTGCCAAAGGAAAGCATCCACACAGCATCATACTGTCACAACCACGTTTTGTAGTCTTGTAGTTTTTTTCTATAGGAAAAAAAAAAAACTCCCAGTGTGGATTTCTGAAAAATCTCCTGATTTACTTGCATTTTCAAAACAAAATACTCTTTTTGCCTATATTCTATCATTTTTTCCCCCCATTTTTCAGCTGATTAAACAGTGCCCATTGACATGTTTAAACCTTGAGATATTGTTGTATGTTATCGCACTACTTTGCACTTCTGTCCACCTACAACCCTGACCTCTCTGGTGTTCTCCTTGGTCTTCGTGATGCCATTTGTTCACTCTTATGCCATTTGTTCACTCTTATGAACAAACACAGTAATGACAGCAACCATTAAAAAAAAAAATGCCTGAAAGTCCTGCACAGGAGTAAAGGATGGGAAACAAGTAAAAAAAACACCAAATGAATGGATTTCTACAAGATCCTCCTTTTTATTTTTTTGCTTTTTTTTCCCCCCTCTGCTTGTTTACTCCAAAACTAAAACCACATCCACGTCATTCTCGTTTTGCCGTAAAATGAAATTCAGACACTCTGTCAATTCCACCGAGGCGTTCCCACTCACCTGCAAAAGCTTGACACTCAACTGTTTCCGCCTTAATCCGGCCCAGGCAGACAAAACAAGTGGTGAATGAAAGAAAAGTGGGGGAGACAGAAAGAAAGATGGAGAGGGAGGAAGGGGAAAATAAGCTCCTGGCCTCCCTCTACCATCACTAATTCCTCATTTCCTCTTAGAAGGGACTGCATGTACTTCTGAAATCGCACGCTATAGTGTGGGCAAGTGGAGGGAAGGGAAGAAAAAAAGCATTTAAGCTAGTGGTCTCATACAAATCTGATCGGCATTTCCACCGCTGTCAATGTGAATAACAACAGCTGGTTTGTCTATAAAGCACAGCTCACAGTTTAGGGAGAAGAGGAGGGGAAGAAGAGTGACACAAGGCATTTATACTATGCTGTACTTAAACCGTTTTTTTTTTTGTTTGTTTTTTTTTCAGATCCCAGGTCTGCATTCAGTTCATGCCAGCTTTTACCCCATGCCTTTATGTCGGATGGAAGCTGGAGACAATATTATCAGGGAGCTTGGGCTCAGTGAATACGCCCACGAGCGCATTGACAGTGTCCACATGTGCTGAATGCTCCGCATAGGCCTTCAACAGACGCCATTAGAAAACAGAGCCTACATACACGACTATATAGGATCGGAAGGGACACCGAATTTAAAGGCGTCTATTTTAAGGGGTGTTTTGTTTTTTTGTTTTTTTTTGCATGTGAATCTTTTGTCCCGCACACATATGATCAATGAATACACAGAACCTAATCCACTGGTCAATATCAACCATCCAGAATAAGTCTGTAGGTTTTTTTCTTTTTTTTTTAAGATTAGAGCTGCTTATGCATATACAGAGGATGGCATTTTTTCAAGAGATTTAAAAGAGTGATTGTGAAATGGGCTCCGATTTGATCTAATATAATCTGCTGCGCGACTTCTAAAGGCCCGACATTGGAAAAACACACCGATTCTTCCGCTATGAAAAAGAAAAAGAGGGGTTGGTATTTTCAACGAGTTAACAAAAACATGTAAAAAGTTTAAAGTTACTTGAACTTTTTCACATTTTATGCTACAGTCACAGTTTTCTGTGGAATAGACCAACACAAAGCACTGCGGAAAATTAGCAAGTAAAACCCACTTTTATCTAAATACGGATCCAGCTGTTCTGTGAAAGCCTCAAACGTTTGTAAAATAAGTTGAGTGAACAAAATGCATCTTGATGACCAAGGAACACATCAGATTTAAAGTAAATCTGGATGATAGCCACTTAGATCCATAAATCACGTGGGGAACATTACTGGAAGAATTATCAGTAGTGCACCTCCTCAAATTTGGCTTTTATAGTAGAGTGACAAGAAGAAAGACGGCTAAGAAGTCACGTGTGCAGTTCGCTACAAGCTATTTAGAGGACCATTTTATTTTATTTTTTTTTATCTACAACCAAATCCCACCATTTAACTATTTGTAACACTGCTACATAGCGTTATAAAACAAGTCGGTGTGTGGCACCATGAAGAGGCTCTGGTTAATATGCAGGTCGATGTCGTAGAAGCGGCCTCGGTGCTCGACTGGCTCAGTAGACGCCGACCAGGTTTGCTCTTTCGAACTGCGCAGGTGGAGAGAAGGACCTCCTAAAGGGCTCTGAAGTGCCACTCTGACCGAGTAGAGACCTCTGGGAAGCTTGTCTCTTGCCGCTCTCAGGCAACACACACACACCTCTATGGATTGGGGAAGGGCTCCCTGGTCCCCCTATGAAGAAGAAATAGGAGAACACGAGGATGAGCAAACATTTCAACTCCATATTTTATAAGCATATCTTTTTTTTTTTATTTAAATAGACAACAGATCATCTGTGTTCTTACCCAAAATTTTATTAGACATAAGAGATGCTCATAAAGTTAATAGCATTATTAGAACACATTAATATCCCACCACCGGATTGCAACCACAGCAGTTATTGGCCTGCTTCAAAATGTTAAGTTATCCAGCTATAATTTGGCATGAACTGCACCGAAAACTGAAAAATTTGTCATTTAAAAACTAAAAAATATTTTTGGGATGATCTCGTGTATCGGGCCTCAGCCCAATTGAAGATATTTTTAAATTGTTGGTTTTGGAATAGTAAAGGAATCCGACTCATTATTCCCCGTTTTGGACCAGAGCAAGTCATGTGGAGGTGCTAACCTCCACAGTGGAGCGTTTGATTGAAGTCACCCAAATGTAGGGAGTTCTAGTTCAAAAACAAATAAACGTGTTCCAGAAGCTACACAATTAAAACCTGGCACTACAGTTCACCCAGACCAAGGAGGGTGATCTTTTTCAAATAAACAGGGCAACGCTTTCTTTTAGGAAAGCCTGTGTCATCTGGAAGCCTAACCGGGGCTCAGTATTAAAAACCGAGGAACATCTGTTGAGATACCTGAAATGGCATCCAGCGTTTCGAAGCTTGAGAGGATCTGCCAGGAAGACTTGGATAAACGGCCCAAATCCAGGTGTAAAAGGCTTTTAAAGACTTACTCAAGAAGCTGTAATTGCTGCCAAAGGGGCTTCTGCAAAGTAATGACTTCATTTTGATCTTTCATTAATTTTTGAAAAATATGTTTTCACTTTGACATTATAATTATAAAGTTTGAACCGGTCAGAAAATGATTGATCGGTCAAAAACTTAAATTTACTCGTGGAAAAACGTAACAAGGCGCTCTAATGCCGAAAAGTGTGTTGATAAAAAAAAAAAAAAAAAAAAAAAAAATCCCACTACACCTAATATTCTCCATTTAATGAGCTTCATTGGGTTATAGCCTTTAAACCTCATTCAAAGCACATCAACATTAACTGCTGTCAAAGTTAGATTGCCCATTCAGGAGAAGATTTCCAACATCCAAGCCCTGCGGTGGTAAAATGAACTTTCAAGGACTGGATGTTTCTTCTTTTTATTTATTTATTTTTTTTTTGCTTGTATGTCCCTTGTTTTATAGCGTAAGGTAGGTAGTTAAAAAATTATTAAGTAGGACATCCAGAAGACAGTTAATGGAAATAGTTGCTCCTATCTTAGTCTTTAACAGGATTTAAATCATCAATATCCAAAACAAATTTGGAGCTTTTTGTCATTAAATATTTCTTCCAGGGTTTGTTTGTTTTTCTAACATTATTATGATCATTCAGAGATCCATCAGCCGATACTGATAATTAGCATAGTCCCCAAATATAGTTATTTGTATTCTGAGGGGGCTTGATCATTTTAATTATAACATAATCCTATTGCCACACCAAGAGGTTGATTTGCACTATTATGAAGAATAGGATTAAAAACAAAAAAATAAATGTAGCATTCTATCCAACCCTATCCTACACTACCCTTCTCTTTATAACGCCATCCTATTCCATTGTGTAATGACGTATTGTATCTTACAGCGTACATATATACCAAGATTTATAGCATCACATCGCATTATACTGTCTCCTATCCTATTCTCTAAGAAACTCATATCATCCACTGTAAATTACATCTCCTTATTCCTATTTATTGTATGTGCTTAAGTATACAGTATGTTAACCAGGACCTGAGGGCATATTTTGAGTGTCTGGCAATTAAAACCCTCTGTTCCAATCAATGATACACACTCTCTCCCTCTCATACACACACACACACACACTCCTATATGGATTTTAGAACTTTCTCCTTATGATTTCCAATGTCACTTTTTTTTTCTTTTTTTTTAACTGTGGGTCATGAAGCACATATATTTTGAAAGGACACAATACTAAAATTCAGCTAGCAAAGGGTCATAATACTCATGACAGTGCCTGTCAGTCAAGAAGGAGGGGCGTGTGCAGCTGAACCCCCTCGGTGATATCCTCTCAATCTTCCCACTGCGAGCATCTTTGGATTCCAAAACAACCAAAAACAATACAGGCAGAAGTAAAATTAGTATAATTGGTGGCAAAGCGGTTTAGCCCACACGTCTCACATTTAGAAGGAGGTGGCGAAGGCCTCCGAGCTCCCGCATAGGAAGACGAGGGCAGGCAGAAGAAGAGACGGGAAAAAAAGGAGGAGGAAGGAAGGGAGGGGGGAGGAGAGGAACGAGAGCAGAAAAAGAAAAAAAGAATAAAAAAATAATATCACACCTGCGTCTAATTTTCCATGTGCGTCGCGGAAGCATTGTTATTGCCCTGGCTCAAGTGCCTGCGCAGGCATCGTAGGAAATGGCAGAGACAGCAAGGTGAAGGTAAAAGGTGAAGGGAGCCAATTTTCCATATCAGAGGTGGTTTGTTTGCCCCGAGCCTGAGTTGTGCCTAAAGTGCCATAACATTACAGCACTCCTACAGATGAGATCAAAGGCTCCAGCGAGGGATCCTCTGTGGTTTTGCTGGCAAGCGGCCGTCCCTTTGCTCAAAGATCTTTTCAGGGCTTTCCACACATTGACTGATCACACAAAATGCACTCTTAATGGAGGCAGGAAATGCCACGTACAAAAACTTCCTTTCTTTCTAAGTATAGGCTAATATTCAGAGATTAAGCTTTCTTGTTAATTATTTTCATTTTAATTAGTAAATCTTAATTAACAATGAACATTTACCCTTAAAATATTTTGGCTTTGGAACGAAGGAGGGGGGTGAAGAAAAGAGAGAATAAATATGACAATCTTTTCGGGACCTCCGGGCAGGATTACTGATGCAGGCTGCCTTAGTTATTAAACACGTTCTAAATTAAATGCCTCCATGAATTTTGCACAGAAATATATTTTCATAGTTTTGCATGCCAAATGTGACATTTTATATTTCAGATTCATCTCGCTGCAGTAATTTTCAAGAAATGTCATATAAACAAAGATTTTGTCATTTACCAAAAGAAATTACTATGCGTGGCAGGTTTGGCCATTGCTTCTCTCTTTCCATCTCTCTCTCTCTTTTTTTTTTTTTTTCTTTTTGCCTCTCCCTGCTTTGCCCGCTTATTCTGCCTGCGCTAGTTGTTTCAAGTCAGCAAGCCATAAAAAATCTTTATCTCAGTGAAACACAGCAATTTGGGAGATAATCGAATGGTGACTGGGGGGCACAAACGCCAGTCTGAGGAATTATACCACAATCTCCCCTGCATTTACAACCTTCCTCAAAGCCAGTTGTCACCCTGGAAGGAAAGCCCCCGACTGAAGATTCATTACATCTTTAAGCCAGCACGGTGGCATAGCAGGCTCATCCCCAGATGCAACACAACAGCACACTCACTCCCACAGCTGGTGATGCTACCGCTACAACTGCAGTCCCCTTTTCTCGCTTCCCCTCGATTGGTTCCCCCCTCATTTCCTCTCTCCCTTTTTTGCTGCTTGGGTTTCATCTTCGAAGATTGCATTTTCCACCTACTGATGTTTCCTTAAACGGGAGACGCTACTCCCAAAACGACAGAAAACAAATCTTTAAAAGCTGAAACGCAAAGCGCAGCTGGATGGTTAGCATATCGGCTGGGGGGATTCCTTTTGGCTCACTGCAGTGTAATACCTATATACAGTTATATTCAATTAATTAGGAAATTCCTATTCTTGTGACAAGAATACCTTTTGAAAATAACAACCTTTCAGCAGGTATTGAACATACTTTAAATTAACCCCACATTTCTCTATTAAAAAAAAAAATAAAATAAAATATTCTTTTTTTTTCTTTTTTTTTTGTCTTTTATAATATTCTAATCTTAAATGTCATGTTTTCATTAGCTGTAGGCAAAAAAAAAAACAAAAAAAAAACATCTTAATTAACAGAAAGAAAAGCTTGAAAAACACCAGTCAGAGTGTAATTAATCATCATAATGTGTTTAACTTAGTGAACTGAGTTGCTGAAATAAATGAACTTTTCAATAATATTCAAATTGTTTGAATAAGACTGCATGTCTCTGTATAGGCATGCTCATATGGAAACACTTAATTTCCCCTCTCTCTCACTGGTACCGTTCACTACCTCATTACATATAATTACATCATTTAGCAGTTTTTTCCTGGGGTGGGGAGGGTTAGGGGGTTACCAAACAAAGCTGTTTTCTTCTTGCAATTTGTAAATAGGATCGATATATTTCCCATGACATCACACTCTCAAGGCAATTCCAACAAGGCAGCTCCAATACGTTGCCGCTGCAGTTGCCAATTCTTTATTCTGTAAAAGAACCAGTTTGGTTCTTCTTAACATGAGAGCAAGTTTTATGCTACCTTACTATAAAAGTCTCGTTGGGTGAAGTTTACCCACATATGTCACCATTTCTCCCAGCATCCCTGCATTGAAGCAATCAGCTTAATTCATTAAATATGCCATTTAAAAAAAAAACAAAAACAAAAAAAACATATACTTGTTTTGTAAATGTGAAACAAAAAGTGGAATTGTTCTAAGTGATAACCTACCAAGTGTAATAATAGTTGCATTTTAAAGTGTGTATTTTAAAATACAACTATTATTTTCTATCAAACCAATCACATCAGGTGTGTGTTCCTGGTCGCCGATGCTCTAAGGCATAGGACTGAGTTAACTTTTTTAGACCTGCTCTGACTTTATTCACTGTGGAAATCCAGTAATCAGTGCATTCCAACACAATGAAAAGGGTCAACTGATGCAGCACTCTTTATGTGCATTCCACTTTACAATGTGTGTTTACAGCTCTATCGTTCAAACTGGGCGTATGGAAAGCAAAACTAGCTCAGAAGTCGCAAACATGGTGATTAGAAAACTTTGAATGGTTTTTGGACTCTGTGTGCTCGGCCTGGCTTTTGATTCTGACGAACATGGTTTCTTCCTATTAGCTGCTACTCACGGCACAGAATTATATTTCAACTTTCTCAGACTTTACAAAGACTTTGTGATTGTTTTGACTTGATGAATTGCATAAAACAACCTAAAAAAAAAACCTGCTAATATAAATAAAATTTAAGAAGAAATTGGTAAACTAACATAGAAATTTCATATCTAACCAAAGCTAATTTAGAAATCAAACTATAATGAGAAATCTGGGCGTTTTTATAGACTTACTTTTAGCTTCTGAAATGCAAGACGTTCCAATCTCGGGTTACAGAGAATATAAGTGAAAACCAATGGGACCAATGAACCCAGAGAAAAATTACGAAATGTGTTTCTTTCCATCTTCACACCCTTATTTTCAGTCCAACTGATGTGCCGTTTCTCAGCCCACCGTCGCCTTACCTGCCACGAGGGCCGTGATGCAGAAGAGGAGGATTGTGGGAGCTCTTTGGCCGCCGCCGCCTCTTCTCGGCCTTCGCCGAGCGCTCTGATCGACAGGCTGTCGAGGTTTTTGCTGCAGTGCACAAACATTTGTGTGTAACACACACCAGTACGAGGGGCTAACCCTGTTAACAGCCACCTGCATTTTGGGGCCCCTGTTGTTCCACTCTGTAGCCAACAGCAGCTCAATCTAATAACAGCACAACAAAACACTTTCCATTGGGTCCCTCTTTCTCTCTCCTTCTGTGCTTTTCCTCTTTTCTCTGTGGCTCTCTCTCTCTCTCCCTGCTTTTCTCTGCCTTTCAATCTTATCAGCGGTAATGTAATAAGCGCTTGCTTCGCTCGTCTCCTCGCCACCTCTCTTAATTCCTCAAAATAAAGCAATATCACAGGGGCCCCGGCCTGCCTGTGACTGGGGATAAGATGCTTGTTAAAGGAAGGATAATTCAGCAAATAAACGCTCTGCATCAAAGGCGGGCGCTGGGTCTTTCTTTCTTTTCTCTCCTTCTCTCCCTCCCCTCTGTTTGCCTATCAAAAGTATTACACATGCTTTCATCAGTTCACAACATGGCACAATGTGCTTCCTAATGCAATTACTCAACCTCCATTAAATCAGAAACGGTGGAAACAAATGAATTACACATTTGTTACAAAAACACAAGTCAGCTCTGTGTCTGTTCTAATTTTCTCTCTCTCTCTTTCTCTCAAAGATGTATGGAGAGAAAAGTGAAATCATTTCTCTTTCCATTTCAGGCAGATGTAGCCCTGGGTGATGCGTAGAAAGTCTCCGATGTCTAATAGCCACCCACTATTGATATCAGCAAGGATTTACAGGGTTCAAGGCTGTCTGGAGGAGGTCATCTCGCTAAACTCCAAATCACATTCATCTGACAGGGCTGGTGTCCGACTTACCACCCACCCATAACACGGACCAGCACAAGCCGTGGCTCTGAAGCGTACACTAGTTTCTTGATTTTTATCATCTCAGCCAGCCTGGTAGTCGGTAATTAATGAAAACTTAAACATGCTAAGCTTGATTGCCCGCGGGGCTCTCGCCACGAGATGTGAAGTCTGACCAAAGTGGATGGAGCAAGAATTGATGCACCTCCTAGCCCAGTGACATGGACAGATTTCTGTGCCCCTGAGCCATATTACCCAGAATGCAATGCCTGCTGACAGCAGAAGCCTTGCAGAGGACATATGAATCTGGCGCGTCAACGGTAATACAAATGCTTCTCACACAATTAATGATCACAGTCATGTGACATCAGTTTTACATATGAGGGGGGGAGGTTGATATGAAAGGAGCTGTACTTACCACTGAAACAATGTGTTCACTCTGGGCTGGGGCCTTAATACTTCATCACAGGCTCTCTGTGAACTGGGTTCCTTCAAAAAAACAAAATTGAAGGAATTTCTCATTTAAATGTTTTATCAAAATGTTTGTATTCTGTAGTGTTACAAATTACAGTGCCTTTTACAGAATATTTTCACTCCTTGAGTTATTTCTCTAACCGTTGAAACATGTTTTTCTGTAGAATTTAGGTCTAGATGTTTACGAGGGCATTTTAACTCAAAAATATGTTGTTGTTTTTTTTTTTTGTCCTGAATGAGACTTTTGATGTGCTAGCTTTTGTCAGGGTCATTGTCCTACTGGAGGATTAAATTTGATCATTCATTTGATCTATCTTGATATCAATTCTTAGCAGCGTCCCTGTTCCTGCTGAGGACAAGAATCCCACAGCATGATGCTCTCACCACCATGCTTGTTGGGGGTATGGTGTGTCAGTTACTGTTCCTCACACCTTGCACTTTGCATGTTGACCAAAGAAGCTTTGAACTATTCTGGCTGCAGCAACAGTTTTTTTTTTTTTTTTTTTTTTCCCACATTTGAAGTCTGCTTCACATGAAAAATTAGAAACATAGAAAAAAAATCTGAAACTTTTTAATTAGCCTCCGAAGCCGTTTCTTTGCATCGTTTCCAATGAACAGCAGCGCTGTTTGGTGCCGTTTCATACACCAGTGAATAGTTAAAATTCCCAACTACTTAAAATTCCCTCTGAAAACACTTGTAACCACCCATTATAATCAATCAAACACAAAATATGTCTTAATATGCATTAATGCGCACATTTGAAACAGTGTTAGCTCTACCGCAGGAGCTAACAGCTACAGTCTTCCTCATATCTGCTCTTGGGGGAACAGCCAATCAATGCCAAGGTAAATTAATGACCCTCATGGATTGGCTGCTTTGCAAACATCTGCCAGTAGCAGGTAAAGTAGAAGTCTCAATGCAATCTGAATTTCATGAAAAATAAATCATCATCAAATAAGTGAAATTGCCATGAACAACACTGAGTTGCGTTCCTCAGAAAAATCAGTAAATACTCAACCATAAATAGGCAGTGTCAGCCACTGTCCTCATTTGGGTTGATTAATCAAACAAGAATGATATAAAATACATCTTGTGTTGTTGTCGTGCAACAGGATAAGGAGTTTGAATGTTTTTGCAAGGCACATGGTGAGCTAAGAAAACCGTTATTGCATTTAGACATACAAAAAAAGAATGCTAACCTGAAGCTAATAACTAGGTCAAATAAAGTAGAGCGCATGGTTTGTAAAGGTTATAAACAACTCGGGAGGCTAAAAATATAGATACACTTGATTCAGCTTCCATACGATGCATGGGCATTTACCTCGACATCGCCAGTGAAGAAAGCCATTAGCCTTTTTTTTCTCTTTGCCCACTCACTCTGTTCCTGGGTTCCCTTCTGATCTGGTTGCTAAAAATACATGTAAATACAAACACGCACACACACACACTCTTTCTATGGATGCAGACTTATGAAACAGTACAGTGCACCATAATAGCAGAATTAAGCACAAGGAGCAACTGTAATGCAATCTGCAGGCAATCAATACTGAGCCAGACCCTAAAGACATGGAGCATTTGATGAGTGTTTCAGCCAGTTTTACATTCAGTCAGCACATTCACTCACACACACACCCCAATTCAGACACATTGACATTACTAAGTGACAGCATCTTGCAGACGAAGAAAGAGAAGAGGGGGGGAAAAAAGCTATAATTTTTAAATAGATGTGAAATCTCTGGTGGATAATGTTCTTTCATTGGAAGGTGGGTGTGCAAACAGCAGAGGAGCACGTGCATATTTTACCAGAATAAGACAACACTGATCCCAGCACTGATAGAGTGGATGCCACTGATTATCCACTTATGCGAAGATGAGTCAACTGTTGCAGTGACTTCCAAGTGACATTGAAAACACTGTTTGTACCTTTGTTCCTATATTACATTTGCTCGCTATTCATGTAATATTCTCAGTCTTTTCAAATGAGATTAGAACTAAAAATACAGTGAATAGAACTCCTGCATTAATGCCTGCAATGCTTTTGCAAACTGGATTTCCCAAGACAATATAACCCTGACATTCTTCTGTCTACTCTCATTCCTCTTTTGACTGGGGGAGTATAAGCATGCAAACACTATTTTTTTTTCTCAGAAAGGCGTCTGATCTTAGTGCTAGTTTGTAAAATCCCCTGTTGTAAAATAATATGTTGTCATGCTCCATTTTTTACTGAAAAGACCATAAGACTGGGTAAAGAAGCAAGCAAAAGCAATAGACATAGATGAAAGTTGAAAGACAGAATAAAACTGAATAAGTGAATTAGGTGAGAATATTGCATGTGGTATAAAGGATAAAGCTGAAATCCATGTTCTAATTTTGGGCTAAACAAGAATGAGTAATCTAACCTCGGAAAAACCCTTGAGTGTTTGTTTCGCAAAAAACATTAAAAAAAAAAACAACGGGGATTTTTAAAAAAAAAAAAAAAAAAAAAAAAAAAAAAAAAAAAAAAAAAAAAAGATTACACAAAAAGAGAGCACACGACCCAGGGTGAAACAGGAAAGAGAAGAATCAGTAAAGCAAGTTATACATACAGTCCACAAACAGAGAGACAAAAGCAGACAAACGCATGTTAAGACACACACAAACGCAAGCACACTGTGTCCATTAGCCAAACCTCTGATACACAGCATAATGGACACGGCTGATGTGCTGGTGAATATGGGATGATGACACAGATATTCCCCCCTTTGTAGCACTGACCTGCTGCAGTGAAAGGCTGCCAAGCGTGATCATGTCAGGCCGCACACGCTCCCTCAGCTGCTGGGCGTAGCAGGGGATCACTTCCTCAGCTGCTCTTGCTGTAAGAAAAAAAAAAAACAAACAAACAAACTCCAAAGATTGTCTAGAATATTACGAGACAATGTGAGCGATGCAAGTTAAATTAATTAATTTCATCGACAGACTATAGAGTTTTCAAATATCTCTGAGAGGTCTTGAGCACATTTTTTTCCCCACATACATTAAATCCTATACCACCATATAAGGTGCACAAACCATGAAAAAAACCTGCATAGAAAAGTGTTATTCTTTATACTGACAGTATGCCTACACAATAAATCAGCCTCTGAAACAAATAAAAGTATAGCATTACTTTTTACAGCACTTTCCCTGCCTGTTACCATCCTCCCTGCTTGGAGTCCAGCCTCTCCTCCCAGCCAAGCACTACTCTCTGCCTGTGGTTTGGCAATGGTATGGGCCTGGGAGGGCCTGGGGCCCGAGGCATCACCACCACCACCACTGTTGAGCAGCAGTCGCCGCTGAAGCACCAGATCACCCGCCTTCACCTCCAACACCTCCTCATCCCTCGAGGCTTGCAGCGTACCTGGAGAGATAACGCATCGGTGAGTACGCTCAGACACATGCATACAAACAGTCACACACAGATGCACAGGCGGATGGGCATTCATAAACATCGGCACATGCATTCGCGTGCTGATGGATGAGCATACTTAGCGGAAACGCACACCTCCACCCACATGCACGCAAACAAACACGCACACACGCTGGCGTGTGTGCTTTTGCACAGAAAGCGTGGAGGTGGACAGTCGTGTACTTATGCAGAAAAATGGGAAAAAAAAAACAAAAAAAAAAACACAAGGCAGATCCACACATGCACTTTCACAATCTCGGCATATACTTCCAAAAGTAGTCACACAATTTGAACTTTTCCATATGTTCCCACATTTTAACTACACTCTTAAATCTATTTTATTGGAACTTTGTGTGATAGATCAAGGGTGTCCAAATAATTTTATGTGAATTGGTAACAATTCAAGAATGGTATAAATTTGGCCTGTAAACAAGGACTATTGATGCAGATAGTGAATTTTAAGCATGTTTAAAATGAGATTTTAAACTACAAATAAAAAAAATTAAAAAAGATGTATATAAATCAAAATCTAAAGATAATCTTTAACCTTTTCATTCGTTATTTATTTGTGGCCCACAAGCACTTTCAACTTGTCAGCTTTCATTCTCAGGGCAAAACATTTTCCAACACCACTGTGATGGAACAAAACAGGAAGCGGCGCACGTCTGTGAAGGAAAAATATTTCAACATTTTTCACAAAGAAAACCTGAAAAGTGTGACATGCAATTGTAACCATCCCCTCAACTTTTTTCAAACTGTAATCCAGCACCACCAAGAAGAATATATTTGTTTATTTTGTAGACTTTTATTTGTCAAAATTGTTAAAATATTGTTTTCATTTTGCCTCATGATTAACTGACCTAAAAATAAGTGACAAGACAAAAAACATAAGATGTTTGCGGCATGTTAATATATTTGCAAATCTTTGTGCTAACGTAACAGAACAATACTTTTTGAGAAATTATTCTTTTGAAATTTAGATAGACAGCATAAAGTTGTAAATAAACTAAAGCTTAGTTTCAAAGAGTATAATAAAGATGACATAAGTTGCAGCTCTAGTGCTGCAGGGTCAAACTTTCTTTACAACTAATCGCAAGAACTAGATACAATCTTCTCGCTGTGCATCTTTGCAGTTTTGTTGTCCTCCCTCAGTGATGGAAAACATGACAATAGAGCGTTTCAACGTGTGCAGTCCAACATGTGTAGGAGCCAAAGCTGTTGTCGTTGGCTAATGCTTTTTTGTAAAGAAGTTGCTGTCAATGCCTCACGCCTCGCAGAAAACAGGAATGAAAAGAGTGCCAGTTCTGTGTTTGTACCTCGCTGAGCCAAAGCAAAAGAAGCCATCAAGATAAAAAAAAAAAAAAAAAAAGATTATTTCTAGGCAGACAGAAGAGGTTTTCGCAGGATCTCAGTTTGACAAAACAAAAAAATAAAACATCCTCAGCACTGGCCACTGTCCATTTTATTAATATTTTGCTTTATCCATTCTTTGGCTTGTGAAATTCATGGTTTCAGACAGGGAAAAACAAAAGCCTTAGAAGCAATCGCTAAATACCAGGATCAGCTATGAAGACATACTCCCCTTCTGCCCTGCTGCCACGTTGAACACTGTACCGTCTGTACCGGTGGGAGGCAACCATACAACTACATAAGGTAATTGTTTTGAAGTCTATTGTTGCTTCGTAAAGTGTTAACTGGCAGCCGCCACAGTTTCACTTCAGCACAGGAGTGCGAGCTCTCTTCCCCTCCTTTGGTGTCGCTCTTTGCGACTCTCTCAGCCTATTGCGTGGAACTGTTAATCCGAGATCCTCTTTACATTCTCCGGTGGGATTTTTTATGAACATCCCGAGACAATGAATAGGGGCACTAATCTCAGTAGTACAGCTAAATCCAAAACAATGGCGAATAATGCGAGCCTTCTAAATTCTGCCATGCTGAAGCGGGCCTAAACCCATCGCTCGTGTGCTGGAATTACAAGGTAGGTGTGCGTCATGGCAAAGGGATCTGGTGTAACAGTCTTCACGTAGAACAATGCCAAGCTTTAACCATCTGTGTGTCGCCTTGATGAATGCAGTATGAAATGAAAGTGACTTAATTAGGAAAGGCACACCTGGCATAAAACAATTGTCTTCCATGGAAAGCACGAAGAGGGGTCCCTTTTGACTTTATTCTTTATATGTCTGTAGTCTTGTTATGGATGTGTATCCTATCCTTGTATAGCTTGTTGTACTTACGGAATTGAATATTTAAGTCTTACTGAAGTATTTACAATCTAAACTTTTTTCACATTTGTGCTACAATCACAAAACTGCATATTTTATTGGCGCTTTATGTCTCTCTACACAGTAGTGTATAATTGTGAACTGGATGGAAAAGAATCCAAAGTTTGCAAACTTTTCATGAGAAATCTGAAAAGTGTGTTGTGTATTGGTATCCAATCCCAAGCATCATCCCATGGATTTGGATGCAACTTAAAATTTGTTCCTATGTGACCAGTTTGCCGTCTCCTCCATATGGCTTGTGCCAAGCTGCAAATGAGACTTCTTGTTGCTTTCTTTCAACTTGGCAAAAGAGCAGGTCGGTGGAGAGAACAGATAGTTGAACCTTCAGCAGAGTGTGTCACCAGGGCTTTGGAAATCTGTATCAGTTCCAGACTTACCATGGCCCTCTTGGCTGCTTCTTTTATCAATGTTCTCCTAACTTGGCCTGTCAGTTTAGGGGGATAGCAATTGTGCAAACCCACACACGGTTCGACTTCGTTCTGCAAATTTGATACATCATATGGCTATTGGGTAAACTGATTTTATTTAAATGTATCAGAGTAAGGGAGGCTGAAGAAAACCGTCTGCCAATCCTTTGAAAGTTCTATAAATTATGAATAAACATGTAGCATTTTTTCCAGCACTTCAAAATTCTGCACCTCAATGTTTTGATCAATAGCATAAGACACCAATGAAATCTAACAATGTGGTGAATATTAAAGCTAACTAAGACAAAGTATCAGAGTACTAATGGGATACATACCAGGTATGTTTATAAAGGTTTCATCTTCATTCAGCAATGCCGTCATTCTTTCATACAGTCTGTTTTCATCTGCCTTCAGTATTTCTAGAAACCAAAACATTCAGAAAATGACTTCACCTTCTGTGGAAAAAAAAAAAAAAACTCATACATTTATCAGCTTCGAGATTACTTTCAACTTATCAGACAAGTTAATCTAAACCACATCTTAGCCTGCAAACTGGAGACGTTGGCTGCAGTGGAAGAGGGTGAAAATGAAGTCCGTGCAGACGGGGGTAATGAAATAGGAGCATTAACATGCCTGTTAGCTGGCCTGTCATCATGTGATGAGATTTGATTTGGTGAATCCTTTGATATTACAAGGCAGTGATATCCAAAAGATACAGGTGAAATGGCTTCTCCATTAATAGCCAGGTTTCATTATAACATGCATATTGGTTGGCTCCCAAGAGCTTGCTTTTAATAGGCCCATTTTAGCAGAAGGCTGCAAACTATTGATGTGGCTCTACATGTGTCTTCTTGACTGGGGAGAGGAAACTCTACAGTGAAATGAAAACTGACCAATGATTCGTGACCTTCATCAATGACAACGAGTTGGGTAGCCAATCTAGTGATGCCATCGTTTGGTGTATTTACATAAAATGTCCCGCCGTCACAAATGGCAGCCTGCTACCAGTGATCTCTCTCACCCCTCTTTAATGAACCGAGGAGAACCATTATGACAGAGAATGGCATACTTAATTCCAGCTCATCTTCGGCGCTGACCCCAGCCATCTCGCATTGCCTTGGGTCTGTCTGTTCTGGCGGTGGCGGGTCAAAGTAATTTCGAACACGTTCATTTCCTTTGGAAGGCGAGGAGGGAGAGTGGAAGGGTTGGGGAAAGGGAGACGGGAGGTGTGTGTGGGGCGGGGGGGGAGGGAGAGTATGAGAAGGGAAGGAGGGAGTTGTACAGGTTCAAGTTAGTGGTTATTAGAAGCACATGAAGCAAAATTTTAATTTTGAAACGCACACTGTCGAAGGGCAGTGGCAGCGGTGGGCTAGCAAGATAAGGCAGCGCCAAGACGAGACGAGTTCCGAGGCAGCAGAGAGTGAAGTGGGAAAAAAAGACTGCTGGGCTTCTCAGAGCACCTCTCTATGGCCTGCAGTGCTCTGGGGCCTAATTAGCATGCCGCAAAAGGTCAAGGCAGGCAATCTCTTAAATACAACTCCCATATGTTTGCCATGTTCAAAAGAAACTAATGAGAAAGTCTACAAGCCTTAAAGTACCTGGAATTTCAAAGACAATACCTTCTAAATACTCCAAGGTCAGCGGCCTTGAGGACCAGGCAGGTTTGGGGGACCCGATCCAAAGGAAAATAACCCGAGCCCTTGTCTCATTGACTTCTTATTAGCAATCACTGACCTATGGGTATCAAGTCTGCGCCACACAGTTTATGGGAATCAAATGACTCCAGGGCTCGTTCCATTGAGAGTACACACCGCCGAGCAGCTTCCTTGACCACAAATCATTCTCATTTACAAGTCTTGAATATTTCACTCTGATCCAAAATTGCTTTACTTTGTATTTCTCAAGTTGTAGGGGGCATGGTCCATTAAATCATGATACTTATTTGAAACAAGGCCTCTCTTTATAGGAATCCAAATGTGTTGGGGCTTGGATGCTTAAAGGTTGTCAGTAGGTGGATTTGGATTGGAGTGCCACCACCCAAATATGACAAAGTTCACAGAGATCCTTTCAAGCTCATCTAAAATTTCTGCAATGGGTTTGCACACGCGGTCCGCACTCTGAAGTTAAACACTCAGACGGAAATACTTATTAACTGAGGAGCTGCAGTGTGATCTTTTCAATGGCGCCATAAATTGACTGTGAAATTCACATGTTAAATCCCTCTACACTGTTAGCAACGAGTTTGAACAATTTCTCTGCAAATAGCTCTGAGGTTATGAAACCCTTTTTTCAAACACAAATTTGCATAATGGTAGTAGCTTCGTGAATCGCCTTTTGAGTCATAGCTGTGATTTACCTAAATAGTCTGGCTGCCCTCCAATTCATCCCTCTAATGAAAATTTCAATTATCTGTTCTTACATACAGAGTATCTGAAACTAACATTTCTCGAAAGCCCAAGACGCTGTTAGCAGAAATGATACGAGTTATTTTTTTAAGTCAAAGCGTCACACAAATTTTACACAAATACAACCGAGTCTTTCAGAATTCAACAAGCTAATTGCCATATTTTGTATTCCTTTTTTTAAGGTTATTTTTTAGCTAGATACCAAGTTTTTTTTATTTAATCCAAGTATGCTGGTGTGGTGATTGTGTGACTGCGTTAACAAAACAAATTAGTTTCTCAATGTGTTGCTAAAATACGATTGCTATACAACATTGCATCTTGTCTAACAGTTCTATGAAAAACATTAAAACAGAACTTGCGAACCCGTGAATTCAAAAGTTACATCAGCATAAAAACATATTTAAATTAATGCATCAGAATAGATCTTTGTCACATGTCTATTTTATTGGGCTAATACAGATTTTTCCCATCTTTGCATCTTTAAGATGAGAGCCCTGTTTTTATGTAGTTTAACTCTTTTCCTTTTAATGATGTGGTATGGTGAAAACAGTGTTGCAAATATTTATTTTAAGTAGTTTGTAATTGTTAGCTATGCTACAAATATTTTCAACCGTATAGTTTATTTGATAACAGTCAAATAAATCTTACCTTTTATATCGTTATAATTCAGTAACTTTTTACAAACAGTTTCTTTTTCGCAGGTTATATTTCTTTAAACCGTTGCAAGTAATTGTTTTGTTGCCGTTTACAATTCGTTAACACTGTTAACTATGTAACCTTTTCTTTTTTTACGTAATCTGATTTTAAACTTTGTTACAAATGTTATTTTGATTGCAGTTGATCTTATGTTGCTTCAGTTTAATAACACTGTTGGTAGGTGAAAGGCCATAAAAATACACATGTTCAGAAAGAAAAAGGATTGCTTTAACAATTACTCCATGCCTTCAACATTCAAATCTAAATTTATTACAATAAAAAAAACATTTACTGTACATAATTTTACAGAAATAAACATCTTCCATTAGCAGACAAGAAGGGACAGATGTTTTAGTGTTTATTACACTGTATATTTATATTCACTGTATCGTGCCTCACTTTCCATTTTAAAACAGTGGTGGTGCTCATATTACCCCAGGACGCATTTTATAGGAACACTAGACAAAATAAAAGATTTGCACTTTTCGGAGAACAACTCAGGAATAAACATTTCTTCCCACATGAGTCTGATTCTATTTCCACTGCATTACTAATAATGACAATAAGGGTAAAATAATTAGTAACCATCCACAGCCAAAGCAAAATAAGCCACATTAAATCAAGAATCTAAAATGTGACTCATCCCTGAGAAAAACTGGCACGCTCGCAACCTTGAACGCATCCTAATTTACCATCCCATTCCTCAAGAGTTCTCCCTGACATACTGAATTATAAAGGGGCATATTCGTATGCCTGATTGGCCTAAAGCCGTGTTTCGGGGGTGTTGTGAGTACACCACACAGACAGCGGATCGGCTCGGTAACATAGTAGCATATGTAAATGCACTCTCCTATGACTCCAGCCCACCACAAGGCATGTAGCCGAGAGTGGGAGTCAAGGCTGATTGTGTCGAGGGTACTTCTAGATAGAGATAGAACACCCACTACTGCAGAGCGATCTCCAGCGGAAGAAGTTATACGACGGTGCTTGTTTGGACACGCTTGCTTTGGAATGCCAGGACCAAGGGCCCCTCGAACGGAGAGAGAGCAGGAGAGAGAGAGAGAGAGAGAGAGCAGGAGAGAAAAGAAGGAGGAAGCGAGAGAAAGGTTAGATCAGGAACACATCTACTGTCAACAGATTTGAGGCTAATGAAGAATGAAGCTTCACCTCTTTCACTGGCAGGGGCTTGCAGCTCCAATTTTTTTTGGTGAGCTGCAAGGGTGCTATCTGGCCTGTCACCTCGCATTTTTCTCCCCAGCCAACTCGGAGAATTGGAAAGCGCGGCGCTTCCTTCTCCATTGAACGCAGGATTTTCTATGCCCACAACAGCAGCTCTCTCCTCGCTCCCTGATAAAATAAGCAGCAACGTAAATTGAAAGGCATTGACACACAGGCCAAAACAACAGCTATAGGTCAGAATGACTCACCACAATTTTTTTTTTAAATATTAGACATATTTATTATTAAAACAATTCTACTACTGATTCCTATGCCTCTAAATATTCAAGCGCATCCGCCTCAAATGATACTAAAACACAATTAGGTTAAAATTAAATCAGAATCTTGCAGGAGGAGGATAAAAAAAAGAGGAGAAGAAATGATTAAAATAATTACAAATTGCGCCCTGACAAGCAAGAGCAAAATTTAGCCCAAAGCCATTTGTCTGTAATTAGTTAATTAATCCTTACACAAATTATGAGCAATAACTCATCAAGCAGGACTCACCCATCAGAAATTCAGCCGACTTGGATTTCTTCTGCTTAGGTTGCTGCAGAGCCTTCTGCTGTAACTTCTGGAGGGAAATTGTTAAATGAATAAATTAGCTGCAGAATGAAGATCATCATTTATGATCCGCAACTAACGCAGTATTTTAAATATGGGACGACACTGAAATGTCATTTAATTTACATCGCCGCTAAAGGGGTCAAGCACTAATTGAACAACAGGAGTGGAAAAGAATTTAATCATAAATAGATAAGAAAAGTTGACATGAATGTGTAATGAAGGTCACATTAAAATACTTCCTGCGCGCTTCTAAAACGACGAGGCAACAAAAGCATCTCCTGGAAAATTGTGCATTCTTAACCGAACGGGATGAGGGCGTCACTGTGCGTCTACCTAAAACGCTCCCGACTTATGTTAAAGCCTCCAAATGAAACTGAAATAAAATATGCTGCGTTTGCGGGAGAGACCTATACATTTCTGTGGAGAAATGGTAACTTTAAAGGACCCCTGTAGGTGGTCTTCAATTGCATAAAACAAAAAAAGACATCCAAAAGCCAGTATGGTTTTCTTTAAATTCATAAACATGTGAAACAAGCCGCAGTCCCACATTTCTCTCATTTCTGCAAAGCAGAAGAACAATGCAGAGGCAGGAGGGAACGGACATAAGTAGTTGTGTTTTTGTGTTACTGATATGTTTACATGTGAACGTACCATATGAAAGAGCTCCGTTGCTTAAAGCGTATGGAGCTCTTTAAGCATTATTTTATGCAGATTCCAGTGATGAACGGTGCTCATGCCCATGAACAGCATGTATTTGTATACAATATTTAATTTCAAAGGCAAAATCAAGGGGCAGACTGTTGTTGGAGGGGCGCAGAGGGGGCTTTTTCAGTTTTAAATGACAGAGCAATTAAAATAGCAGAGGATGACTTCCAGACCAATCTGGAAAGAGGGGTTTTTGTAAATCTGTTTTTACATTCGACAAGCCCTACAGCAAGACATTCATTTATACCACTGAGATTAATGCTTATCTAATTGTAACTTATTTAAAAACCATTTTCCTTTCGACTGGGTACCAATCATCGTCTGCGATTTGTACATACTGTGTCGTAGCAAAGATGAGAGAAAAATGTTGTCATTGGTTATGACTGTCTCCCTGTATTTTTTGTGTTTTCTTTCCATTTTCCGTACATTCCTTAATTGTCAAATTGAAATTAATCAGCAGGTGACCGGAAGCGGACAAATTACACTTTGACCAAAACTGATCCGTCAGATGAATCCTAACAAATCCAATCTTTTCCCAGTCAGTGAAAGCGAGATACCCGAATGCTAACAGAGAGCACAAACAACACTTTTTGGTGTGAATTCTGTTACTGAGTGAAGAAGTGTGCGATTCTTAGCGTCAGTGAGGTGTTAAGGGAGCAAAATGTTCATCAAATATTTGGAAGGCTTACCGTTTTCCAGAGAAGTGATTTTGTTTAGTCCTTTTGAGAATACACTTTAAGCCCCATCATGGAAAAGTGCTCGATTTGGAAATGGTGAGAACCTTTCATAAATTTAAAATTCGAGGTAAGTATCTTATGGATACACTCGACGTGGGGATGAGTTTTTGCAATTAACTCATCTGCAAGAGCAGAATGTTACAATTAAAATACTCAAAGCAACAATTATAGAAAAGTTAATAGAAATTTTGCTAATTAAAACAAACCTGATATTCTCTTTTTATTTTTTACTCCATAGACAAAAAAAATAAAATAAAAAATCCTTCTGCAAACCAAGACCCTGCATGACACATCCTGGCTACTGTCATTAGAAATCGGATCTACACGTTAGCCTCTCTGTCGTTAGCTAGAAGGAGAGGCATTTCAGGAGACATTGACAACATCCTCAGACCATACGAGGCCTGTTGCTTGATATGTCATAAGTGGATGTAACATGCAGATGCTGCACTTCCAAAATGACAGCAAGAATTTAATCCTAAGGGGGGGAAAGTGTCATAGAGGTTTATGAAATAAATTCAAAAGTTTTGAGAATAAAATGACGGTTCAAAACCCAACTGCTTAGTCCCATTATACATTTCCCCAGTGCAAAGTAGTTATTGCTGTACCACTGCAATTACACTCAGCATAAATATCCTGCTGTCATTTTGCCTTTTTAATCCCATGCTTATTTTTATCCAAAATGTGAACTCTGCATTCAGCTTCAGAAAAAAAAAACAAAAAACGTTTATTTGTGGTGTCAAAAGAAATCCGTGACTTATTTCCTTTCTTTCCTTTTAAATGCGATTGTTGTCAAAATGAATAGAGCACAACAACAATGCCTTGTTCAGTTCTCGTTGCATTCAAAGGCATAGCTAGAAGGGCTTGGGGAAGACCGCTTGCCGCTAGGGGCTGGTGGGCACAGACCAGCTAGAAAGTGAATTTTGCATACTGTACGGATCATCGCCCAGTTCAGCCCAGTCACATTGAATCTGCCGTCAACCAATTGTGCTTCATGAAACCGTCAGCCCTCATTTACGTCTGCCTGTTTTCTTCCCCGCACAGCTGTAAACAAGGCCCCAGCTTTGAGCTGTCTTCCTCTGTCACTGCGCACGCTGCTTGCCAGGGGAGAGTCGACAGCGAGCGCTCGTCTTCCCTAGGACAACTTTAGAGCTACCATTTCCAGACAAACACTCGAAACACCAGGCGCAAAGGAGTCAGGGGCGTGAGATTTTCTGGAAGTGATACAAGTTTTCAGAAGCCCGCCACGAATGCTTCTGCGCATATGTTGTCTCTTGCTGTAATGTTAGATTTTCTACAATGATGTGGTATATGAAAGATTTTTAATCATCCTACGTTGTTTATTTCTTTGCACTTAAAACTTTTTGAAGGATTAGACCCAAACAGCTTGGAAAAAAAAAAAAAAATCAATGAAGGCCTAAACTATTGTCATGTTTTAATGTCACAAAGTCTCTTTTTAAATACAAGCAAAAAAAAAAAAATTTTTTTAAATGCCGTGTGAAATGTGAAATGTCATAAGAACAATGAGAACCTCTACAAAGCCCCCTCGTCGTCACTAAAGATAAGGTTAGCATTTTCTTTCAAAGAAAGATCCGGCCCTGCCATTAAAATATGCCAGCGTCTTAATTTATAGAGCAGACTTATACGAGCACGGTAATTGTGCAGTTTCTTCTAAACAACAACTGCGTCGCTTGGTGTAGACAGAAAAACATAATTAGTATTCAAGCTTAATTAATCTACGCTGGCCCCCTTTAAGTGAATTAGTCAATTATTTATGCATGTGTGCTCCTTTGATGCTAACAGATTGTGTATGTTAGTGGAAAAACCTTGAAAAATGACTTTGAAAACTTTCCGCCATTAAATGTCACTACAAGTGTTTTGCAGGGACTTTGTTTCAATGAAGGCCATGAAAGCTTTGTGGGTAGAAAAAAAAAAAAAAGATTTCATGAATTCTTATTTTAGCCAAATTACCATGCCGCGAATTTTAATGCCAGCCAGAAGAACTCTGATACTTCCTTGATCAGAATCCAGGCCAAGGGACAAACTAAATCACCCAAATATGTCCCTGTTTTGTGTGCCCCTAATCCATGGAATGGAAATCTAACACAGGTCGGATCAAGGTCTTTCTTAGGATCATGGGAACTCTTTGGGATTTTCAAGAGCCTTTTTGTTTTTACCCCTGAGAACCGGGCACTGGCCTCTGCTCTCCTCAATCCCCCATTGAGAATGCAGAGGCAGTGCAGAGGAATGTTAAATGTCAATGGTCAGGCTGCAGCAGCACCTTTAGAGAGAGGGAGGGTCCGAGGTATGAGGTATGGCCTTCTCGAGTTCAGCTGTGTTGTTATGAGGAACAGAAGTGGAACTGCACTCACGTTGCCAAAGACGTCCATCTCCGCAAACGGCCAAAGATCAAGACAGGCTGGCTGTGACCTCTCTGCAACAGCAAGCCATGGACTGAAAGACAAGAACACTTCTCATAAATTCATCAAAATAAATAGCCAAAATAAAGACATCAGTCTTAACCGCATGAGCCTGACTGATACCGTTTTAAAGCTTGCAGTTATTATAGTTAAAAATGCAAAAACAGAAATAAAAACACCACCACTACAAAGTGAATATGTCCATGTTTTATTTATCAACTACATATTTCTATTCTATATATTGTCATAAAATTTTCAACAGATTTTGACATCAATTCAAGTTATCGACGCATTCACACATATCAAAACAAGTCCAAACTTAATGATATTTCATAAGTAGAAAATAAAATGATACAAAAAGCAAGTCTTGGACATTTGAAGAAAATTTTTCAGCTATTTTAATCCTCATGGATAGCCTATATAAAGGTCTCTTTTGACCAGGGTATTACAGAAGAAGCATTTTATGATGAGTAAAAGCAAAGTGTTTACTCAAGTGCTTCCCATTTTCAAATTTTCTAAACATGCTAATGTTTAGTTATATTCCAGAAGTGGAAGAGACGGATTTTCATTACAAACCAACCACGCCCAGGTGGTCCTCACATGATTTCAGACAAAGGAGACGAAATAATAATCAGACGAGTTGTTCATTGCAGAGCTTTAGACAGAGTTACAAATAGTAGATGAAGCTATTCCAAATAAAGGACTATATAATCCATGCTGCACAAGACTTCACTGCTGAAGAAAAAGCATGTAGAAATATCGTTTTGCACTTTTGGCTGAACTTTTGGACAAGCTAATATAACACTAGACAAGAAGGATATAATCTGTTTAGACTAGACGAAAACTCTTGGATGTCATGTCATAAATGAGGTTTACATATAAACAACACATCAACAGTGATCCGAGAAACGCCAACATCATTTTCCGGTACGGGTAGACTTAACACAATTGAAAGATGAATGAATTTTTGATATAAAAACAAAAAAAAAAATCTACACATGAAGCTCTGCTTGTTTGGCAAGACAATAATCCCAAAACAAACACACAGCCAAGGACAGCCTCTGTTTGGCTTCGGAGAAAGAAAATAAAGCTGCTAGAATGGCCCAGTCGGTTACCTGACCGGAATCCAACACAAAACCGGCAGAGAGAGCAAAACATCAGACTGCAAACACAGAAGAGGCCGGCAGCATCTTCAAAATTTGAAGCAAGTTTGTTTGGAGAGTGTGGTTGAAAATCCCTCTTCATTAATAAATGGGGCATGCTTCAACATAAAGGAGACTTCTTGATGCTAACAACAACAACAACAAAGGTTTTCCTCTATGTTCAGGTCTCTTAATCAACTCTTGCTCTCTGTGTAATCTCGCTTTTAACACATAATTTATGAACCGATTTGTATGTGTAGATTATTTTGATCACCAACACTTGGTGCAGTTTTCATGTCAATATCTTTACTACAATTCCTTCCATTGAAAAAAAGACGGAGGTCCTCAATGCTTAGCTTCACTTTTGTATCACAGAAGCTCACCGTGCAGAAAAAAAGAAGCTCCTTCCAAGCTATGTCACACCATCTCTTTTCTGCTTGTATGTTTAAAACTATTATCTCTGCAATGCATCTTTGAGAAGAAAGGATAATAAACAGCCTTTATTTTCAGAGATAACAAATTATTTGCCCCGATTATTCAAGTTTGTTTGTTCATTTACATCTGATGCAATATCATTTGGTATTTTTATCTTTTTTTTTTTTTTTCCTGTGGTAATTCACATGGCTCGTGCAAGTTTCTGCTCAAATAGCAAAACAAACCCCGGGCAAAATGTGAAAGATTATCCCATACCATGCGAGCTAGGATGAAATGCTACACTTTTTCACACTGAACACTGCTCCACTGGGTGTGATTGAAAAACATGTAAAGCTATTGAATCCGTGGTTTGTATATGTGAGGGGAAAATGAGTGTTGTAACAAGTGGGCCAGTGTTTTTGTAATTGTTTCAAATTACACTCGACGTAATAACTCAGAGAAAGCAGAGCCAGTGTGCGGTCCGCTCACATTAGCCAGGCAAAGACCACAGGATATCCATGTAGCCTTATCATGGCCCGCAAAATTTTTTTAAAAAAGCTGATTATGTAAACAAATGTGGAGAACAAAACTCTTTAGCCATATTTCCAGCTGTCTCTATTTGTATCCAGTGGCACTTATCACCAGAAGAGGGGCAACACTTCAAGACTCGGATGACGTTTTGCAGCATTTCCTTTACATGTGTATTATATTAAATTAGACACCAAAAGCCAAAAACATTCCCGTTTTTGGTTGGCTTTACTGTTTTTTTCTGGGTTATTTAAAGAGTTGTGTGTGCCTTTGCGCGTGTGAATGTTTTACACAGGTTGTAAAATTGTGATGCTGTGAGAAGTCTATTAATTGTTAAAGCTGCGAGCCTCCTGCCAAACACTGACTCTCTAAACAAAGAGGTTGCCAGCGCTGTTGTGAACCACATAAATGACTGATTCACTTTTCTGCTAAAGGTTCGCAGTTATTGAACACAACAGCTACGCTGGAAAAAACCTCGGGTCCATGAGAATTCGGAGCGCTCGCTGCGTCTGAGTTGGAATCAGATAAGCAATATTAACATGTATGAGTTCAGTGGTGCGCTGAATTATTTAATGTGTGCCTACCTAAATTATACATACAGGGGTTTTCTATTAATGCGTTTGTTTTTTGACCTGTACATAGCGTTTTATTTTTCAGATATGAAAGAAATAATAACAGCTCTGCTCAGAGTACAACAACACGGCCTCTCTTTTTTTTTTTTTTACTTAATTGCTGTGTTGAATTTTGCAGCTCTTCGTGATTTTTAGCAGATTTTTGTTTATTTCGCAGCATTTGGTTTGTTTGCAAACCAGACGAATTGAAGAAATTTGTATAAACTATCAGAAGGACCATTATAGGACTATCAGAAGTCCTATAAATAATAACAGTCGACAAAATGTAGTTACACCCCTTGCATTTTTGTCACATTATCATTAGGTTATAAGGAGGAACCTTTATAACTTAACTTTAAAGTATCTTAACAGATTTTGTTTGTTTTTTTGGCTCACAAATAACTCTGAAGTGGGCTTTTTTTTTTTTTTTTGCTTTGTTTTGTTTTGTTTTGTTTTTTTTCACACAAAGAATGTCAATACTTTGGAGAACTTTGTACTCCACTACAAGTCTTCTGGGAAATTATCTTACTCATCCAAATATTGAACATTTTGCCCATTCTTCATTTCAAAACCGCTCAAGCTTAATCAATGTTAAACTCCTGCTAGAGATTGTTATTTGGATTTAGTTTTTGGACTTTGACTGGACCATTCTAACACATGAATAACTTCTGAAAAAAACAATACTATCATAATTTTGGTTGTATGTTTGGGGTTCTTTGCTATCCTGGAAGGTGAGCCCTGTCATAGGTTTTCTTGTATTTCACTCCATCCATCTCTAACTTACTGGGGTTTTTTTATGGTGTGATCCAACCTGAAATCCTCATTTGGCCTTCTTTTTCTCTTTTGCACACAGATCAGGGGATCTGGTCTTATTGCGTTAAATTGTCACAATAAGACCGAGCTATGGTGCAGCAACAAATACAGGTTCATTCTTAATGTACAACACCACCTAATCCACCTCACATCAGCAATTTCAGCCGTATAAAAACAGCTGCATTGCCTCCATGCCGAGCAGTTTAAATCCATATGCACTCAAAAACACACTGCCGAAGCATTAAATTTTATTTTCAAAGATAAATTTTAATTTACAACAGTAAAGTAAATGGAAATTAACTGTACTGAAGTGACTATTTCAAAGTGTGTTGCATTTGATTAATGCGGTATAAAGATAACACATTTAAAATTTATCAAAGATTCCTCTTGCTTGCCGTTAGTGGTGTAAAATCTTTCGACAGGTATTGCCTCTCTAAACCAGCTTCTTTCAGACTTTGATCAGATTAAATGAACAACGTTTCTCACAATAAAAAAGTAACACATTATATTGCTTATTGTATCTGTCGTATCTCTTCGGATTAATCGGAATATTACCTTATGAAGCCAGACTTTTTGCCTTTTCATGGGCAGCTTCTCTTCAGTCGTCAGGCCAACAGTGGGCAGGCGTTTCTAAGCGGCACACAACACACACGGTGTCAGATAACTTCCTCCCACGCACTCTCATTGACTGAAATACAAGATCAAGGGAAAGTCTTGAATTAATTATGCACGGATAAACTTTAATGATAGATATTCGGAATTGGACTCATTTGATTAGACATTTTAAAGAAGAACAATTGGTGGCAGTTAAAATAAAATTTAAAAAAACCCTTTAACATCAACATTCAAGTTGGCAAGAACAAGTTTAATCTACCAGGTGGCAAAACTATATTAATGTTTGTGTTCTTTGCTACGCTGAATTATTAATGGGAGTTGTGGCAGGATGCTCCTTTGACCAAGTGTTTACTTAGCGTTTCACTAGAAACACAGACACCAAAGGTATAACTGATTGCTTTGTGATCTCCCACTCTCCATTACAATGTAGTTCCCCAAACTGAAGTTAAACTGTTCCCGGTGCCTTTTTTAACATCTATTATGTAGTATATGACAGTTCACACAAACGTAGCACCATGCATTATTAATGGAGAGGTGCACACAAATATAATTCTTTGCTGAAGACAGCCGACAAGCTCTGTGGCTGCTGTGAGGGATAGTAAGACAATGCCCAGTGGATTGGCCTGGCACTAATAACACTAATGTCCCCCTTGGAACAAAATCATGAGCTACTAGCTAGCGGTTCCCTTACAACAAACATTCAGACTGCCTTATTTATGACTACAAAGTCATCAGGGCATTGGTGGCCTTTTATAAAAAAGGAAAGCAGATTGTTCATATATGAGAGCATCGCACGTGGATTCACACATCTTGAACCTCTCTCTACATTCAGCCATGTTCTGCTCCAAGTCTCAGTTTCCAAGAAAAAAATAAATACATTTCGCATAAGTCCCATTGAATTTTGCATATTGCTGAGTTTCGGGCATGTGACCCGGATGACGCGCGAACCATGTGGGGGAATAGTCACAGCTCTCTGTGACTGTATGGCTAGGTAGGTTTATTTAGCTTTTTTTTTTAAGCATGAAAGTCCCACTGAATAAACATATGTTCTGTCCGGGATTCGGCACCGAGTTAGCTGCTAACAACATTAGCACTCTGGGCAAAGCTAGGGCTTAAAAATAATATATTTTACCTTACATACGAACGCTTGCTCTTCTAAGTTACTGTCCAATAAAATATCTGAAAATAAAATTTAAATTATGCTGTCATTACCTGTTAGAAAGTGGGCGCTGCAAACTCTGGCATTGTTAGTTTCCACATCTACTGTTTGTTGATCCACTTTTCTCCTCTTTTTTCATATTTTTTATTTTATTTTTTTAATTAACTCCCTTGTGACTAACTACCTTCGAAACACGAAATACCGTTTATCTTTCTCTCTAGTAGAACAGTTGGAACAACCATGCATAACACAGACTTTAGACATTTTGATGCTGGATCAACAGAAGTAAACAGCTTACTTTTTGCCCTCGGTGCTGCGTCTTCTTCTTTTCTATTATGGCGGATCGCAATCAACTTTAATGTGCATACCGCCACCTACTGTACCAGAGTGGGTAGCCGGTGTTACGTCATCTGAAACCCAGGTCGTAAACAGTAAAATTAAAAAAAAAAAGTTAGCTTCTTATGCAGCTATGTCTTCTAATAATGTGTTCATAATGAGATCAATAACACACAGGTGGACTGTGGGTATCATTTAGGTTGCCAGAGTGAAAGGGGGGATTATGCAGATTATTGCAGATTATTGCAACTGTTTCCATTTGCTAAAAAAAATATACATATTTACAATTTTACATAGTTTCTAATAGATTAACTGGATGGAGATACTTTTGCAAGGTAGCGTATTGACAAATAATATTACTCATTTGTTCTTTGATATGTACCAGCTGCAGCAGACTAGTTAGCTTTATCTTAATGTTTTGATTAGTGACCCATGTCACAATCTCCTCTTGATTATCAAACAAAGCTGAAAACAATCAGGATTTAACAAGGCACAACAATACATCATTAATGCACTTTTTAATCTGTTCAGTGCATCCTAAAGGGCCCTCGCAGCACCTATATTAACAAACCACTGGGATATTTTTTTTTTCCCCTCATTAAGCTGGTTTAATGTAATCTAAATAAGATTTTCGCTGATTTGGCCCTCCCATTTTCTGCCAAAGCTGTCGTTGATCGTTTATGTGATTTAAACAGAGACCTAAATCTCCATCTTATCCAATTAATTTTCAGTGCAGGCATGAGAGTGGCTAATGATGTTATCTTACCTAATTAACCTGTATAGGGATTCAACTCCAGGACAGGGGATTGTTCATCCTTCATCCAAGGCACTCATTATTATCATTATAATCATTATCATAAAGGGACTAACTTATGTTGGCCATTTCGCCACCATTAATCTAGATTGAGTCTTTTTGGGGAGAGAACGATCCTTTGGGGTCATTTTTAATTATCAGTAACAGGATGGGAATTTGAGCAAAAGCTGACTAAGTTCAGTTGTGGCCATAGCAATAAGTGGATTCCCATGAGTCTGCACAGCACAATCGTTACGATTTGGCTATGAAAGACGACTTTCTACAATCCGCAAAGTTTTCTGCCATCAGCTCTGTGACTGACTCTTGGCTGCAACCTATTACCGCCGCACACTTGGAACAGATCAATACCCTTCATTGGGCCATGTGTCATTGGTTAATCGGATATTGATGAGGATATTGACATGCACCTAATTAATCTCAGGCCCAGTGCTGGCTTTCATATGTTTCTTTAATTATGCACTTCATCTAAGTCTATACACAGCAGCAAGCTGACACTTCCTTTCTGACATTGTGATGTAAAGTTGAAACTGGCTAAGTACATTGCGTGGAGATGCAATTTTGTAAAAATGAGACAAGAGAATTTTCCATCAGAAGTAATTTGCACTTTTTTAGCTGCAAAAGGCATAATTTTTGGAATGAGTTTTACTGGATTTCTTTGAATACTTTATTTGTTTTTTGATCAAAATAGACTCGATTTATTGATTTGAGACTATTTTAAAAAATTGATATTTTTCTAAGCCTCAAGTATAAATGAAGCTTGATTTGCACAATACATGCTTGAAAAATTTAATATGTTTTTTTTTTTTTGTTTCGTTTTTTTGAGCACCTGCACATGCACCAGTGCGTTTTACTTTGACAAATCCGGGTTGATCAATAACATTAGTGTGCCGGTGTACAGAAGAAACAGCACCCAAAGGTGACCCCGACTAGTAGCATCACCACAGGGCTCCAATAAGCTGCTCCTCAACCTCTGCTCAGCAAATCGCAAATCTCCAACTTTTAGCCCTGCTGCTGTTGGTTTGATTATTGTTTATAGATACAGCCGAGAATTAAAGCATGGCCCGCAGGCAGCATAATTATTTACAGCTGAAAACTCATATCATTACCAGCATGCTCCTAATTGCCAGAAGTAATATCAATGTTAGTTGATTAAGCATTTTTTTTTTCATCTTCAGCCTCCATAATGTGCAGAGATTGTTTTTCCTCAGCATATGGGGTGACGGTTTATCTCAATACAGCTGTTCATCTGGCTTTGCCTCCATTTGTTTCCCTACTGTTTGTTCTAAAAACACAAAATCTTCAGAGGGTAGCGATCGATCGCTTCAGTTTTTGTTGTTCACTCACAAGGGCGAATGCAAAAATTATTGTTGATAGTTAAAAAATAAATAAATAAATCTCCATAAATATCCAAAACAGATACAGATGGACTCACAGCAGCAGCAGCAGCAGCAGCAGTACATTCATGGTGATCTCAGAGTCACTAAGAATTGTGCGGCGCTAACTAAGTTCACTGTCAAATGATTGATTAAAATAAATGTTTACTTGGCCGGGGCCCCTTGTGGACTTGTCAAAATATTTCATCCTGTATTTAAAGCAAAAAAAAAGAAAGAATAGGCTATTAATAACATGACCCATACAGGGGAAAAAAATACATAGGCCTTGAAGGCTACTTTATTATTCACATGCAGATTATTCAAACATCATTGAAACTTTGCAGGAGTAGAAACTTATTTTTTTATCCTGAGTATAAAACTGTTCATCAGGTTGGTTTATGCTGAGTTTAGAATTTATTTTCAAAAGGGGAGATGTTACATACATTATACTACCCCTTTAAAAATCTGAAAAGATCACGCACCCTTTGCTTTTTTTGATTTTTATCAAGACTCTTATCAATAAACAATGTCAGACTTTCTACTTAATTCAGAAAGAATTTTATGAATCACGACATCACTTAAGAAAGTATATTTTAGTGTCGTATTGAAATGTCGTGTGATAGACTGGCATTTTGACTAGGGCGCACCATATCTCTTGGCTGGGAAAGGCTCTAGCCTTCACTAGTAACCCTGAACAGGCCAGTCTGAGTACAGAAACTGGATGACGGATGAAGTGTTAGTTTAATTTTGTCAAAAAGTGTATGTATCCATTTGTCAGTCATTGTTGTTTCTGGATTCTTTTTTGCTTTGCTTTCTCCTTGGCCACAGAGTTCGTAAGGCCTCGTAACAGTGGGAATGAGTGGCATTTTCTTTTTCTTTTTCTTTTTTTTTCTCTCCAAGAATAAAAAAGGGCTTGTGTGAAGCTTGAACTTTCCTTTCATCATACTTGAGAACAGATGTTGCAGAAATAAACTTGCTTTATATGATAAAGAAAAGAAACGGGGGAAGTCATCGAAGGGTCAGTTAAAATTTTGCACGATTTCGTCAGAATTCGTCATACGCTGAGGAGAACTAATATTACCCCCAAATTATTGTGTTTACTAAGAACTTCATCAGTGGATCTCATGCTTCCACAGTCAAAATTGTGCAGCAAAGTGGAATGATTGTTAAAAAGGGCAATGCAAATAGTGATTAAAAGTGGGCCTTGGGTCATCATTAGGACATGATTTCAGAGAGATTGAGAGCAAGGGCAAAGTGTTTGAGAAACATCTTCCTGACCAACAAGAGCTGTTCTGCATGCCACTGACTCTTCATGACAAAGCCTTATTATGTACTCTTTGAAAGGCAGCGTCTTCTCCGTTGATGAGCACACTGACTGAAAGTTCAGGCATAAAATGCTTGGGGAAATTAGACAATTGTTGGAATTAAACTTTACACAATGAACTCGTTTATTTTGTTTGTCATTTAGTTTGAGATGGGGTGATGTCATCGTGCGACGAAGGTCTCATGAACTCTTTTTTTTTTTTTTTTTTTTTTAAAGAGCAAGTGACCAGAGGCAGGAATGTGTCAGTGGCTCAAAGGTTGTGTATGAACAAGATATAATGTAGATTTAGTTCAGACATATTAAGTGTAATGGGTGCACATCTGCACTTTAATTTCAAATGATTAAAAAGTTACACCAATATTTTTATGTCCTTTTTTCAATGGCATGAAAAGATCTTACAACTAAAGTGCATTAAGCTAATTAGTTTACAAATCAATTTACCAGTTTGCTGAAAACTTATAGTGTTGGTTAAATGACAATATAACTTTGTTGTTCCTGTAATGGTCATCAACAACATTATTATCCAAAATCTAACATGTCTGAAATGGTGTTGTCACTACATGTCATGTTTTGTCTTTTGGTTTCAAACTTTCTGAAATATGGCCAAATGCTTTTTTTTTTTTTTTTCCAAATAAACTTTTATGGAGTCAGATATCTAATAGAGTTCTTGTTCCCAAAACGTTATGATTATCAGATTTGTAAAAATGTCATACATCGGTTTTGGAGAGACACCCAACAGATTTACTTTTTACAAGTGGGCAATTATAGTGACATTGATATATAAAAAAAACAACAAAAAAACAACAACTTTATTTTGGGTTTATTTCAAATGTAATGGGCAGCAAAAATGAAAGTAGAGAAAAAAAAGAAAGAGAAAGAGATGGGAAAGAAGGAGATAAGAATAATAGGCATAGACGTTTGCTTCTGTAGAGAGAGAGAGAAAACAGAGAATCATGGAAGAACTTAAAAGTACACGGCATGATTTAATACAAGATGTATTCAGTGGACACTGCATTCCAGTATAAATTGTGTCTGTAACTACCTGGACCCACATTTGGTGGAGGCCATGAGACGATCTAAGAGAGGACGCAACCAGACACCCAGTCTGACAGATGAACAGGCACATACAGACAAAATCACACATTCCCACACTCATGGGCACAAATACAGATATTCATACCCACACACCTAACATAAAGACACACAAGAAATGACACCATATACTCGCACTGCCCGTACATACCACAGTATATTCACAGGTTCAGGTACCAACACCCCAGAGTGGCAACCAGCCTATGTACCCAAACTGCACAGGTTCCCACAGTAGGAGAGCAGGCCAACAGCCCAGCCAGATGATCTAATCAGAAACCTGCATCTTCTTTTCTTATATATCTGCACAACTCAATTAATGTTTGCATTTGTAGCATCAGAAATAAGTTTTTCCCCAAGAAAGCTTAAAAAACTCATTTTTCTTTCTTTCTTTCTTTTGCATAATACATTCAGAATGGATACAAACGTCCCAGGTGACACTCTAAACAAAGTCCTGGAAAACAGCTGCTGATTGCTGGAACCTATGTTCTCAGAGGCCGGTCCCTAAACCACATTGCTGTCTAAACATGTAGGCAAATCTTTGAAATGTAAATGTCCAATGACCAACTCAATTCAACTTTTCTTCGGCGGACATGCAACACTGACCCTTAAGGCAGTAGCAAACTCATTAGGGTATTCATAGACTTTGTGTCCTCTGCTTCTTACCTTTTAAGTTTTTAAAGGGTATAATGTTCACTCTGTGAGTTTAACCCAGATCCTGTTTGAACTTTTAATGATCCATTTCCTACAGTTAATGATTCAACACTCGGTTTACTACTGTGCGTATGCACTGATTAACACACAAGCGAAGCAAGGACACTTCTGGACTTAGAAGTTAAATGAGGTGAAACTGTACTCCTGTCATTTTTCAAGTAGGTGCATGCAGTACATTTTAATTTTACAGAGCCATATAATTTTCCTGGTGTTTTGAAATGCACATTCATGTCAGTATTTTTATAAATTAGAATTATGCTATTCTCCCACAGTGGGGAAACTCAGGTGTCACATGGAGAAATTGACAATATACAATTTACAGTACAAATACAAAAGTTTACAAGACAAATAGTAATTCTGTACATTCCGTACATTTCTTTTAAAAAAAAGTACCACACTCAGATTAAAATGTCCAGATAAGTAAGTTGTATAATTCTACCTCAGACTACTTAATTTTGCTGGTGATCTTGCAAAACAACTTTTAAAACAGTGAAGACTCTTTATAGCAAACAAAACAGCAGCACAGTCTTAGCATGTTGTCTTTTTCCCCACACATTTTCTAGGGCATTTCACAAAAGGCTGCGCAGCGTTCCCCAATTAAAGATGGTATTTGTTTCACTGTGGTAATTTTATCTACGTATTTACCAGAAGGAGGAAATCATTTACCAAGTTTTAAGGTTTTCTTTTCTTTTTTTTCTTTTTTTTTTTTTTGCAATGGCAATACTATTTCTGTAATTAACCACCATAAATTTTATTTCTAACCAAATGTTGAGAATATAGAATTGAGTCTCTAGCCATGTTTTTTTTTTTTTTGTCTTTTTTCTTACAGATTATTTCTTAAACTGCTACACTTAGTGTGTTTTGTGTTTGGATAGGAAAGAAAAGAGAGAGTAAAGCACAAAGTAACTCTCAGTAAATATTTCTGAACAGACGTGATGACACATAATTTGTATATGTAATGCACTATTTGAAGGTCCAGAGCCGCAACATTGACTGTGGGATTTTAAATAATGCGCACTCCAAAGCCTGATAATCCTCAGACTTGTGTTTGGTTTGCAGTGAGATAATCAGCATTAAGAGACACGTTGTGAATGTTGCTCAACGACAGACGGAAAGTACATGAAAGGTCTGAGTCAATACTGGAGCTATTGAAGTGCGTTCTCAGAGTACCTCTATTTCTGTTGACTGGCGGCAAGGTATTTTGCACTCTAGCTCAAACCTTTCAGGTACCACACTTTAATGTCAAGAACAGACTCGGCAATCTTGAACATGCTGGCAGAATTATTTTGTTAGCAATTCATGAGCATGTGGCTGTGCAGAAGACGCATAAAATATATGTTGCGCAGCTACTAAAAAGCGCTTGTGCTGCTGCTTTAAAAGGTAAAATTCCATACAAGCGTTTGCAGAGGAAATGGCAAAATCCGTCTATTAGAAGTGTATGACTTTCAAACCACCAAACACACAAAGGCCACTGGAATGTCATGTTTCATACATTCCGATGTGCCACGTTTGACATTGGGTTATTGTTTATCCTTGAAAAATATAAAGACAATGCGTTGTGTGTCAAATTCCTCTGCTGGGTTTTGGTGATGTATGGACAAATTTGCATTGCGTCTTTCGACATACAAAGAACTGGCAACACCTGGTGAAGTTCTAACTTCTTAATGAAGCTCCCTTCCCAGTGGAATACTTCCAACACTCAGTCCTAATGCATAGGCAGAGGTGACAGGTGTAAGAAGCGCATGGTGCTTTTTTGGAACATGAGATTCAGCTGAACTCAATCTTTATCCACGAACTGAAAGAGACCAAAGAGAACGCTTAAAGACGAAGGAAATCCCAGCATCCTGCTCGCATGGCCAAATGGTAAATGCGAGTCTGCGTGGGGCACGTTGTAAGTGCTCAATATTTCCTGCACATGAAGCCACGAAGAAGACAGGAGCAAGCATTCTCTGTTGTATAAAAGTCATATATCGCTTGCAGGCACCAAAACACAAAAGAAGTTGAGTCGTGAACATATTATGAAACAAGATTGGAGAGTGGCAAATTGGTAATTAGCTTCTACATTGCAAATGAGCATTACAGTCTTGCTTATGACTTTCCTCTCTGGTCCCCAAAGCCTCTTCTATTAATTTAGCTCTGAGGGGCCATCCATAAACAGGCTGAATAAGCTGTTAGCCTAAACGACGAGTGCAAATGAAGGACTGGCTAAATATGCTGAAGGTAGCTGAGGTAGTAAAATATTCCATGCACAAATTGGAGAAATCAGACAAGGAAGTAAGTGTAGGAATACATTAGGTTCTCAGTTATCCCCATGTATGTACAGATGAAACCTATTTTTAATCACCACTCTATTAAACCAAACCAAGGATTTCCTGTGTCACGTCAGAACTATTTTGTAATTAAAGTTATTACTTAATTTACTATTTGTTTGTTCATTCAAAAATAAATAAATAAGATGCACACTGTGGTACACATTATTTATAAATGTCACTCAATAAATATTTGAATTATGTCTAATTTTTATTTATTTTTATTTTTTTTCTGTACCTATCTGCTTGGCATATTACGGCTGTCTGGAATGACATCATTTCTCTCAGGGATGACGCTCTGTCTCTCAGCCTTAATTGAAACTGCTGTGAACTCCTGGAAGTCTATACCTCGTCTTATGAGGTCAGTTTCCTGCCTCCGAATTCATTCAGCCCCTCTGGTTGTCTGGCACATGAACAAGAGGAACCCATTACTTTCAAATGAAACCGAAGCGAGACCGAAACTTCCAAATTAATTTACAGTAGAACACACCTCACAGGTAACTAACTCGAGTTTAATGTAATTACTACAAAAGCCATGAATGGCTATAATTGAGAAAAAGCCTACAGCACACAGGGATAACAAATGGCCAGTTAATGAAAGTGGAGAAAGTCGTAACTATTCATATTGATGCGAGAGGGACTGATGTCTGGCTTATTTGAAGCGGCTTCATTTTGCAAATACAGTATGCTTCAGCGTGGACTAGCGCCACCGCTGCCCTGCTCTTGCCCTCCTGTAAGCATGCAGATGAGTCCGCCATTAGGTCTAAGTGGTCTTCACTCGTAAAGGCTGCCATTTCACAAATTAACCAATTTACAACAATAGATGATAGCCTGTGGCTAAGGTCAAAAGGTCAGCTGTGGTAAATATAATGTGTAAGCCTGCAGTACAAGAGAGATTCATAGCGCATCTTTCAAAAACACACATACACACACAAAACAGAGTAGTAAAAGCAACGCACAAATAGATTGATTTAAAGGATAAAAATATTTCACCTCATTCTGCTTTGACCTCAACTATAGGCTTTAATGCCGTTTCAGTCTTTGCTCTGGCCTACATAGTGGCCTAAATGGCCGTTACGTGGTTTAATGCAATAGACAAAACAGCATTAGGCATTTGCTCTGCATCCCCAGTGTGCAGAAAGGCTTGTCAGCCCTGCAAAATAGACTGGAAATAGACGGAGGAAGAAAAAGAGAGAGGCACTCTCGCATCCCTGCCCTTCCAGTCCATCGAGTTTGCACCAGGGCAGACGGACATATGGGTGATGCTACATTCTTTAAAGGGAGTGAAGCAAAATTCCTAACCCACCCTCTCCGCCCCCATCCCTGCCTCCCGCCCCGTCGCTCACAAATTGCCCATTCGAATGTCAGCCCTCCTTCTTATCAAGCAAAGTCTATTGTCTGCCAATTCATGGGACACTGACAAGAAAAGGCCAGAGATGCCGCTCGTATTAGCAGTCAGTGTTTTGAACACGGAGGCACACAGTCAGACACACTGCCAAAAAATCAATACAGCTTTGCATGAGCCTGACCCACATACAGGCACACCACAGCCTGAACAGGCAAGGCAATATCATTATTGTGTGTATTTGGATTCATTTGCTATGCATTTGTAAATCCATGAGCCGAAAAGACAAGTGATTAAATGTGTGTGTGTGTGTGTCTCCTGTGCGTGCGTGGATGTAAATTTGAAACACAAACACACTGAAGGTCTGTTTAGTTGTTTAGGAAAAGTTTTGTTTTGTTTTGTGAACATGCACAGAGACCCTTACATGCATGTGTGTGCGTGTGCGCGCGTGTGTGTGTGTGTTCATAAGTCCGATCATTGGGCCAGAGTGGGTGTTGAGTTCACACAAGCCCTTCCTGCTGCCTGACTTCACTGTCACTGATTGCAAGCGACGCAGAGCTAATAAAAGAGCAAAGCAGACTGTCAGCAGTGATTAGGCAGGCTACACAGACAAGACAAAGAGAGGGGTGAGCACAGCGGCATTAGCTATGGTCATTAAACAACTTGAGTCAAGGAGATTTTCAGACTAACCTGTTTTATTAAAAGGGAAGGAGGACAGCACAGCAGAGGAGTGTTTGCTATAATTATTCCACATTTTACCCCAAAATCGCACTTGAATGCTTTAGAAAGTGAATGTGAACAATGAACACGACAGTTCCCCGCAAAAGGATTCACATCCAATGAACTTTTTCACATTCACGTTACGACCAATGTAATTTCGTTGGGATTTTATGCGACAGGCCAAAACTGTGTAGTGCATCATTGCGAGCTGGAAGGAAAAAGACACGCAGTTTTGAAAAAATATTTCATAAGCAAGCATGTCAACGGTCCGCAGTGTCAAAACTGAGCCAAAACCTTGTAGAGCCCACCTTCTGCTGCATTTACAGTGAAGTGTGGTGGGTGTGTGCTTCTCCCTTCACATTTAGAAAATAAGTGTAAGTTTGAGAAAATCTATAAACATCAATTTTTAGGTCATTCCACCAAAGGCCCTAAACATCCTCGGGTGGAAATTGGTCCAGACTTTGACTGGGCCATTCTGACAAATGAATGTGATTTGGTCTAACCATTCTGTGGTCGCTCTGGCTTTATGTTTACCGGTTATCGTCATTCTGAAAGCTAAACTTTCATCTCAGTCGAAAATCTTTTCTGGTTTGCTGCTAGGATTTCCCTGTAATTAGCGCAATTTATCTTCCAATCACCTCCGACCAGTTTCCCTAAGCCAAACATACACTGAAGATGTGGCTGTAGCATGAAACATTGTGGAAAGTTAATACTTTCAAGGCACCGTAGTTTAGATGAAAATTTGCCTTGGTCCCATTCACCTTTAGACAGAGAAAACTTTCAGAACTGCAAAATCAATTACAAGATAAATTATCTTGTATGTTTTACATCCATTTTGGGATAAACATTGCATATAAATTGTACATTTATTGCTACTTTAATCCTTGCAAACAGACAACAACGTTTAAGCGGTAACAGTGACTCAGGTGTCTAGGATGATGTTCCAAATCCATATGGTGTCCTCTCTTTGTGATTCATTTGTTTGATTTGTTCAATATGCCATTTGAGCACATAAATAGGCATCCCGACAGGTCGGCAGGCCACATGTTTATTATTGTAAGGCATGGATGATAAACGCTGTTTAGTCCAGCACAATAGATAAAGAAACGAGTACAGAAACACACAAGATGCGGTGAAGCCGTCATAACCGTGATGAACTTTTTTTTTTTTTTTTTTTTTTTTTTAAAGTACGTAGATTTGTAATTCCTGGTCTTCAGATTGTTTTTCCTCCAATTACCTAAATACATATACAGGGATGTGTAAGTGCACTTCCATCCACTTGCTGAACTGCGGCTGTAAGGCAGTAGGAATGTCAGACAGGTCAGGAATCTTTTCCATTTGCCTCTAAGCATTGTTGGCTCCCTGACTGCCTGGCTGCCAGAAAGGTTGCCACAACACCTTAGTCTTTCCTTCCCTTTCCATTCACAGTCACACCATCCTCCTGTATGGTGAACATAGTTACCTAGATTTTGTTTTTCATTTGTATAAATGAAACTTGAAGAGAGATCATCCTTAGGTGGCACAAATGTTTTTAAGTCTGCATTCAAGCATATAAATGTGACCAAAAAAAATGTGCAAAGTGAGATATTAGGGTTAATATGAGATGTATTTCACTTTTAATGTCACTTAGGATAAAAAAGTAAAATAAAATAGAGAAGATTAGAACCAAACTTTTAAACTACCTCATAATTAAGTATAAATAACACTGCATACAGATAGGAGGACAAATAAGAGTCCAGTCCAGGAGTACATCATTTCCTTTAGGGCTGACCGCCAAGAGCAGAGGTGAGGATGAGCGGTAACAGATTACCGCTACCAGATTACAGCTAAGGTAACAGATTACGCTAAGATTGTTTCCATTCTGGATATTAATGCATATTCAGGCACATTTGGTGTTTTAAGTATTAAAATAGGCAATTATATAGAGGGCATTTCAAGCATTCATACATTTTCACTACTTGTTTGTGGTCTTGGTCCAACACAAAAAACATATTCAAGTGCTTACGTTACCGACTCAGTTTTATTTTATTTTTTTTTTTTTTGAGAAACTGAATTTCAGTTTTCCTTAGCTGCTTAGCTGTAAGCACTCTTGATCCAAATTTTCAAAAGTAAACCCCTGAAAACATTGCGAAAACATTGTGTCTACTGGGTAGGTGGGTGTAGATGATGGATGGGTGGATAGTTTCTCTTATTTGACTCCACTTATTGAGATACACCTGAATAATCTCCTTCTTCGGACATTATCAGTTCAACAGAATGCTTAATAAGTTATCAAATACATTTTCATCATAGTAATCAGTTTGCTAATGTTGCATAGCCAACTTAAACTTTGATTTAATTTGAATTCCAAGGTTCAAAACAGCCTTCTCACTTACTGTATTGGATAGATCAGCTGGATAAAGACGCAAATTGAAAAAAAAAAAAATGGATTGGTGCTGTCAAAATAAAAGACGCAGTTTCTTTGGGACGGCCAATGAAGTACCGTCTCGAAACAGCGAGGTACGACTAAATGGGCAAACAGAGGCTGCGATGAACGGATGGAGGTAATTAAAGGTGACCTAAAAGCCCAGACAGGAGGCAGTAAAAGCAGCAGTAAGAAGAGCATATGTTCGTAAAACGTGCGAGATGCAAATCTTCCAGCACTGTACATTAGCTCAAAAATATCTGTGATTCCTTAAATCACATTTAATGTTTGGGAATAAATTTTGTTACACCCCAATATTTTATCTTAGATTAAAATAATTTAAATAAAAAGTCCTAACATTGAAGGAAAGACTTTGAATTATCGGAGCAGAACTTACAGAATGCATCTGAATAACCTGGCATAAAATGTTAACATATTTTTCTGGCCCTGAGGCGATTTAGTTCAAATACTATAAAAGACATGACTGCTTCTTAAATTTATATTTTCCCATTCTGTCACTAGACTCACATACAAAAGTAGAATTTATATTTCACTATGATTAAAGATTAAGCAGCAAAAAAAAAAAGACATTGTGAAATCTTTTTGCTGCATGAATAAAAAGTCAGGGGAGGGTTGATTCTCTTTTGAGTAACCATGGATATCAAGCTGTTTTTAATCTTTCTTTTCCTATACTTGACATGCTCTAACATAGAGCTTTTTTAAGCTTTCTTTCTTTTTTTTTCCTTCAATTACAGATCTATTTTTGTCTCGCATATGCAAATGGTATGCACACGCAGGCAAGCACAAGTTAACCCACATGGACATACATACACACACACACACACCAAACAAT
>NW_006799963.1:0-53120 GCF_000485575.1 Poecilia formosa | reverse complement strand
CACACACACACACACACACACACACACACACACACCCACACACACACACACACACACAAAACAATAAGAGAGGCGGGGGGGAAAAAAAAAGACTGGGTGCGTGTTTTTGCAGACAAACACGCACTCGCTCATGTAAAAACAAAACACACAGTGTGACTCAGAAGCACAAGAATGCGCACACACACGCATGTACTCGGAGCGTGTTTTTTCAGCTTGTTAGAAATGACTGCCAAGAAGCAGGGGTATCCCACAAGCCCTGTAGCCAAGAGACCAACGCAGAAAACCAGACAGAAACTTTCTGTGTGGATGAAAAGGAAAAATATGTAATGCTTCTTTTTTTTTTCTTTTTTTTTTAGAACTTAATTATTTTTATTATTATTATTATTTTTTTATCTTGTTTCGACTCTGTACAAAATGTATGTCTTTTCACTTGGGTTAAATTCATGGCTTGGGAATTAGTGTGCTTTGGGTGGGGGTCATGTCTATTCTTCCCATTAACCTTCCTTTGAAGGTCTTATTGCTCCCCTTTTCCTCTGCAGGTCACCCTCCGTGTGAAGAGGTTGGAAGTCTGCCCCCAGAGCCCGGCCTCCCTGGAAGTCCCCTGCCCAAAAGTATCAAACGAGGGTTTTGTGTTTCTGCTGTGGGACGTTTTTTTTTTATTTTTTTATTCTCATTGCTGTGAAAAGAAAAATGCAACTGCTAATGAATGTGTACATTAAAAAAAAAAAAAAAAAAAAACGTTGTTGGAACTGTATTAATAGAATAAAGCTAATAATACTTGACAAAAAAAAAGTTCACAATGCTGCTGTGGTAGAGGAGAATGATAAGACAGACATATAGTTAATGTTGCACAAATTCACTTGTTAGTTAAATTCTGCAAAACAAACATGTCCAGTTTATGCCTGGAAATATATAATCAAATCTAAAATCTAACTAATACAATCTGCTCCTACGGACAATTCGAATGTATACGTTCTAAAATGATTCTACTTATCATTCACTTCAGTCAAATTCAGTTTGTAATGACAAAATTATTTTCTTAAAGTTGCCCAAAATAGGTGCTAGATGTTGGCTGACACCTTAATATGGTTAAATTACTAATAAAGCTTCACATTGATATGTTGTATTGTTGTTGCTTTCCTAAGGCTGCAACAACAACAAAAAAAAAGAGCTGGAGATATGTTTTAAATGTACTAGTATGACTGCATTCATTGCCTTTGGCACATTTTTATGCTCTACTTCAATTAAACCTTCAATTAAATCAGGAAGTCATTTGGCAGAGTCTACACTCCCAAAAATGAAGGACATCTGTGCTCCTATTTTGACTATACTTTAATATGCACTAGTCACTGGGAGAAAAAAAAAAAAAAAACGGCTAAAAAAAAAAGACTAAAAGTCTCAATGTGCTTCTGATGCGACTGCTCAGTTACAGTCGCATCAGACAGCCGGATTCCTTCCAGTTATGGAAAATATTAGCATTGAATCAGCTGAATTTTTCCTGGTGAAACTCTCCGAGTTCACAAAAGCCATTCAAAAGGAACCTTGTGAGATGTGGTCATTTCAGGTTTCTCAGATACAAAACAGCCTGAATGCAGCCCCAGGTCTGATTTATCACGAGATCCACCTTTACGGAAAAAAAAAAAAAACTCAGAGTGATTCTTGATTGACTATGATACATAAATGTTCATATTTGTATTGTATCTGTACAGTTTGAAGACTAAACACAGCCATAGCATGCAGTGCATCTCTGATGTCCAAGATTGTCCTCGTTTTGTTAGCAATTAATCTGCAGAATAGTTAGACTTGGTTAAATCTTGACAACTTGAAGCTTGTTACATGACTTTAAAAGTTTTACTATTCTATTTATCTCAAAATAATATTTAGCTCAGATGCTCACAAGCTCAACTTCTGCAACAAACCGAGCCTAGGATTGTTCAAATTTGGTCAATACAGCACAAATCAAGCGGTGCACCCCAGATGCGCACAAACAAGCAGATGCACACAAACACACACACACACGCACGCACTCGCACACACACGCACACACACACACACACATGCATGGAGGCAAAGCACACTTTAAATCTCAGCGCTCAAAACATTACCAACATTCTCCTTTTGAACTGCTCCACATGCTCAGCAAATCAATACAATTATCTTCTGTTCTTAGGATGTGTTTTCTTTCCCCAATAAAAATCGAAATGTATTTTTATATGCCAAACACACAGCGGCAAAATGTTCAATGACAACACGGCGTCTGGGGAACCAGGGAAATCTTCGTCCCAGCAAACAAATGCGCGCCTGCTATTTTCTGCTCCTGCAAGATCAGATATTTGGGGCAAGGTGTTCGCAGTTTCCTCGTGGGTCTCTCGGGGGAGTCATGTTTTGTGCTTCGTCTTCGGTCTGAGATAAAGGGAAAACCTTTTGACTTTCCCTCCAAGGAGAGAGTGCGAGCGGGGAGGAACTGTGAGCTATGCTGAGCGGAATGCAGAATGCCTCCAACTGAGAGAGAACAAGGAAAAGAAGGGGAAGACATTAATAAAACAATTTCTGCTCATTACTATACAGTTCAGCTTTCTATTTTTATTTAGCACTCAGGAACCGGCGTGTCACTTTGGATGGGAATGATTAGACATAGCAGCTTTTGCAACAGTGCCATATCGTAACATATTTTGCCATTACTCAATGTCACTTTTTTTTTTCTTTATGACATTTCATAGTGTCACATATTTGCTTGAAATAATCACGAAAAAAACAAAACAAACAAAAAAAACAGTTGCATATTGTCACAAACATTTTCTTCTCCCGTTCATTCACGTCGCTTCCCGTGACTTCAGTATTTCTGACGTCAAAATTGGAAAATGTATATTTGCCATTTGTAATGAAACAAAAATATGTTTTACGTAATTTCACATTTTTATTTTTATTCAAGGTGAGACACAGCACTCAAACACTTGGGCATGGGCATGAGCCACGACTGCTTCGATAGTGTCTAAACTTTTAACTGGAACTGTATCCGAATTAACCATATCATTATGACTTATTCCCATGTATTGTATAACAGTTGAACCCCGGCATGCAGCCAGTATTGGTGCATAAACTTTAACTGCATGGCTGGGCATGAAATTTGAGATTTAGGACCACAAAGGTGTGTCTGTTTGAACCAGCCTGTTGCTACCTGCCAGAAGCATTGATCAAAAACCCTGAGTCATAAATCTGAATTTTATTTGATTCTCATGACAGGTTTAAGTAAGTCAAAGAAAAGCAAAAGCCGACCCAAATCCAAATAAATGTTTCACAAATGCAACCCTGATTATAGGAAGTACAAACAAGTCGACAAATCGTTATTGCATGAAATCTTTCATTTAATTTGGTTATTTTCTCCCAATTTTTCTCTACAACTTAGTTATTAGCAGGGAAGAAAGGAGACGCACCTGCTCACAGGATGAGACAAGAGTCAATACCAAGTTCACGTGAACAAGACAATATTTTAGGTTATTATCTAGTCCTTATTATTAGTTTATTAGACATATACTTTCAGTTGCATTTTGGTCAGTTGTGAAATCACTTTTGCAGCTAAAAACAGTTCAAGTGGGATTCAAGAGCATATAAAATGACCTCAGTATCAAGCTTATTCATTAGATCAATAAATTCAGATTTTTATACACCGCATCTCGTCAGACTGAACAGAGAAAAGCGGTACAATATACAAACATTTAAGTACTGTTACGTACTTTTATGAATACTTGCCTGCAGATTATTCTATAGAGACACGTTTTAATCTATCATTCGTAAAGTAATTATAGGAAAACGGATTTAAAACACAACTTTTTTTTTTTTTCCCCTCTCCTCAATACACAATCGACATTTTTAAGACAACCGTGCAATCTTGATTGCTGGCAGAGAAACTAATTTCGTGAAAGGCTTAGTTATTTGTTTCAGCCATTGCATAGAGACTGATAAACGAGAGAAAGCGGCGACGCTCCCCTCCATCATCATCATCAAAGTCCCTAACCACATGTTGAGAGGAGAGAAATCCTTTAAACTTCCTCAAGTGGAGGTGTACGTTCAACTTAAGGCCGGGCAAAAACAGCATTAAAAAAGCTCAATGTTCCCCAGTAATCCAATCGCATCACACCAGTCCCTAAATCTTTGTCAAGGAAATGCAATTGTTATAATGCATTTATTGAAACTTGGGCAAGGTTTTATTTAATCTCGCCTTGCTCTAACAGCACTGGCGGTAGATGAGAAAAACACACAATCTTTCATCACACCATCATCCTTGGGAAATTCAATTTATTGTTGTTGCTCTCACCCTGGCGCGCATCACATGGGTGATTGCTACATAGTGCAGCTTCGAACATGCAGGAAGCATGTGTGTTGCTTGTGTCTGTTTTGTTGTTTTACGTGACGTGGTGGTTTTCATTTTCCAGTGATTATGAGAGCAATTCCTTGTAGCGGAGGTAGATAGTTCCCTTTCAAGAACCACAAAGTCTTGACGTGTAAAGCATCATTTGTAAAATAGTTTGCTTTCTGTTGCTTTATATTACCGTTGAGAACTGTTACATTGCAAAAATTATTGGTAAAAACACACACACACACACACACACACACACACACACACACACAAAAACTGGCTACTTTGCAAACAAACTCCTGTGTCAATGTATGGATCTACCAGGTTTAGGTCGACATTAACACATTAACGCATAAATCTGAGAAGACACGTTAATGTTACATTGCGCAGATGAATCGAATGACCAGTTTTGACCTAAAAGCCTTCCTCCGACGGAGGGTTACGTAGTTCACAGCAGCGAATCATGTGCTCAACACACGGAGACTGACAAAGAGCAGCGAAAGGTGAAAGTTTTCCACCGCTCCAGGTGAACCCAACACACAGGTCGCAGTTGACATCACTCACAGCAACAAAAGTTTAGCGTTCGTCAGCGCTCTCGCGTCGCGTCTCCTGCCGCGCGCGCACACCTACGCGTACGAATCTGAACAACGAATCCCGCGCTCGAGACGTAAAGCGGTATAAAATATTGCATGTTTATGTTGACTTGGGTCGGTCGTTTGGTCACCGCCGCCACCAGCCTGTGCCAGCTAGTCAACAGGTTCAGGGATAATGAACAAACAGGGATAATGTGCTGTGTTGGGTCATTAACCCAACCTGGACTGAGATAATAAAACAGCATGTGTTTACCATCTTGCCACTCCTCACTTCATCCCATGAAAGAGGTTCATTGAAGTCAGATCAGGTCATTGTACACTTCAAAAAGATGGTCCTCTAAAGAAAGTTTCTCTGGTTTTTTGTTTGTTTGTTTGTTTGTTTGTCTTTTATCCAACTGCAAAAATTGGGTCACAATCCTTCTCCCAATGTTTGCTTACCAAAATTATACCCAACAGCAAAGAAACCCAGCACCTGGAATAAAAAAAAAAGTAAATAAAATGATAATGGTGTCACAGTTTGCTAATTACCTTGAGTAAATATTTGATTGTGTTGCTTTTGTGTCAAATAATTTCAAAAGTATCACTTCATATGGACAAAGTGTTGTATGGAAAATATTTTGTCTAGCTGTTACATTTATTGATGTAAATTTGTGTATTTCTACCACACTTGACTTCTTTTTTTTTTTTTAATTGATTAAAACTTAACTGACGATAGAACGTTTTTTTGGTGGTACAATTTTTCCTATCGACCCGTTCTTTTTGAATTTGACCAACAAAAACGCCTATGCCCGGTTTCTACCGAGGAACACACGCACACTCATTGTTATTTACAAGAGCATTTGAGTTGCTGACAGATCCCAGGTCAGAGGGCTTGCGCTACCTGGGGAGCGAACGTGTGTGTGTGTGCGTGTGCCTGAAAAATGGGCCGTGCCACACTTTGACTATATGACACCTCACACCATGGTGTTTGTGTAAGAAAAACTATATCCAGAAGCTCTTGCATGTTTGTGCTGCTCTTGCATGGAGACAAGTGCGTAAATGTTTGTTTAGTAACTTTCTGGGACAAGTGGCTTGGCTTCAGTAGTCACCACACCCCTGTCGATGGGAAATCCAGTCATTACTTGTGCATGCATGTGTGTGGTTGTATAAATGAGACGTTGACTGCTCCTCGCTTCCCCACCTGCCAACCTGGCATCCTTCTTTTCTCTCCTTCGCTCGCTCATAAAACTTGCCAGATGTTACAGATTAGTCAGCGTTTTACACCGGCTCTAGTCTTGAGTCAAATGCCATCACCCTAAGCCACCCCTTCGTAACTATAAAGGCTTAAGGTTAACCAAATGAAGGAGGGCAACAAAATATAGTTTGGACATTATTTGCAGATGGGAAACCTTATTGGTCGTAAACATGAGAGGCTCTAATCCAGCTGTGTTTTAAGCCATTACTTGCTGCATGGCCTCAGAGAAGAAAAAAAAAAAAATTCACTTCAACGTTTCAGTTCGTTCTTTATGTTTGGTTGACAGTTCGCTGAAGACAAAAGGTGGCAGCTGTTTCCTTCATGTGAGTGAGAGCATTGTCATGTGGAGGAACATATTATGAATCGATTCCGCACGAGATAAAGGAGCAGTTTTAATATATTTTATCAATATTTTATGCAAAAGACCAACATAAAGTAGTGCACAATTGTGATGTTGAAGAAAAGTGTAGCCTTATTTACCTCCTCAAACAATGCCTTAGAGAACCAGTTTTCACCGCAATTTCTGTTGCGAGCATTTGGGGACAGTGTCTTGCAAATATAGTGATATAGATTTCTGCTCAAATGGCTCAAGCTCAGTTAGATTGAATGGAGAGCGTCACTGAATGGCAGTTTGCTACAGACTTGGTCACAAATTTTGGCCACGCAAACAAATGAAAACGCTTTGATCAGAATTATTTTTGTTGTAGCTTCGTTGCATCTTTTGGCGTGTTGCATTTCCTCAGTCGTATGTCTTTTCGTATGTCTTTTCAGAACCTGATACAAAATCTAAATCGGCTTTATTGCTCAAGATGGTGTGCACAGACAAGGAATTTGACTTCAGTTTCAAGCATTTGAAGCATACAGAACAACCTTTAACAACTTTTAACAGATTTCTCAGAGTTGTGGGCTTAGCGAGGGTGACTCAGTTTCTTAAAGTTGTTCCATTTTTTATTTTTATTTTTTTGCATTTTTACTGGTATATTAAACAGAGAAATCCAAAGTCTGTTTCACAACAGTTGGATTTATTCCCACTTAGGTGTACTCAAAGCTAGTTTGTTGCACTTGTTTAATTTTTGTACTACTTCACAACTAGGCAGTGCTTCTTAAAAAAAAATTAAAAATCCTTTGATCTTTTTGTCATACCATTAATCGTAAAAGTAATACATCAAAATTTGTGGGTTTGATTTCTGGTACATCCTGTAGAAACCTGCAGGTTCTTGTTAATTACGCTGGTTTTAAAAGAGATGAGAACTCAGCTGGATCTTTTGCTTATGGTGTCACTCCCACTGGCGTGTTTTATTTTTCCACAATGTATGAGTGTTTGTCTTACACGTCCTTTTGCCGATTACATTGTTTTTCTAATTTGCATGTGTTTTTGGCCATTTGCCTGTGTTTGGTTGGGCTTTACCACACTTACCTCTTTTGCCCATTGTTTTTAGTGCTATCTTCAATCAGATTTGAATACCTTCTCTGGTGTTCTGTTGAAATTTTTTGCCAAAGCTCGAGGCCATCACAGTTACAATCACAGATACAAAAGATATGGATTTTTTTTTTTTTCACACAATGCGCCATTCAGTTGTAGAATTTGAATTGAAAATTTGGCATTGTACATTCAACAACCACATTATTCCTGAAAGTACTGCACAGGTTCTTTGGTGTCTCCGGAAAACTAATGCAGAGCAGAAAACGCATACATGCAATGGTTGGTGTTTTTAATTCCAGGTGCTTACAGTGAGGTACATGTCTAGGTCAAAGTAAGTATATGTCTAGCTGTAATATTTTTTTATCTGAATGCACATCTTTGTTAGCGGCATCTATGTCCATTAGTGTGTAATTTTGTGAGCATGTGCGTTTGTGTGTCACTGTTAGTGTGAGCAGCATTAAGGTGCTTTAGATGTTCTGGAAGCTCAGTCCCTCTGGCTTCAGCCAGCTGGAGTTCTCCAAATTAGCCTTGGATTTTATTATGCAGCTCCTGCCTTCTCGTCTCTACACAACCCTTGACTCCTATTCTTCATGCTCACCCGATATATTTTTTTCCCTCAACCTTTAAAACATCTTTTCTATCATATCAATATTTCTTAATATTCTTCTGGTGTTCCAGGGCCCCATCCTAATGTTGCTTCTCTTTATCCCTCCCTTTTTCTTGTACCTTTGCTTCTTCATGCAGTCTATTTGCTATCAATTTCGAATTATGTTTTAAAACTCTTAAAGTATTTTTAATCTAAGCAAAATCAAATTTTAGATTTATAGTTTTATTTGCTCTTATCCTGCCACCCCTTCCCCCCAAGTCAGTGCATCCTTCATTCCTTATCCATTCACTTTCCTCACTCCCTTCCAAACCTCCCCCTCATTTTCTCTTTTACTCCCCCTGTGTTGCAGATATTTAGCTCCAGGTGAAACAGTGAGCCAACCCTTTCCGTGGCTTCGGTCGGTAAAGCTTTTGTCCTCTTCATTGTAATTGCACCACGGCTCAACACACAGGAGGAGGAGAGGCTGGTGTGTGTGTGTGTGTGTGGGGGGTGCATTGATGTTTGAGCAGGACTGTGTAAGTGTGTGAACAACCGCTTTGTTTTTCATCTGTTGCCCATGGTGCAATCTGCAACTCAACTCCCAATCGACTTTTGTGTACCTACACGTGCACACAAATATGCAGACAGACACAGCCGTAGCCCCACAGTGCTGTTTTCAGCAGGTGTGCATCGTTAACGTTAGCGTTAGCAGCGTTAGCTCCTCGGCGTCTCTCATTCTTCAACAGAAATCACTGATTTCACTTTATTTCTGGCCTGTAGGGAGGGCCACACACGCGCACACACACACGCACGACCACACGCACGTGCGCGGACGCACACACATACACGCATTGTCGACTCGCATATATTGGGGGACCTGAGGGAGGGCCAGTAACTGAGCCACCAGCCTAGGGAGCTGGACCAATTACATTGTTAGGATAAATGTAGCGCCGGCTATGCATGGATTGTGGTACTTAACAGCCGCTGCAAAAAAGAGAATTCCTCCCGTCTTCCCTTCATGCGTCTTCTCTGCGTTCGCCTGGGTGTTTTTAAATGGAGGGGAATTTAAAAACAGATTTATGGGTCAGTTAAATATAGTAGGCAAAACTGATTCCCTAACCAGCCTCCCCTCCTTTGTAACTCCCTCTTTCCATCCCTCCCCTATCTCACAACCATCCTTCCATCCCCCAGTTTTTTTTGTCTCCGTTTCCCTCCCTTTGGTCTTTTATAAAATGATATATCTCTTAAAAAGGGATGGAACGGTTCCCCCAGTGGAACGCTCAAGCACAAATTGACAATCCAGGCCTTATGGTTTAATTGACACCCCCAACCCCTATCCCTTTGTTTCTTTCTTCCCTTTTTCTATCTTTCTTTTTTTTGTTTCCCTCTCTCCCACCCTACATCTTCCCGCCTCCCATCTCGTCGTCTCCTGACCAGCTAGAACTTATTAAATGAAGCCTTAACTAAATCTGAGCTAATGAATTATTCTAACACCTACGATGTGATTATTGTAATTAATGGACCGGCGTACCTACCTTTGTACTATGTTTCCAAAATGAACATCTTGCTCAAGCCTAATGTGTTTCTTCTTGACAAGGATTTAAAGCTTCCTCTGTGTGCCGTTTTTTTTTTTTTTTTCCTTCTTCTTTTTCAACTAACAACACCAAATGCATTATGGGAAAGAAAAATCTGGCTCTGACATTAATTTTTCTTCTATCAGATCATGATTATTAATAATATGGCTTTAATAAAACCAGAAGGTCTAAATTTAGTGTTTAATGGATTAGCATAATCTCAGTGGACACATTTTTATATCTTTTTGAGAGAAATTGGTAGCCTTAAATTACAGCCTCCTATTCTGTCAGGCGGCTTACATCTCTTCAGCGATATCATGCTATGTTGAACAATTTAAAAAAAAAATCATTAGTTTGCGAGTAGGGTATGGGGGATTTCTACATGTGCTGTCTTGGATATGCTGTTTTTTTTGTTTTTTTTTGCCATGATTTCAAACTGGGGGTCCTCACACTAAAAATGTGTTTACCTCACCATACTGAAAGTTGTAAATGCAACGGTTAGCAGGTTTTCGGCAGCGTGCGTGGAGGTGCGAATCTTTCCTCCTCACCACATGCTCGCCTCCAGCACCAACAAAAACATGCACACATTTTCATGCACACACAACTCTTCCCTGCTCTCTGCTAATCCTCTGCACCAGCACAAACCACTTTAAGGGCTCACCACAGCTGTGCCAACCAGGCCACAAGTTTGTTTCTTTCAACGAGACATAAAGTTCCGAACCCTGGTTCAGATTCAGCTTCACTAATAAATGTAAAGATTAGTACTGTTCTGTTTTTTTTCTTTCTTTCTTTCTGTCTGTCGTTTTCAGAAGCATAAAAGTAGATACTTTGACAATAAAAAGAGAGAGAGAGAGAGTGAGAGAGCGAGAGAAAGGCAAAACCCTTTGCAGTGTCGGTGACAGATCACAAAGTTTGGCCAAGTCTTTCATCCTGGAGCCAATGTGCATGGGGCAAAGATTCAGTGGGCTTTGATTTTCTACCCCTTTAAGAAGATTCTGTCATGCGTAATCCAGTTTCTCAGCCAAAATTCCCTCCAACATGGCAAATCCAACTAAAAAAAGTGTGCACATAAAATCTGGCTGTTTTTTGCTGTGTTGCTTTCTTCAGCTGTGGTACCACACATGATAAGCTGAAGTCACACTGATGAAGTGACTAAAAATCTTACATTAGGGGTTCCTTCTAATACAGTGATGCTAGTATATTACGTTTTGGCCCACAATTTGTCCTTCAAGACTGGAAGGGTTTTAGTTCAGCGTTGAAAGCCAAAGTCAACCTAAATTCTGATTTCTATCATAATTGTGGTAAAACAGAGCAACTAAACCAGTAAGTGGGGCCTACTTTCAGCTCAGATACAGTACATAGTTTCTTTCAACCTCACCAGTTTTAGTCCTCATCTGCCTATAATCCTCACACTCCAGTCGCTACTGTGTACTTTCATTCTGCAATCAAGTCTCCTCAACTTTGCGTCTTTTCAATGAGACGGGAATTACAGGATCATTCGTTTAGTCACCAACATTATCAAGTCTCGGACAAAAGCCATTTAACAACTAATTGTGGAGCAGAAATAACAGATAGGCTGCACAATGCTCCAAAAGTTATGGATGCCTCAGAAGGTTGTCTTCGTAAAGCTCTTCACAATGTTTATTGGCCCATATGAAATTAATCAGCTTATTCCCAGTCTGGAATGTACAATCCACATTCCCCAGTCTTGGCTTGTCAACAGTGTCAGTGTTGTTCATCGAGTCAAATAAATCATACTGGTTTGAACCAAACTAAATGTCTCTGAGTAGAATGCTCTTTATATGCCTGTCACTCCCCCCTCGCTTTGTGAAGACTTGTTTGATTTGAAGTGCTGGCGTTTTGTGTTTTACAGGCACATAGTGCCATTTTATAGAACAATCAAGGAACTATGTTAAATCCAGTTGTTGTTAAAATATTATAAAAAACGTAAATCAAACATGACTTAGAATAAATGTAAGCAGAGTTTCAAATTCAAGATTAATAACCACATAAACTGCAGTGCGTTTACGTGGTTGTGGATTTGTTCAAGTCCAAACTACAGAAGTATTATTTTGTTTGTTTGCCAAATATTTGGGCGTTTTTATAAGTCTTTATGTGAATTTATCTACCAAGCACAATTGGGTAGCGATGTGAGGGGAACAGAACTGACCTATGTGGGCCCTCAGCTGGTCTATGTACCTTCCGCCTGAAGCCAAAGGGAGCTCCTCTCTGATGAGAATACCTATAATTGGCCCCAACCTGTACACATGGCCTTGAGCTCCTCCACAACACATTCTCAGTGAGATGGTGGAGGACACAGATGTCGAAAATCAAACAGAATGCAGAACCAGCTGAAGATGTGGTTGTTTCCTGTAAAAAGATGCAGCTCTGGCTATTTGAAAACATCACAGTGACGGCTGAAAACTGCTCATAGCTTAAACATGGTAAGGCTCTACAATGCAAAGTAAAGACCGGGGGAATTCTTCTCAGTCCAACCACTTGCCTGTTTCTTTTTTTATTTTCTAAATGTTTTCATGTTATTATTATTTCTTTGACAACATTTTTATTTTTTCTAAGCCTTTTGATTCACAAATTATTTCATCGTTCAGTTTTCAGTGTCAGCACATGTAGATGCCTGTGAATATAGTTCACCGCTGCACGTGGGCCTGCTATCTCCCAGCCACACTTCTGGGGTTGGCAGTGGGACAGAACGTCCCCGGGGCCCAAACTTTTCTGCACTCTCCAACCCCTCCCTACTCTCTCAGTTTCTTCGTCTGTTAGCCGTCCAAGAATGTGCCAGTCAGGTCCTGGGCAATCTGCAGGCCGCCCTCCTGCCATCCTCCACCTCCCGTCTCATCTTTTCTGCTTCTCATTGTCCTCGTCTCTATTCTCACTTTTTTTTTCCCTTTTCTCTCCTGTCTATTCTGTGCTTTTACATCTTTCTACCCATATTTCTTTTCCACATACTTCTTTTTTTTTTTTTTCCCTTTTTGGCCTTTGGCATCCATCATAATCCCACTACATGAAGTGGTGTCTTTTTGTAGCTCGGTACAGTATGTGTGGTGACACCCTCTGGACATGTTGGCACGTTTCCCTGACAGCTTGATTTGGACCCACTGTTGCAGAGACTGGTATAGGCCAGCATTCGAAACTGTAAATTTATAAATTGGGGGCAACATCAAGAGCATTTTTCCATTCGTGTTTTATTTTGGAATTTAATTTCAGGATTAGCATCTCAAGGATTTATATGTGTTGTATTTGACTTGCAGCTAAATAAAATAAGCTTTAAATCTGATCCATATTTGGGTCTCAGATTAAAAAGTATGTGCTGTCTGTCTGTCTTTGCTTTTCTTTTTCTGTAAATACTGCAGGTTGCAGTTTTTTGAAACTTTGCTGATTTTAGGTCATCTTAAACATGAGATCACAGGTACACTGCATGTGAATCAATGCAGTGTTAATATTTTACATGTAGTAGCTCTCATAACCAGTAGAGGTCACATATATTTTTTTTGCTATTAGCCTAATTACAGGCTAATAATTACCTGCAAGAGCAAGTGTCAAAGGGTTTGTTTCATTTCAGCCTGGAAGACAGTCTCTAAAAAATCTGTCTATGATTAGATAAGGGTTGAGGAACAAGGCTTTTTACACAACTGTTGCCAAAGGAAAGTATTTTTCTAAAGATCGCTTGCGAGTTTTACATCATATAAAACAACACGACTCATAGAACAGTCTTCAAACAGACAGAAACAAATAACAAAGATGAAGGAAGAAAAATGTTTAGCATAGAGGCATCTTGTGTAAACTTTCAAGCAACGTAGTAGAGGAATAATGATTTGTGGTTGTTTTGGAGATATATCCTGGGGAATATTGAGTCACTTTTTGTACCCTGTTTAAGGCTAAATAACCATCTGCCCAGCAGCTGTGTGTTAGTAAAAGCTGGATCAATGTTTCCAGGCACAGCGGCAGCAATACAAACAAAAAAAAAGAAAAAAAAAAAACATGATCTGAGATTAATGATCAAGATGTAGCAATGGTATAGTTAAATCCCAGACTTTTAACCAGATGAAGGATAATAAAAAAAGAAAAAAACTTGAGACCAATGACCACCAACCTGGTGATAAGTGAGTGCTTTTGACTCTCCGGCTACTTTAACAGACATACCATGCCAGTATTAGCTTGGTCATTATTTTGCTTTCAAAATCATTTTGATTTGTTTTTGTGCATAGATTCAGCAAGGTGTCAGAAACTGTGGCCAGATATTTTGTATACTGACTAGGCGACATCACACAGTTTCTGCAGACGTTCAGCTGCACATCCACGAAATGATTTTCCTGTTTGAATAATTGATCCAAGGTGGAATGGATCTGTCTTTTCATGGTTTCTTTTGACCTTATCGCCATAATGTTGCAGGTGAAACTGAGACCTGCTGCAGTTATGCATTTCCTTCAAAGTTTGACTTGTTGTGCATTCAGAGATGGTTTTCCACACCCTTTGTAACGCGCGGTTATTTCATCTTGCAAGAGTTCTGACATTTATTAAGGCTTTTCTGTTGACAGTTTCTCTTGTCTGTACACAAAAGATTGTTGTGCATGTATGAAAAGTCCCATAAAAATCCCGGATGATACCAGTTGATCAGCACTTTCTGAAAACACACACACACACACACACACTAAGCCAGTCTGACACCAACTACCACATTCAAAGTTATTTATTTGGAATTTCTTCCTCATACACCTACATTGATTGCATTTTTTTTTACATAAAAGGTTTGCGTAACTTAGCTGTAGACATGGCAATTAATAAAAGGAAGCAATGACTGAGAGACGGACCTCTTCCAAAAAAAAAAAAAGAAGAAAAAAAAGGAATGACTGATATAAACTCCTCCAGGGGTTAAGATGGTGGTGTGCATGGATGCTAAAGAGGACAGCCTGGGAGCTAGTTCCTAATACTACAGGGACAGTGACAGGAGGGAGGGAAAAGGCGAGACAACATCCAGGGGCAGGCACACAGAACAAATACACGTACACGCATACGAACATGCACACAAGGATTTTGACTCTTTAATCTTACCCTGTGTTGCTTTGATAAGAGAGACAAATCCTTCCCTGGCCATTGAGATAGAACTAGCTCTCCTTTTTTATTTTTTGTCTTAGAGTTACAGACTTATTTACACACAAGACAACGTGTGTACAAATTCCTCCTCTCAGTCCTTTAATAAACGCAATCCGTTCCCTTTAAACGGAAAGTCACATTAAACGCAATTTAGTGTGACTTTGCAAAGTTCATAAATGAAATCAGCCAATACAATATCTGTCTGTCGGTCCATTGTTCACTCTTTGTGATCAGGAAGAGCTCAAATAGCTTGGAGCTGTGAGTTTTTTTAATCACGTACAAAACTCTCAGTTTCCTCTGAACCTGTCAGCCAAGTTTCACAAGCTTGTTCATGCTAACTGAACCTAGCGTGTGTCACTGGATTTTGAATACCTTGATCCTTTTAAGCTGTTAAATAGCTTCATTAATGATGTGCTGGAATCGCATAGTTTTTAGTCCAGCCACTAAAAACAATGTGATTCTAAAATCAGTGCCCAGTACGGATACGATTAGCTCACCTTCAATGCTATTGTACTTACGGTCATAATGAGCTGATTTGAGTGTGTAGGGAAACATGATCAAGGCATTGTTTGTTGCAGTCGGCACATCAGAAGGTATGGAGCAATGGCTTTCCTTGGCAGATTGTCATCGGTAAGTAGAATTTTAAAACTTCCTCGATTCATAACTTGCCCACTCACAAACAAAGGCTCTCAGGTATCTGCTGCAGAAACACAGCGCAGCGGCTGTCAAAGGTGCGGAACCCTGTTTTGAAGCTGGTGCAGGCTTTGAAGTATGTGACCTTTTGCCTTGTCACACAACGGCCAAGAACTGGATTGTCATATTTGCGAGCGCAGTGTGCTGCATTCCGCTGTGACTGCAACCAGGGAGCAGTTTAAAAAAAAAAAAAAAAGGCATTCATGTCCCTAGGATAAACAGGTCCAGAACAAAGTCATGCAGGCGCACCATGAAGGCAACTCTCACATGAAAGTGCAGACATTGTTGCTGCAAAATGCGATTTATGCTGGGATATCATTTCTGTCATTTGGGCAAACAAAAATACCCATGACCAGGATAAGCAGTCAGAAAGTGAAAAGGTATTAAATGATAATGATAATACAAACCATTTTAATTGTCTAATCCTTTTGTGGGGGTTTTTATGAGCCTTCTTGATTGTGTTACAGCATACCAATTAAGAAATGAAACACTGACTTATTTTGAGGTGTATTGATGACTTTGGTGAATGTGACTTTTGTTAGTGGTTTTCTCAATTGTTGACTGTATGGATTGATCAACTGGAAAGTAGTCTGAAATGTAAACTCGCTCAATACTGGCATAAAATAGCTCTACGGATAGAAGTAAAAGCGTTTGGTTTTGTGTGTATGGATTTGTGCCGACGTTGTGGTGACACCTCCCTGAAATGAGAGAGTGTTGGCATTCTTGGTTTCTTAGAACAGTTTTTTTTTTTCTATTTTTTGTTCATTTCTTTTTTCTAGACAGTTACTCATGCACTTAATTTATGGCGCACCTGCAGAGTGTGTGTGTGTGTGTGTGTGTGTGTGTGTGTGTGTGTGTGTCTGTCGGTCTAACTCTGTGGTAACCCTCAGTGGAATTGTTGATGAAGGAATGCTGCTCCCTCTGACTCACCTGATGATTTGTTTCTTACTTTGTGATCAGCGCAGCAGGCAGATGCCACACAATAGCAGGGCGATGAGCAACACTCGAGAGCAGTCGTTCTCAGCTCAAAGATTTAAGATTACAGGAAATGGAACACGCTAAAAAGGGTAATATATAGCTATGTAGCATAGCAAAAACAGTGGACGGCCTAATTTAGCACAACACTGATGATTTTCTGCAATTGTGTAAAATGTAGCTGATCAAACATGCAAATAGATAAAGATAAAACTCCCACGCACGAAACAACATACCCCTCCCCGTCTCATGAGGAATGATTTCGCACCGTCTACGAAACATCCTAAGCCAGTTTAATCAAATAATCAATGAGTAAAAATAAAATTTAGTCTACTGCCCTTTCTGAAGTAAGGCACTAATAGACCGTCTACAGCAAAAGAATTAGGTGGGTGGTATTTAAAGATCGCATACATTAAAGCTCAGAGTGAGGAGATGGATAGATGGACACACTCGTTAATTTACATTTCCGCTTCCGTCTGACTCCTGGTGCTTTATAGCAATTAATCACAGTTTGTGGCCGACTAGAGTAGAGTATGAAGATGCTACCTAAGTGTGACTTGAAGTATTTAGCTGTAAGAGCAGAGGCTGTATTCTAAGCCGAGCTACGGATTTCCCAGGAAGGATTTACTTTATATCCCTGAGACTGATTTGAGTAATTTAGGAAAAGACCTTTGCAGAGTTGCAGTCTGAAGCTTCATGCAGCTTACAGCTGAAAGCAGCTGTTTACAAAATGGTCAACTTTGGCACAGTCGTTAGCTCTGTGGCCCGGCAACAGGGAGTTTCTGGGTTTGAATCTCGCCGTAGGGTGCGTTTGTTTTCTCCGGGTACTCCAGCTTCTTTGTGCTTCCCGAAAAAATTCTCCGTCTGATTGGTTTGGTTCTGTGTTGTCCTGTGATAAACTGTCAACTTGTTGAGGGTGTAACCAACCCCTCACCTATTGACACCTGGAGGAAGGCACCAGCTCCATTCTGAGCCTGCAGAGACAAGTAGATGTAGACAATGGCTGGATTTCCAGATGTCTGATGGTACCACATTCTTCCATTTAAATGTCTATAAATAAAGTAAACCTGGATGTTTGGCCAGTAGAGGTCATATATATATATATACCTTTGGAGGAAAATACAGATTTATGCAAGCTGGAGAACACAATCAAAATCGTGGAGCAGAGGGTTTATAAGCATTATGTGCTGGGTTTTTGTTTTCGTTGCTTCACTATATAGATGGCAACACGAGGAAAGAAACTTTGAAGCGGCATCTTACCACATCAGCCAAGAAGTTAGAACTTGGGTAGAAATGGGTCTTCCAAAGTGAAAAAGTGTGTGTGTGACCAATTCAGCCTATAAAGCTTCCTCAGTTGTTTTTGAATGGGTCAAATGTACATCATAGTCCTAAAACACATCACATTTGCACTGGAAGTTAAAATGTTGTCACTTTTCTTTTTTTTTTTTTAGTTTGGCTAGAGTAAAATAATATTTGGGATGCATCAGGCAGTGATTCTGTTTGTAACATTGAATCACAACAATGACTATTTTGTCTAAAATACTCCTAAGGAGTTCAACGAGTGTTGACTGTGTGGTTACAATCTAGGTGTTGCAATTACCCAACTGTGGCTAAGGCAGTGGGTAACGATTGTTTAATGGGGCCAATAAAAATCCTTTGTGTGAAGCAAGAATGCTTCGTGGCCTGAGTCACAACGTGCAGCCAGACGACTGGCTGAAATTGATCGAAATGCTTTATAGCAATAGGACTAAAAGAAAAAAAAAAACAGTTTTACAAAAGTGATTATTTGTTCTAAGTTAAGTTCTAAGTCTGTGTATTTCTTTGGCAATTGTATGCTCATATATCTATGTCGCAAAATAGCATTATCTTTAATGTTTTTTTTGTTTTTTTTGTAACCTACCAGCATCAGGTTACAGAAAACCCATGAAGGAATTTTAAGGCTAAAAGTTTATTGAAAGTATTCTGTGTCGGGTTTTGCATTTGTTGTTATGTCTGGTGATTGTCTGCAGTATTTAAGCCATATGTTTGTAATCAGCAACAGCACATGGTGCAAGTATGGGATCCTGAGAAAAAAAAAAAGGAAGAAGAGATGGGGGCCCACACAGCATTAGTTAGAAAATAAAAGGACTAAGGAAAGAGACAGCGGAAGACACCATGTCTTCATTTGCAGGACGGCAAGTTTTTGAAGTGTCATAGTTGATGACGTAGATTATTTTTCAAGATAAGACTCCTCTTTGCTATCTTTTATTTATTTTTTTTTTTTTACACCTCCACTGTCTCACGAGACATCAAGAACATTAAAATACCTGCTAGGGATCAGCGTTAAAAGTGGCTGTAGGTAGTGACAGTTCGGAGTTGCAGTCGAGCGACTACTGCAAGCCCCCGCAGCCATGTGACAGTGATGTGATCTAGTTTAAACAACAGCTGTTTGTGATTCCAGGGGAAATTAGGAGCAAGATTCCCCTTGAGATGACAGTGGCTTACCACTCCAGTTATCTAAACGAGATGTCTTCAATTGTCAGGCGCATTTACCTCGCACAACGAAACGTGATGCCGTTACATAACTTCTACTTTGTCCTTCCACTCCGAGTCAGACGCAAACTCTCTGAATTACTGCTCCGTTCCTTCTGTCTTTTTCAATTTAAAAAACCCCCCAAAAAACAAAAACAAAAATCAGATTTTCTCACAGGCTCCCTCCATGTTTCATGAGTATCACCTGCTCGTGAGCATATGCATTTGCTTATGTGCATGAAGCCATCTTCCTGGCGGCCTCAGTGCTGTATTGAAATGATTAGTGAGTCATTTTTTTTTTTTTTTATGATACTTGCCTGCTTCGTGGGCATGTGAATGCTTGTACAGGACCTAGTCCACGAGCCTCTCCATCCCCCAGTCTTTCCCTCCAGCTATTCTTGCCACGTCCCATAAAAATGATGCAACCAAACAGAGCTGAATCAAAAAAGGGTTTAGATGGGCTGCAAATGACGCTTTGTTGTGCCTTCTGCGAATTCCGTTCAATGCTGGTCTTAAATTTAAGCCATACGTTTAACCAAGTCTTCTTTAGTGCTCTAACCAGGAGACTATATGATCCTTTGCAATGAAATGTCTGAAATAAATTTATAAGCCCAACTGTTGACTTTGTTGGGCGTCATAGTTTGTGTAAGTAAACTTCCTTAAAAGTAAATAAATAGAACAATTGTAAGACGCTAACGTTAAATATACATTATATCAAAAACTCAACCAACAGTCACCGATCAGTTCAGATGCTTTTGCAGGAAATGCCATCACAGTATTTACATATGGAATGTGGAGACAAACTGAAATTTATATTTATAGAAAGTCAGCGTGAAATAGGTACTTTTTTAAAAAGTTGACCTTCTCCTAAAATATCCCTTTTTGTCTTACTGTTCCAATAAAAATAGATATATTTGAAGAATTAAAGACCTTAACTTGATTAAGTGTTGGGAAAAACTGATAACCACATAAAACATTTTGACTTGAATTAACCTTCACATATTTCATAGCTCCAGTGAGTTTTTTTTAACTCAAAATCGTAGCTAACTCATAAAATCCCCAAAGAGTTCCCAGCCACGCATTACCACCTACCTATATTTTAACAGACCACAATGTTGCACTTCTGTGTCAAGTGCTTGTACAAGTAAAACATATGTGTGTGTTTAATTAAAGTTATATGGCTGCTGTAAATCGAGTTGCCATGATGGATAAAGAAACTTTATGGGCTTCAAAAAAAGTATTTGAAGTATGAATACATGTTAGGGACACACAGAGTAAAAGTTGTCGAGCTAAGTGCTATCAAATTATATTCACATTTTAATCCGCAAAACACCTGGGCTTCGTGTCAAACTTTATTGCCCTGGTAGAGGTATTAACTGGTTATTTTAAAAAGTTTATATTGGCCTACTTAAGAGAAACTAACAGGAATACAGGCAGCATGTGTGTATGAGCGCTGATGTGAGCGAGAGGGATGGAGTCAAAAGGTTGGAACTAGTGCTTGAAACACTGAGGTGTATTTTAGTGGGATTTTGTGCCAATGACCAACGCGACGTAGTGCATCATCGTAAAGTGGAGTGGTGCATATTTTGATATGTAAATCTGAAAAGTGTGGTGTGCGGTTGTGTTCAGTTGTCTTATGTCTGATCCCCTGAAAAACCAACTGTCTTCAATAGACAGCTCGTTGGTGAGCAAAGTTCACCTCTTGGTAATACAATCTGGCTGTTCTGTAAAGGCCTCAGAGGTTAGAGTACTTCACTGAACAAACACCACCACTAATACAATAAACACACCAAACAGCAGTAATAAAATACTTTCCTGAGCTGAAAGTTTAACCAATCATCCAAAACTGACCAAAACTCCAAAGCCTTCCCAGACATGGGAAGGCTTCATAAGAAGACAGCTTGGGCCACGGTGGTGACTGCAGGATACTTAACTTCAGCAGCAACATGAAAACAGGTCCAAACTGATGGGAACAAAGACAGAGCTAAACACAGCTGCAGGTGTTTGAATCAAGTAAAACTCCAGAACAAAAAACCTTGAACATCTATATTCATAAATGTCCTTCGCCCAGTCAGACTTCCCCTTTGACCGAAGTTATTACTTACAAGTTGACAAAATGCTTAAACGTGCAAGAAGTGTGAAAACATTTGGGAGTGTGTGATGTTAATTGCAAATAGCACGTTTTGGTGTTACCTAATATTTAAATGAAATCAACAGACCTGAGGTTAACGCTCTCAACATGCAGGAAATACGACGACGTTTAACGAAACAAATAACATGAAAACCACGTGACGCACCAGCAAACCGCCGCATGAGAGACCAACATCTGCGCTCGTCGCCTTTCGGAGCTGTGATTTCTGCGTTCTTGGAGCTGAAGGCTTTGTTGTCAAGTTGGAGCAGCAAAAATAACTTCTCACACCAGACTGCACATTGGCCACCAGTACACCCACAAATATGCACTCATTCATCAAATCAATGCATTCCCCTCCCATTCACAGAGATCTCCTCCAGCGCAGAGGAGCACAGGCCGGCACAGCAGCAAACTAGACATGTCTGTTGGAGACTTCACAATGGTTCAGCAAGCAAACATACTCCCCTTTAGGCCCTTGGGACAAACACAGCATCAAGCAGAGGGACTCCATGAGTGGCTGCTGATGCCTTTTGTAACTTGTGTTTTGTTTTGTTTTTTTGAATATGTACAGTTATACTTTTCCAGTGCATCAGGGTGCAGTTTTACTTCTATGTTTTGATGCAAATAGATCATTTTACGCCATACACTTACTGATGCACAGCACATAAGCGTTATTAGCTTAGCTAAAGGAGGAGAAAACGTGTTTGACTTTGGTTTCTATGTCTTGACAACTCATAGCAGTTCATTTAAAGAAATGCACTGGAAAGAAGGTAAGTGGAACATCAAAGTAGTTGGCTTTGAAGAAAAGGCCTCGCTAAAGCCGTAGAAAATAAAAATGGCCCTGCTGCTCCACATAGTCGTAGCGGTGAGAATTTATGATAAAGCTATTTTTTATGTAGTATATCTTATTTACTGGAAATTTGAGGCTTATTGTAAATTTCTGAAAAAATGTAAACAAAGAAAAACAAACAAACAAATAAAACTTTTAATGATAGAGGGAGTACAAATTTCTACAAAATAATATTGAAATAAAAATATTAAACATAAAGTTAGTTGCTGCCAAAATATTCACCCTATTCAACTCAGTTTAAAGTAGATGCACCTTGGGTTGCCATCAGAGCACACAGTCTGTGTGAATAGGCTTTAATTGTACTTACACAGCAGGATGCTGCAATTTTCCTCCACTCCTCCTTGCAAAACTGTTGACTGAGCCACTCCAGAACGTCCACCATGTCTCAAAAAAATAAAAAATCTGTGTAGCTTAAGCTGGATGCTTTGGGTCATTGTCTTGCTGAGAAAGAAATTTTCTCTAAAGGCCATAATTCTTCTCTTTACAGACCAAAGAACTTTCTACAATTTCTCCTTGGAGTTTCCCACACTTGACTTTTGGCAAACTCTAGACTTGTCTTGATATCAGTTTTCTTCTGGGCAGTAGTTGTTGTATGTAGAGTCTCTCCTGTCTCAACTACCAAAACTTGTAACAGGTCAGAGGTTTTCCTGGTGACCTCTCTCACTGCTCAGTCACTCAGTTTGTGAGGAAAGATTGACCTATGCAGATTTACACTGGTCATATTCCTTTAATTTATTGATAATGGATATTACTGAACGATAGGTGACTTAGAGATTTTTTTTTGTATCCATCCTCTGACTTATACATTTCAATGGCATTTTCTCTGATTTGACTGGAGCGTTTTCATGCTGTAATGGTAGCCAGGAACACTGATGAACCATTAAATGGACCTTCCAGACACAGATGTCACACCCGCTGCACTCAGGCGACCCCCCATTCCACTCAACGTGAGACTACGAGCACCAACTGGCTGGACCTCTGATGAATTAGGTTATTCACTCTAAAGACGGTGAATGTTAATACAATCACTTCTGTTGTGTTCAATGTTTTTTTNTTAATTTATTGATAATGGATATTACTGAACGATAGGTGACTTAGAGATTTTTTTTTGTATCCATCCTCTGACTTATACATTTCAATGGCATTTTCTCTGATTTGACTGGAGCGTTTTCATGCTGTAATGGTAGCCAGGAACACTGATGAACCATTAAATGGACCTTCCAGACACAGATGTCACACCCGCTGCACTCAGGCGACCCCCATTCCACTCAACGTGAGACTACGAGCACCAACTGGCTGGACCTCTGATGAATTAGGTTATTCACTCTAAAGACGGTGAATGTTAATACAATCACTTCTGTTGTGTTCAATGTTTTTTTATTATTATTATTATTATTATTATTATTATTATTTTTATTATTATTATTTAATAGTCATTATTTTCTAGAAAGCATCTTTTACTTTCACATTAAATATTTTTTTTTATTATTTATTTTGTTTTTAGTCACATTTTTTAGGTCACTATTGACTTGCAAAATTAATTATGACCAAAGAATCCCTTGTCTAATTTTGCCACCTTGTTTGTTACATAAGATCTGATAAGACTTTTCATTTTTGTTCCAAAATTATATATATATTTTTTTTTCAATAACTAATCATTATTATGTAACCTGTGCTCAAGCTGAGTGATGGGATGTAAAGTGTGGCAGAATGTTTTGCAAACCAGACCCAAGATAATTTACTGTTTCCTATACTTATCTTAAAATGTCTCGTTATGGTAAAGCAAAAACTGTAGCCGTCTGTGGGGTGGCACAGATCCCTCCAAAAGTGGTGTTTAGTCACACCCTGGTTGGCACGCCACACAGGGCCTGTCAGAAAAAGCAAGACGAATACCCATCCCTCACCTCCCCTAGAATGGCACCTTCCAAAGCAGATCCCCTGTCTACCCGTTCCCCAGGCCCCAGATAAGAAGCTCATCCGTCATCCGCTGGGGCCACATTAAATTTTAACTCTGGTTACTGAGTGTGGCCATTCAAACTTTTATCTCAAACCTTCTTTATCTTCTTTTCATTAAGTTCTCAAGCACTAATAGCCCTGCGAGTCTCCGCCGGGGTAAGGATGATGTTCTGAATAATGAAAGCTCATTATTTCTCCACAGAATGCTTGTTAATTCAAATGATGATATTAAAACTATAGTAGCCCTCAGCAGTCGGGTGATTTCTAGCATACTTTATCATGTATCAATATATACTCTGTTTGTCAAAACTGCCCCGAGCCTGGGCTGACATTCTCCTCCGGAGGAGTGGAGTGCTTCAGCAGGCCTGCAATACTCTAAGGTGACAACTGGCAGAGTTTGTGCCTTTAGGAAAGGAGGAGGGAAGGAGAGATGAAGGCAGTGATGGGGAGACTGATGAAACTCAAAGAGCCGTCACTGTGCTCCCATGTCTCTAAGACGTTTTTTTTTTTTTTTTTTCTGTCATGCCCACATGAATCCAAACACACACACACACACGCACACACACGCGGCCCTGTTACACATTTATACACCCATGCACAAATGAACTCACATCTGTCATCCTCATCTGTCTTGCTTCATATCTGCTCATGTGAGCAGGCATTTCCACTTACTTACATAAGTTCATAGGCAAACACATAGACAAGTGTGTTCATTAACCTCCAAAAACACAGCTTTAATTCTTTATCTTCAAAAGATGACATGACATGACAGTTCGTGTTGGTACAATATTTATCAATGAAATTAGGGTTTTTTCTTTTTTTGTTTGTTTGTTTGTTTGTTTTTTGAAGATTTAAAATTATCTCCCCTGTGCACACACGAAAGCATTTGCGCACCTTGTGCTTGTTCAAATTTTGTCATGTTGCAACTGTAAGCATTAGTATATTTTAATAGATTGTGAAAAATACAACCCAAAATAGCATCTGGCTCATAATTCTGTGCAAAATGTGTCAAGTACTTTTTTTTTTCTTTTTCCCCCCCCAAAAAAAATTATTTGGAGTAAGCTCTAAAATTTCACTGGGCTTTTTTTCTAATATTTGACAATGGTTTGATCTCAACTATTCCATTGCAACTAATTTTATTTAGGGTCATAGGGGTAGTTATACGTAGGAAAAACTTGAAAAAGAAAATGTGAAAACCGTCACAGTTTTGTGTTGGTCTATCATATTTAGTTCCAATAAAATGCACTGAATCTTGTCGCTGTCTCGTGACTAAGTTTAAAAGACTTGAAGAAAAATGTTTACAAATCAGACTCACATTCACATAATAACAAATATTTGTTATCTCAGGAATGTATTTATTCTGTATCCTGAAGCGTTGCATTTACAATGTCTTAGAAAATGCTTTCACTTCATCATTACAACTTTATACCTGAAGGGGTGAATGTGATGACAGTGCGACCCAAACAATAAGTGTGCTTGTTATGGGTTTCTTGAGAGAGCAAAACCAAAGAAGGAGGAAGACAGCAGAGTAGATTTATATATATATATATAAGCGTTACCCTTCAGTACAACTGTGTAAAAATTTACAATTGACATTGTTTTGGTCAGGCTAGTTAGAGACCGACTGATCGAAAATCAGGAGTTAAAACAGTGAGGCGCCTTCACAGTAGAAGCACTTCACAGGAACCAGGCGTGCAGGCCTGACTGGTTGGTTTACTGTGTTTTGACTTCCATAACCTCCTACCCCCACCCCATCCGGATGGCCCAACCCGATTATCTGTAAGCTTCCCTCCAGGCATCAGGTTTCATAAGCAAAAGCCTCTAGAACAATGTCACTAAGCCGGAGGGCCCCGAGGGCCTCAAGCAGCGTTCACATCTAGATCTCATTTTTATAACAACGCGTGGATAAAAAGTGAAAGCCTCAGCTGCGGCTTCAAGGAAACAGACGGCGCGGAGCGACAAAACAGAATTTGTCCAAGCTACGTTGACCACAGAATTAGGTTGCAGGAAATATTATTCAGCAGCAAAAGTGCGAGTGAGCATGTCAAAGGTTAGGGGTCAAAGGTGGTAAATTTCAGGCTAGGCCTTATTGCCTAAAGGTTATGACTGCTCCTTTAGGTTATAAACAGACACGGACCTTGTTTTTGGCATGATAGAGAAACCTAACTATTTTAGCTATATAGTTAGCTACATTTATATGTTAACTGAGATTTTTTTTTCTCTTTCTCTTTATATGTGTTTTTCTGTGTTGCTTTATGCCCCTGAACTTTTCCTTGAAAGGCTTTTAAAAGGAGCGTAGTGAGTACTCAGAGAGTGGCAGGCGGCCAAGGACAGCGGACCTGGAGGGTAGACAGCATTAGTCGTGAATTAGACACACTCACGCTCAGACTGGCACACTGGCCATCGCTACAGCTACATTTGGCCTTTAGTTTTGTCTGCTTAGTGTGTATAATGTGTTTGTGCATGTGCATATTTGTGAGTGGCGGTAAATGTTGCCAGTTGCCGGTGGTGCCCCGGTTTCCCGGTACCCGGTTGGCATCTGAGCGTGCACGACTCACTGCGGAACCAACACAACAACAACCAAGTGCAACTCAGCCATCGGGATCCGCCTTGCTCGTCTTCCTTGCGCAGTGACATGCGCCTGGAATAAGCCGGGGAGTTGTTTTACCTTTATCCACCGAGCTGTCCAAAGCCCTTCTTCCAAACATTGTTACGTCCTCTGACATCCAGTTCCCGGCATGAAAGGCACAACAGTTTGACACTAATTATGCTTCATTGCGTCTCTTCTCTGAAGTCATGCAGGTAGCATGTGGAGCGGCTCAGGTGTCAGAATGAATTACACACACTCAAAGAAACTTGAGTCTCTTTGACTTTTTGTGCCGACTTGTCTCCGTGATTTATTACTTCATGCTACACCAATAATTAACTTAAAGCTGAAACTGCGGTGAGAACATTCAGTTGCAGAGAGAAGATACGCATAAACCCTCTTTGTGTGTTCTCCTTATTAAAGACCCAGATACATTACTTATACAGTATCCATGTATTTGTTGCGTTGCGAAGGTATTCACAACACATGAACTTTTTTCACATTTAGTCATGTTAAAACCCCAAACTCTTAAGTTGTTTTTTGGACTAAGTAAAGAAATGAGAAGAGGGAAGATTGTGTCTTTATTTTTCATTTTTAAAAAATAAAAATCTTGCATAATGTTTTTAAAGCCATTTACTTGGATAGACTTAACCCTATAATGAAATCCAATCATGTTGAGAAGTAATCTAAAAAAATAAAAAAAATACATCACACATTTGTGTGATTTTTTTTTTTCGCAGCATAAATTCAGCCATTCTTTGAAGGCTTTAGTATCCTGGCCATCGGCCTCCTACTCAATTTTACTCGATTCTCATCTTCCTTCAGTGCTCCGTGTATGGTTTCTCCATTGACCTGGATTTCTCCAGGCCAGTCAGCGAACAGAAGTTGTGAACGATTCCATTGTTTGGGCTGTTTTAGAACTGAAGTCTGCCTGTAGTTTGGCAATGGCAGGAACGAACCTGTTCAGCCATGCTTCCAAATATTGTATACATATTAATACAAGCGTTGCATATCTCAAGAAGAACTCTTTAATCCATCAGCTGAAAACTGAGAAAATACAGCACAACTGCAAACCTTCCAAGACAAGGTGTTCAACCGAAAGTAAATGGATAACGCAGCATTAATAAGACAAGTAGCCAAGAGACCCATGGCAACTCTGAATAAGCAGCAGAAATCCACAGCTTAAATGTGAGAATCTATTGAATCAGTTTTCGTTTTGTACTCCACAACGGCTGGCTTTATAAACGAGAGGCAAGAAGAAAACTGCTCCTGTAAGAAGGCAGTAATGCCTCCCATTTGTGGAAAGCGGGGACTGGGTCAGATAAGCCTAAAATCTCACTTTGTGGCCTACATGTAAATGTTATATGTGAAGAAAAACCTACAGTTCACATCCCTGAAAACACGATCCCCATGGTGAAGGATGGTGGCGTCATGGCCGAATAGAAATGTCCTTTATTGTCCCACAGTGGGGAAATTCACTTGTAACAGCAACAAACTGACAGGCAATCAAGGCATGCAGATTCACATTAAGTTTTCATCAGAGATGGAAATGCTGGTCAGTCCTGAATGGCGCAAATAAAACCACAGTACTGGAAGAAATGCGTAATGGTACATCTTCCAACAGGATAACTTCCCTACAGAAACAGTGAAATGATAAAGCTCAAAGTACATTCATGTGTTAGAATCAACTGAATTGGAAGCAAAGGTGCATGTCAGGCTTACCAGATTTTAATTGGAAGTAAAATGTGTTTTATTTGGCTTTCAATGAGCATTTTGTTTTTGTCAAGTTCAATCATGTGAAGTCCTAAAACATACTTGTAGTGTTGAGATTCAAAAATAACAAAATTTGAAAAAGTTCAAGAAGTATGATTTTGTTGTTGTTGTTGTTGTCAAGACAGTGCTTAACAATAAAACAACCTTCTCATTTGCAACTATTACTTTTTTGTTTTTAATATCTGTTTCAATTGGCTCATAATCTGGTTTGAAAAGCTAGCTTTGCCTCAGCTCCCTCCCTCCCTCCTTCTCCATCCATCTCTTCCTTTTCTCGATGCCTTCCTCCCTCCATACAGCATACAGTGCAAGTGAAACAGTGTGGAAACTGTTGTCCTACCTGATAATGGATTTGGTGGCCCCCCTGCAGGCATGAACCATTGGCACATAGTGAATACTACTGCGAGATCAGGAGAGAACAGAGAAAAGAGGGAGTGGAAGAGGGAGGTAGGGAGAGAAAGAAGATGAAGAAGGCATGGGTCGGATAAAGACAGAAATCCTGTGGCTTCCCCCCATTTTTTTTTTTTTTTTTTTTTTTTTTTTGCAAGTAGGGTAGGCTAAAGCTGTCGCCATAATCTGTTGTCAAGACACAAGGCCGCTGTAATGTCTTCCATCAGCAAGTGGATTATGTGCAGGGGAATTGTAATTTACACCAGCTTCACTTGTATGTGTCGCTCGGCTTAAAAGTTAATAGCATTTAGCTCAACAATAGCCCAGCCACATCGAGCCCGGTCTGCAGCCATCTACAAGTGAGGCTTGATTGAGGTGTAGTCATTCTGCAGCTATGACAATAGGCTGTTCTTACCGAGCTAATTAGCGGATGCCTGCCTATCTTCACACCACACATGTCCTTTGTAACAGTCGCCGTCTAAATCTCTCTCCTAGTGTATTAGCGCAGGTTATTGTTTGCTCAGGTTCTCTTCGGTAATCCTGTGTAACGGCTGCATGTTTTGTCTTAAGGTTCCTAGATCATAGTCCTGAAATGCCATGACCAGACAAGCTTTTTTTTACACAATATTTGATTTTCCTCTCAATTCCTCTCTTTTGGCTTTTGTGTCAAAAGGAATTAAGAGATAAAACCTTGTGTCTGAAACTCAAGTTGTTGATATTAACCCTAGGAAAATGCACATTTATAATTTAAATGAGGCTGGTGCGTATGTTAAAGCTGTGCCTCAGAGATTATGTTAAAGACAGTCTTAAAAAAAAACAAAAAAAAACCTTTGTCGAGTTGAACCATGCAGTGCAAAGGCAATGTTTTTGATGGGATTCAGGCAGGATGTAGGTCACTGTCTTAAAAATAGCAACAAATTTCATGAAAACTCTGTAATTTTACACATTAACTTAACCACCTTGTTTTAGACAGCTAAGTTGGAAACAATTTTTTGTCTCACACATGATTATCTTAAACAAGAGGTTGACCTCTGGGGTCACATTCCAAAAATACATGACAAAGTTGTTGGTAAAGAGTCAATAGAGAGGAATTCAAGCCTTCCTCAGATTCTTTTTTTTTTTTTTTTTTTTTTTCTGAGCCACGTTGCCCTTGGGGAATTCAGGTGTGATGTTTTGAGGTATCCTCTGTTTCTCTCTGGGAGCCGTTGAGTGGCTGGTGAGGGGAATTAGGAATGGAATAAGGGTGTGGGAAGGTTGAGGTGTGTACATAATCTGACAGCTTGAGATATATGCTTATATCTGTGTGTGTGTGTGTGCAAAAAAAAGGGGGGTGTGGGGGGAAGGGCTCCTGCTAGTCAGGTGTTGCAGTAAAACAGGTGGCAGGCCCGTCCTGTCAATCATCCCTGAAAGGTAACTGAAACTTGGAGCAGATTTGCAAAAGAAATATATTTTACTGTTCAAACCAGGTGCTTGCCGACAGAGTGCAGGTCGTGTTTAAGAGCAACCGTAGATCTAAAGGAGGAGGATCCCACATAACCGTCCTGCGATCCAGTTGTTCGATCTGCGCACTGAATTTCCACAATACGACGACGAATCACTCTGCTGTAACATAAAAGAAAAAAAAAAATTGCTACCGCAAACATTTAGATCTGAAGGAGGTTGTTTTTCCTACATTCTCTTGACATAAAAATTACAAAATATTTAATGTGGCTGGAAGACATAGTGAGCTCCCATGCACATATAAGAATTTGAGTCCCAGCAGCCATGTGTGATTAGCCAGACAGAACAAAAATTGTCTTGAAAAGTGTTTTTTTTTTTCTTGTTGGTGCTCAAATGTCATTTGCTCTTGTTTATGCAGTCATTAATGTCAAATCTGAAAATACCTATACATTTTCAAAAGGTTGTTTTGCAATTTAATTATATTCAAAACATTTTGAACATCTTTTTTTATGTAGCACTAGTCTTTAGCATGTAAAACCTGAGAATGCTATCAAGCTGTAATGAATACATGTAGTGCTTTGCAAAAGTAATGATGCTATTTGGATCTTTCCACTTTTTCTCTTGTTACAAGCTAAATGTTCATTGTGCTATAATGTAATTTGATGTAGTAGACAGACATTAACCCTGGTTAGCTAACAGTGAATAAAGGATTCCCAAATGAATGATGCTGTCACCACCAGGTATCTCCGTGGAGATGACACATTCAGTGGAGTTAGGTTTTTTTTGTGACACATGTAATTTAGGACTTCATGCCAAAAACTTCAGTTTTAGTGTCTGTTAAGGTGGACAGACATGGGCACGAAGTCGTATTTTTGGATGACGGATTAAAGGGACCTCTGAGAGGTGCTCAAAATTTGGGGTATTGTTTTTAATATAGTTCTGCTTTAAATTTCTTCACAACTTTACTAGATGGCATTTTTGCCTCATGTTCTCCTAAATCGTCACAGAACAATTGCAGTTAGGCTCAGATTAAATGACATATGACTTTATTTACTAATAATATCACTTCTGAAACAACTGGTTGCAATTGATTTTATTTTTTTTTTTTTTTACATGCACTAAAGTAAAGCTGATTGAATACAAATGCAATGTATCATTTTCCTTCCACTTTGCAGTTATGGGCTACTTTGTGTTTATCTCCAAAACAAAATAAAATATTGAGGTATGTGATGTAGAAGATTACGAAAATGTGATCATGTTTAAGGGATATCAATACTTCCCCAGGGTAATGTAAATGTGAATGGGCTCTCTGAGGCTTTTTTGGTTTCAACCCCTACTTTTGCCAGATCCAATATATTCTAAAAGTATATGAGGACAAAAAGTGTAGTCTTAAATAAGTAAAACTCCATTTCAGTCCTCTGCTCTATTATTAATACCGAGCAGGCTGATCTTTGATTAAGCAACTAAAGCGTTCTTCCTGTGCGGGATTTTGATTAAAACGAGGCGGCGTCTCGGAGCCGGAGCAAATGGCGGTGCTTTTGCTTCTGTCCAACGTGTACTGCACGCTCGCCGCTGTTCATCTCTTGTCCGTTTTCTACAATTTTGTGATAAAGTGAGCATGCGAATTGTCAAGAAACAGCATCTTGTACAGTGAGTTCCGTATCCACCGTGTCAGATAAACTTGTCAGCGAAAGGCTTCTCTGCGTGCCAAGATCCCCAACCCATTATGACCCATCACCTAACTATGTTTCTTTAGAAAATGTTGCAAATTGTATACCTTCAAAGAAACTGCTGCGCTTTTATCTGATTGCAAAGGGACAGCAAACAAAGAATGTGAGTTGTTTAACTGGTTAAAACTAAACCTCCATGACAAATTCGTCAGAAACTATGTTAAGTACTGGGCATGTCTTTTTAGACTTTAGCAACAAAGCTCTTCCCTCCGTCCATTATCTAACACGTTTGTCCTTTCAGGGTCACGAGAGCGGCTGGTGCCTATCTCCAGGAGCCATCAGGCGGTAGGCGGGGCGCACCCAGGACAGAGAGCCAGTCCGCTGCAGCAAAGTGAAAAATGATAAGTGTTTCTCTTATATTTTACTCATTTAAGGTAGTAAAAACAGTAGGGTACACTTTTAATGCAGTTTCATTTTTAAGTTAACAGCTGGAGCATTTGAGTCAAACGCTACACAGCGAAAGTTTTATTAAATAAAACAAAAAAGTGTACTTTCTCAACCAAAATCTTTTCAGGTTTGTTCATTCACCCTGAGTTGAAGTGATTTTCTAAGTGGTGGAAGGAAGGATGTAAAAAAACATCTAAATATCAGACAAATTCATCGCTGCAGTTGATTCGGATGGTCTGTTTATGGATCTGTGTCTCGAAATTAATGTTGCTTTCCAACCAGTGTACACCTATACGAAAACACACACACTGAGACAGGCACGGAAGGGAAAGGAAGGACAAATGTCAGCTTTCCCCTCCAAAGTCCTCTTCCGTCCCTTGAGGTGCTCTGAGCAACATCTCTCCGCCGTGTGCTCTCCTTCTATCTTCTCACACTCAGTCTTCTCATGATCCCTTTAGGAACACCTCCTCATGCAAAGCCTCGTTCTCCACTTGGGGCTACTTCTGTTCCATTATGCACGGTGGCAGGATTAAAACTGTAGACGCGATAGCTTCCCCCCCCACCCTCCTCCTCCTCTGCGTCACGTGTAGGGACCAGGGCGGCCAATGATGTGCGAGTGTGGCACGCAACAGGGCGCCCCGCTTGGCCACCCACACATTCATCGAAGTAGGGTGTGCATGCGTGCGTGCGTGCACGTGTGTGTGTGTGTGTGTGTAAGAGAGGAGCACGGTATCAAACGGGGAACATCTGTGGCCACTGGGCTGTGGAGACCGGGGACAATGGTGGCCCCGGGGCAGCTGCAGAGCCCTGGACTGTGCAGCAAAGGCTAGACACAGGCTAGGAAGCCAACCATCCACACACACACGCACACACGCACACACACACACATCCTAGGCGGTGCAAATTAATGCACACACCATCTTATTGCAGCAAGAAACAAAAAGCGAATTGTGGCAAATGTACCTACAAGTTATGTGGAATCACTGTGATGGTTTGCCTTTTTTTTTTCCAGAAAAAATTTAAAAAATCCACGCTTCTTGAACAGAATGTGCATAAAAGATTTCAAAACTGGAAATGTAATTACAGTGCATGATATCACACTTTTACACTTTGTTGGACAATGGTTTGAAGGTGAATTTCATCATCATTTCGTCGTGTCAGTGCGTGTGCCAGAGCCAAGGTTTCCGCTACCATTAACCACTACGTCCATTCATAGTGGAAATAAAATTGTGCTGCTAGTTTTGAATTGCGGGGGAAAAGGTGCGGGGGGAGCCAGCTAGCAGGGACAAATCTGAAAATAGGCATTAGCTGCTTTTCACACGTCCCCATTGTGTGACGCGAGACCACCGTAATTACAATTTTCAGGAGCTGCGGCATGTGAGTCTACTTAATGTTCCTTTCCCGTCTGCGACATACATAAAATCACTGAGTCACTCGTTGCAATGCCACAGTAAATTCAGAGAGGTAAGTGATTCTCCATAAGCTCCCCGCAGAGACACATCAGTGCCGTTTATTCTTACAAGCAGAGATGACAACACAAGCACACGTGCACGTATTAATGCTGCGACACAAACACGCGCGCTCGCGCACGCACGCACACGCAGGCAGTCACACGCCATTTGAATAACATATTCCACAGCTGCTGCAGCTCTCAATGGCCTCCCATGTGGCTTTTGTGTGTTGACATGTGTGAAAAGTGTGGGGATGGAAACAGACACGGATACACGCGGACACAGGAACATTTACACACACGCAGCACATCTCCTTATGCGCCGTGATGTCACCTCTTCGTAGGAAGAGCCCGCTCCACCCTGTCGTGTTGCGGTATCCCATGTCCACAATCTAAATACCCACCGACGTGAAATATGAGACGAGGGCATGTTTGTATGCGAATGTGTGGACTCAGGTGTATACGCTTCCCCCCACCTCCCCGGTGGGAGACGTGTGGGCAGAGCGTAGCCTCATCTCACCATACTCGTTCCTGGTGCGAACACCGGATCACACGGACACACCTGCAACTAAGCAACTGTTGTGACACAAATATAGGTGAGAAGTTGTTGCCTGTCGTTTTTTTTTTTTCTTTTTTTAAGTATGCAGAAATTTTCTGTAGAAACTTTATGGAAAATCATTTCTTAGAGTCCAGTTAGGCTATAAATCATTCTCCAAAAGTAGGTAGCTTTTCAGGTTCCAAAGATTTCACATTTCTCTGAGAAAGTGTTCACTGGAATTTATCATCTGTCTTTTTATTTCTTAGCAAAATTTAAATGCCTGACATTTGTCACTCATTATGCCTTGATGATAGTGTTTATAACAAAGGCGGTTTGACAAGACGATTCATTTTGCTCTGAGATAACGCCGTTGAAGTTGACATTTTCCCTGCCTAGTTTTTGATTTCGCACCACGCCCATTATCATATATGCAAACACACATCTAATCAGTGATGCGGAAGTACACCTTCAGCATTCTTATGCACACAAACTTTTCTCACGCAGATGAGTCACTCGGAAGGTGTTTTTTTTTTTCTTTTATTCTTCCTGAAACAGGACGAATTCGCCTGGAAAACCTTACATTTCAAGAGTTTGACTTCTTCTTCTCTCTCTGCTTTCAATCGTGGCCCCTTTCTCACTACCTTCTCCCAGATTTCCCCAAATATGTATTCAAACACTGGAAGAGGGGCCCAAAATCCAATTCTACTTGAGACCCCACACAATTTTTGACCAGCTATGGCTGATTTTTCTACTGGTTATTGGTAAGGTTATAAGTATTTATCAACATACCATTTTTTTTTTTTTTTTTTAAAAAGCAGATTTTCAAATTTGAAGGGGGTGGAGGGTATGGATAATTCTGGTCTTTACAGACAAAAAAAAAGGTGTATTTTCTTAAGTCATACAAGTTAGAGAGGAAGGCAACGGTGCCTTTGGGGAAAATATGGTTTAGTAAATAATGCAGCATATGTGGAGGAGAAGTGCCATTTCATTTAACCAATGCTGGAAACTGACTGACATTTGACCAATGCCATGTCTCTTTTTTCTTTTGCCCACATTAATCCCACTTCCCTGAACCAAATGCATTTTTGATCTGTTCATTAAGCCTGTCAGTCAGCGCCCGGCGCCAATAGTTCACCGATTTGAAATATAACAACAAGAAAATGTCATTTTAAGGTTCTCTCTTTGAGATCTCATAATGTAAACCTCACCTGGAGAGTGACAGACTTTGATGGATCGACGCGTGCGCACGTCGCGCACGGGGGCCAGGAAGGGAGCGACTTCGGGAGAGACGAGGAGAGAGGGCAAAGGGCTGTAAGTGGAGAGAGAAGGAGGCAGGAGGGAGGAGGCAGGAGGGAGGGATGGAAAGAAAGAAACGAGAGAGAGAAAGGGGTTTGATATTTCTGTGGCCGTACACTTGTAAGCTCAAGCTGTTTCTTCCCTCCAAGGGACAGGGTCCGTTAAGTAGCTCTCCAGTGCCTACAGTTTAGAAAAGGACCCAGGCAATACAGGACTAATTTAATCAAAGGTTACCGGCCCAGCATAGAAACACAATATTATAGTGATTGTACAGAAAAGGGAAGGTGGGGGATATGTCATTTCACCAGGCAAGGCTTAGACCTACTACTTTATCTCAACAGCGTGATGGCTAAGTCCCCCAACAGTCTCCAACTGCTGGCACTGACGCACATTTCCATTTTAGCTAGCGGGCCAGCTCGAGAGGCGGATATCGCATGATTGGCTGGCCGGCAAGGTGAGTGACTGACTGCTCAGGCTTAAAGCATCTCAGGTTGTCTCCCTGTCTGAACTCTATTAACGCATTCATTAAAAGTTTTGAAATACAAACATTCCCTCAGTTTACGTTCGAATTAAATTAGTCGCTCCAAAACTTTTTGCCGAAACGCTTATTGAGTACGAGAGCTAATAATTTATTCCAAAAAATATTTTTCATTCAATTACTATGCAACACAGATGTACTTTCTTCTAAAGTTGAACTTGTTGCATGAGAATAATGGTTATGCTGAGGCAATTTTTTTTTTGTTTGCTTGCTTGTAGATTAAAGAGAGAGACTGTGGCAGCTGTGCAAACAGTGGCAGCATTCAGATTGTAATCTGTTTAGTCCTGCTCACTGGCCATGCCACTCTATAATAAACTGCCATAAGTGCCAGTGTTTCACACATACAGGGGTTTGTGTGCCTGTGTGTGAATATTCTCCAGCACGTCATGTGAAAGAAAGTCTTCTGTAAGTTGAGATTAAGCCCACATACAAATATCTATACCATCAAAGTGTTGTTATATATCAAATTCAAAAATTCATTTTAGAAGTAATAACTTACACATAATTTAGTTACAGTATCAGGCATTACAAGTGCAATAAATCTTGCGCTCTTGAGATAATATTTCTTATTGTCAATATGAGAAAAAAAAAATCTGTCTTTTCTGCTTGACTTAACATCACTACAGTGTAGAGCTGATCTGATTACTATTTTTTGGATTAACCAATTAATAATTTTATAGTAATAGAAGGTTGTTTTTGTTGTTGTTTTTTTTTTCAGATTTTGAACCAGAAGAAGCTAAAAGTGCCACCGGAGGAGTTCTGGGAACATATTTACTGACTTTAAGAAGGTTTTTCATCTGAAATGCAAAATATTTTCTTTTCTGCAATTTTGTCTTACTTACTGTTCCCAGGGTGTTGCTCCTTCAGCAAATAGCCAGTTTTAGCGTCCGTATACCTCAGTTAACGATTGATCGATTACTAACGTGACTATTATGTCAATAATCCAGAACAATTAATCTGATTAATTGTTTCAGCCCTACTATCAGTTGCTCACAGAGTTCTATCTTCAATTATCAAGACTCCTTTTACTGTCAATACAGACATTATCATCTTTCCAAGTAATGGCCTATGTCAATTTTGGCTAAAATTGACATAGGCCATTTAGTTTTTTTGGTTAAATTATCTTTTGGAAATAAAAAGGGGGTGATTTTTTATTTTTTATTTTTTTTGCCTGAGATATGACTGACCAGTGCTGTGGCCCTGCACGAATGATGGGGTTTTGAGGTGGGAACTGATGTCAAGGTTTGAGTCTATCAAAAAAAAAAAAAAAAAAAAAACATCAGCTTGCCAGCTCTCTGGGCAGAAATGCGCATCTCGTCGGCTTTCACGGACCAAGATTGCTTTCACCTGCGTTCCCTGGGGCAACACGCAAAACACAGGCCTCAGCCAGCCAGCTAGTCAGACACACTCATGCATAGACACACTCCCTTATATGTGCAGAAACATACACACTCTCCCTATCTTTTATGTCTGGCTACAACAGAAACATATTAACTCTGTCTGTGCAGTCCCAAACATACACCTTTATATAAGAGCGCTGGATGATGCAGAAAATCAAAATTAGAAGCGCATACATTTAGGCTGCCTTTGTTCTTGTTCCTGTGCATGCCTGTGTGTGTGTGTGTGTGTGTGGGAAAGAAAGAGAGAGAATGTGTCTGGGTGCTAGTCTAAAACAGTCTGAAGACAGCATTCGTTGATCTTCCAGGAGGTGGAAAAATGATGTCAAAAAGGCAAATCTGTATTTACCAGCAGACAGGTATCCTTGACTTGACAGCTATACAGTCATTATCTGCCTGTCATGTGTCGCCCGAGGGCCACCGTGCCTTCTCCCAAAGCCCACAGTTCCCATGAATCAGACGCAGCCCTATTAGCTTACCTGTTTCCAATTCAAAGGCCATCGCCAACCAAAAAGACGCCAGAAGGACAAAACAAGGTGTCATATTTATGAATGTGTCAGCACGGGCCCTCCTGAAACCCAGCTCACACCTTGAGCAATGAGCCTGACAACTCAAGAGGGGCCTTTTCCAGTCAAGAGAAATGATACCTTCAAAAACCAGTGGTGGGATGAAACCAGAAGCTGTGCTTCAGCAGTGACAACACAGGTGGAAAAAACAGTAAAAAAAAAAAAAAAAAAAGCTCATAAATCACATTGGTATTATTTGGGCCCAATCAGGGGAAACTCAACCTGTTAGATTGAATAAAGGAGAACGAATATCAGATGGTGGATAATGACGGGATGGGTTGAACAGGAGAAGTGAAGATGGGAGTTTGTGATGATTACTTCAGTGCTTTGTGTGTGTGTGCATGTGTGTGCGTGTGTATGAGAGAGAGAAAGTGTGATGTGATGTTGACATCCCCATTTATGGAGCAGATTCATCTTATAGTCACCATATCCGCATTGTGAGTGAAGGGTTGCATAATTGTGTCCAATTTACTGATCGGATTGCAAATAGAAATCCCCCCTCCCCCCTTGTGCTCAGGCAAAGGAGTCATTATTAGACAATGATGGTGTTCTGTTTAAGGAGGTGTTGGTTTCCCGTTTAGACTGATTTAAAAGTAAAAGGGTTCTGTCAACAAGCCGCATGGAGGACAGCTGTGTAGAATCCTGGCCTCTTTCTTAGAAATGTGTCATACCTTGGCAAATATGGCTGTTTGTCCAGAATCTATGTTGCAACTAGATAGATTGCTGTAGAGATTGATGATTGATGGTAAGCACAGCCATTTCTATTACCATTTTTGTCGTTAGCTGCTAGCTACCTAGCTCTGCTTTGGAAATAACCAGAAATCAACGTTTTGTTTTTTTTTTCCCCCAGAGGACAATTCGAGATCTTAAATTTGTGAACTGGCATCCTTAAAGGAACAAAGCGCTGCTTTTATTTTTTAGTAAATGTGGCGCCTTGAATATGGACAGACACCAAACAATGTTGTTCTAGCAGCTCTGGGATTTATTGAGGTTGAAATTTGTGGCTGTTCCAGCCAAAAAGAAGATATTATTTTGTATTATAGTGCCATCATATTTTTAATGTGTATTATTCTAACTGAGGGCCGGTGAGTCTGAAATGCGTCTTCAGTATTAGCATCACGACCATCACTGTAGATTTATGAATCCTTATAAGGATAGGCACTGTTACTATTCCCAGTATAATTATTATGATAAATTCATGGACATGAGATACTTTACTTATCTGTAAAGTCGCGGTAAAAACCAAATCACACAGCCTCTGTGCTATAGAGTCATAAATATTGTTGTTGGAGTTCCTTAATTTGGTATCAACTTTTCATTCTTGGCATGCAGAGTGACAGAGATTAAAAGTTAATATAATAATATATAATATAATAATTGTTGGCTTGTGTTAGATGCCAGGGCTTTACATGCAATACAAACAGCAACACTATCAGACGGTGCAGCCAGTGACATTTTTCTACTTCAGTCTCATGAAGTGCAGGCTTACCACAACAGGATTTGTCAGCTCACTGGAACTATTTGTTCTATATGTTCATAGCTCTAAATAAATTAAATCTTGTGTTGAGCAGCAATAAATATGTTTTGAATATTGTGGGGGGGTTTTACATCACAAAAATTACTTAATTAAACCAAGTTAAAATGTATTAAAGTGACAAAAAAGAAACAGTTTTCAGCATCAGGAGGCATTACAAATAACCCAACGCTTTTCCCGGTAGAATGTCTAACGAGATAAATAGTTTATACTTTCTCACAACCCCAAATGAACTGTACAGAATGTACAAAAGTTATTTTTACTGAAACAAGCTGGATTCAACTTTTGTCACTTTCTTGTCCTGAATTGAAGTTACTGACGGTAGTAAATTTAGACAAAACAAAGCCACTCCCATGCAGTGACCATTATCTTTTTTTTTCTTTTTTCTTTTTTAATTCCATTGCATTTAGCTGAATAGATGTTCATCACTGATCATGTCAAAATCTTGTAATTCCAGTTGAAGGGGTAATGGGTAAGTAAACTGTTCTAACCTAAATCTTAAGAAAAATCCCAAGATTTGTGGAGAGTAAAAATCATCTCAAACTCGTATGCATCAGTTCTATCATTTTTCTCACACATGTCCTGCAGCCATGTCTGCTTGGTTTACAGAACTCTTTATCAAAGCAACAACATCACACTTTTTTTTTTCTTTTTTTTTTTTAGCTGAAGCTGGTTTGCTATCTGTCATAAAGGGCCAAAAACATTGTTACCTAATCAATACAAACTGGTAGATCGGAATATATATCATCAATAAAAGATAGGGGAGCATTTCCCACCGTTTTGTTTTCCTAGAAAAGCAATTGATGCACAGATATTTTGTGGAAAAAACATCTGAGCTACTTGCTTCCTTCCACCTACATGTTGCATTGACTGTCTACCTTAGTATGTTTTGTGCAATTTAAAACTATACCACTTGAGGCAGCTGGTCAAGACGTTTTGATTTGTCTGCACTTACACTAAATGGTAAAACAGGGTTGCCTGCTCATGAGACAGTGCTGTACTAAAAACCACCACTTTGACATATTCACTATGTTCGCTGCCAATTAATTCATGTTTGCAATTTTTCTGCCACGAGACTTTTTTTTTCTTTTCCTTTTACCGGCACACAAATTAAAGCAAAAAAAAAAAAAAAAGAACCATTTATTTTCATTTGCTGCTGTTAGTATTATTGCTCATTAAAACCAAAAGGGCTTGGCCACCCTGAAGCTAATAATCATGTTTGTGGCCTGAAGGATTACAGTATTTAAGTGTTAATGAAACGTATAAACAAAGCATGGTTTCATCCCCTGCTAAAGCACAACACACACGCATTCAAAGATCCGCCGTCAATGAGAAGAGGATATTTAAGAGGATAGTTAATTTGATGTACCCAACACCACGGCCTTCTTATTGATTCCTCCGTGAGAGTCCTCCCATTTAGTAATTAAAAATGATCACTCCTGCAGCATATTTACTGTACTCGTTGCCACATATCCACATATTTTACGGCCATATTCTCCGCGTAACATGTTCAGAGATTGTTTATCGTGTCAGAGCTCAATCAATAACGGCTACATAAAACATGAAAGTTAATAAAAGTTGAAGCTGCACTGACTTTGTTAAATTCCACGGGCTAAGTGATGGAGGAGGTGACACACTTTGATAAATGGTGACTAAAACAGAGTGACTCTGAGGTTCTGGGGATTTGTGGCCCCTGGAAGGTTTTCTTGTGTGAGTAACTCTTCTGTTCACAGAGATGGAAGTCGTTGCTTTAGGCCGACCTTTACAGCAAAGAAATGTCATTTGCAAATTCCCAATTTTTTATATATATATTTTTTTTGAATCAGTCTGCATCACAGCTAGTTCATCTATCCACTTATGCAAGCGCGAAATCTATAATCAGAGAGGGAAACGGAAATAAAGAAGGAAGGGGAAAAGAAAAGAAAGAAAGAAAGAAGGAGAGACATACAGAAAGAAGCTCAGTGAAAATGTTGAGCCTTTAGCTTATAGATCACCAAATGATTCGGATGTTCAGAACAGGTGCAGATTTTCCCAGGCTTTATGTCAATATAAACCCACAGAGACACAACCGCCTTAACGGAGACTGCAGCTCATCCTTTGAAATACAAATAAACACAGTGATGACACTGTCGCTTCTTGAGAAGGTTCTCTCACAACTATGTTTTTTTTGTTGTTGTTTTTTTTTTTTCATCCCACCCTAATTAGATTTTATATTGTGAAATGGGAGGGGAAAAAAATGCAAATTTGGTCAAACTATAAGGCTTTTTAAATCCAGTTTCAACATTGCATACATGTTGAAACTGTCTGCAGTTTCAACATGTATGCAACAAGTTTTTAATTGTTATATAATTAATTGTTATATAGTTTCAAAGTAGTCAGTCTTACAAAAACACAAAAAAGTTTTTAATTGTACATTTATGCATGTCCCTTATTCTAATAATTTATTTTTAACTTAGCTGTGATTTTTTTTTTTCCACATTTGAAAAAATATGGAAATTAGAAAGAAATAAGGACTGTAAATATTTTTTTTTGTTTTGTTTTGTTTAAGGGGCAATAAAATAAATAACCGAAAATTTCACATTTGAATGATAAAATTGCAGAATTTCTCTCTGGATGAAAGAATAATTTCTTTATATCACCAGCATCATTCAAGCAAGTTGTACAACTGGCATGTGGCGCCTCTAAAACGCAAAAATACCAACCCCAATAAATGCTTCTTATGTGTGTGGGTGATAATAAACTGCACAATTAATTAAATAAGACAAAACATTTTTTTTTTTTTTTTGTTTTTTGGAAAATGCTGCAACTCTTTTTATGTGGTCTGGAATAAGTCCCCTCTTTCATTTGAAGAAGTTCAGTTCATTTCACCTACTCTAGTTTTTAATTACTTAATTTTTTTTTTTTAAAATCTAATCAAGTGCAATCATATTTAAAACGAAAGCAGCAGACCTCATGATAACCCTCTGAAGCTACATTAATGAATGTGTGTGATTGCAGATATGTGTGAATGGGAGTGATCACTTCTTTTTCTGTGCGCGTGTGTGTCTGGGCTGTGTGCTGAGCTTGGCACCTGTTAACAGTGCCAAATAATGTGCTGTGTTGAAATTTTAATCACCTGCAAGTGCAAAACAAGAGCAATACAATCAGGACCTAATTAGCACAGCAATTAACACCTCTCTCTCACACACTCCGAGTGTGCCAGAGCTCGCACATTCAGCCAGTGTGATGGAAGGTTCTCCCTTTATTAGCGTTTGTGCTTTCATTGATTATGATTTATTTATCAGCAAACAACTGTTTGTTTTTGTCAGAGTGGCACTTAGAGTTTCCTCACCCCATTCTGGCGTCTGTTTTTAAAATATATGTTCATTGCAAATTGTTATTAATATAACAATTTGTTATCATAATAACAAATTGTTAGTCGCCAACCGTTTTTTTTTTTTTGTTATGAGATCCCTCCTTTTGGTGCCAACGAGAAAGTTGTATATTTACTGCCGTAGTACAACAGTATGTACAAAAGGATGTAAATGAAATATAAGTTTAAGTGTCATCTGTGCGGCTCCCAGAACCGACTGATTGTATGTCGTCACATCCTTCTGCCATTGCAGTACGCTACTGGCTACCAAACACTGCCACAAGTTTGTTTTTTGTGTTTTTTCAAAATTATCATATGTTGTTGTTTTGCATCACGTGTCTTTTTATGTTTATGTGAACTATGAGCCTATTAAATAAATCACCCAAATCAAATACAAGAGGCTTTTATCAGAGGGGTGTGTGCCTGTATTTAATGTATCTGAGCCAAACTTTGTGTCGTTATTTTGTGCTGTATTTTATGATTTCGTTTATGAGCGACAGCAAACAGTTTAAGAGATCAGCCATGTCTGCTGGCTCGGAATTGAGAAAGATAAAAATTTATGGAAGCCGAACGTGAACAAGCAACAGATGTTGCATTATGTCCGACGCTGTGGCATCAGAATGATCAAGAGCATAATCATCTTCAAATACACAGCAAATATACTGATCAACGTTCCAGTTATTATTAATCAAAAGGTAAAGCTGGACAGGTGGCTTTGTCGCCTTGATTTAAGGGAACTCAGTGTTTTTGGCTGTTTTGCGGTTTTCTGGAAGTTTGCTAAAGATTAGATGAGCAAAAAAAAAAAGAATGCTGCTTCTCCATGTTTGGTTCTGGTTCTGCGGATGCATGTGGACCTGAACCAGATGTGGGCTGACAGACATCAACAACTGATTCCAATAAACAAAAATGGGCAGCAAAGGGGACTAAAGTTTTTCCTACAGTAACTGGCCCATTAAAATAACAAAATTTTGACTGGCATATATAGTAACTGATCAGTGACCCAGTAGTAAATGTGATTATTGTAGTTTGACACCCACTGGTTCTATTTTGTTAAAAACAAAGGGTGAGCAATACTTTAGAAATGCATATCAGAAGCACACATTTAGGTTATTAATGAACTCATGTGCAAATCTACACAAATGTGCCATTTGCTGACTTACTGTGTCTTACAGTCATGTTTTAAGTGAACAAGGTCACTGATGACTATTGATTGGACGGCTGCTCAACCCGCCCGCCCAGTCTGTCATGTCGGGAATGGGGATAGATTTGTGTGTCACTCTCTCTGTCTGACCATAGGCCTCCTGGGGAGCGGACGTGGGTTTGTGTTTTCATTAGGAGCGCTACTGTTTGCATGCGCGCATGTGTGTACGCGCTACATGCTGGCCTCACAGGGTTATCCATTACAACCTGTCCAGGAAACAAATAAGCTTCGCTTTAACTTGAGAAATATTAACTTTCCCCCGAATGGCAAACTAATTATTGCCGCGGAGAAAGCGCACCGGCCCACTTCCGAGACGCTACGGCATTACGACTAAAAAGTGAAGTCAGCCAAACTGGCAGCGACGAATCAATATGATCCGTCTCATCAGATGACGGAGGTTTAGAGGGGAGGGGAAGTAGTCAGGTTATCGTTGTAAGTTATTTTAAAATGTACTAAGCAATGAAATCTAAAAAAAAAAAAACATAAAAGAACGTCTGTTTATATGACATCACAGCATCTGTGCAGCAGTAAAGCCGTGTTGGTCTTACAAGTCATTTGTGCGAGACACTTTATTAGGCCACCACTTATCCTCCCTGATGTCTAAAAGACTCGTATTTTGGGTTGGAGTATTTTGGGTAATTGAGTGTGCCGGGGCACCATAGATCTAATTTGATTTGAACAGATACAGTTTTAGATGGCAGCGTTGACATCACTTTCCTCTCAGACTGCATGCTTTGGCGTCCATGTCATCGCGCTCAGTTTAGGGATCCAACACATGACTTATTGTTGTGCGACTGGGTGTCGTGAGTTCAAGATACGTGTCTGGGGGGGATAATAATAACTGCAGTGTCACAACGCTAAACAGACGTAGGGGTTACGGACAGACAACAGGGCTTTGGAGCATTTACTCCAATCGTTTACCTTTATGATTTGGTTCTGTTTGGGTTTGACCAAATGAAATCGGAAACTTCTCAAAAGCCCATGAAACGTAAACACGACAGTGTAATGTCGACTTCTCTGGCTGTCATCTAATCTGACGCCACTGTCCGAGATTTATCTTTCCAGAAGAAAGAAGAAGGATGAGGAAACAGACAAGAGTCTTACATATGCCACCAAATTCCCTGAGGGTGTCTATGCTTTTTTGGCATTCCAGAGCTATGCAGTGATCCGGCTTTTTTGTATGGCCACAACTCCGCGTCGACGCCTCCCTTCACTTTACCCCAACTTTCTGGTTCAAGACCAGAGTTTGGGATGCTCCCCATTCTTCTTTTTGCACAATTTTTCCAATTTTCTGGTCTACCGTGATTGGGGGGAAAAAAAATGTATGAAAGCACGCTCTGTGCGTTTTAAAAGCTCATCCCTCACAAATGGCCTTGTGTCGAGCTTCAACCGCTTCCCCGGGACTCGCAGAGATGGAGGATGCGGAAGAGAAAATGGCGTTGTTTGAACCGAAAGCTTTAGCTTTAGTCTGACTTGAAATGTCACATGTGGTAAAAGGAGGAAGTCTTTTTCTCATTACCCATCAGATGCACTGGTGCGATTTTGACACATGGCGTCTCCGAAATGTCCGGGGGCTGTGTTTCTGTTATCACTCATTGCCTCCTCAACATTCACAAGTTTGTTCTCATGTGAAAGACAACAATAAAAGGCAGAACAGTATGAGGAACAAAGGAGGAGGAAAAAGTAAAAGAGTGACATTATGAAACACATCAGATAATATGTTCTCAAATGATTTTTTCCCCCCTCCTCCTGCAAACGGATATGCCTATTCTAAGTGTATTGTGGCAGATTTGATAGATGTTTTTGAATTTAATCCAACCACATAAGATGTTCTGGAAAAAACATTGTGAAATGTAATATTTCCTCTCAATGATATCTGATGCCTCAGAGGTAAATTCCATTTATGGACTCTTTTACGTTCATCAATCAACAATGTACAATCTCATGATATTTTAATATCAAGTTTAACGATTTGCCTAGTTAAATCATCTACCTGACTTTAGAATCCATTCAAGCAGCCCCTCCGCCCCCCCCGAAAAAACGAAGCAAGATCTCTTGTTTGTTTTGGAAGCGCTCGCAGAAGTTCAGATTTTTCACAGCACAATAAATTCTGATTGCCGTAGAAAGCCGCTGTATAAATATTCATAATCACAAATTGCAACGTGTGAAGAACACTTGTTGGCAGTGATGTGGATTAAACTATCGGTACTTTTTGGAGACACAACAGCGATCAAAGATTAACATACACAGAGGATGTCAGTCTCATATGTGTTAAAGAGTGATGATGTTTCGTTATGTGACAAACTCTAAGTTGACATACGTGTTTTCATTTATATTTTTTAAATAATTTTACAGTTTTATTCAAGAAATTACTGACATTTGAAGGACACAATTTAGGCTTAAGGACAGGAAGGCTGGAAGTTGAAATCCAGTCTGTTCAGTCTGTCAACTAGGATGTGGGTTTTCTTTCGGTCTACAAGTCAGCAACGCAGAGATTACATTTAAATTGCTTTTTACTGATGTAAAGTTTGATGTTGGACCTCATTATGCTCCACAACTCTCATTCTGAAATTGCTGAAGATATGATCTGCTTAATGACAAATTCAATAGACTCGGTATTGAATTCAGAGCAAAGACGCTGGGGATCTCTTTTTGGTTTTTAATTTGGAGCATATTTTCACAGGGGAAATCATGACTCTTTATCTCGTTCTCACCGGAGACTTTGCAGCTCACTTTTGAGTTTACTAACACTACTGTACAACAAGACCTGCAGAGTTGAGAGTCTTATTTTGGAGAATATATTCAGATGCAAGATGAACAAACTATCGTCTTGATCTTGACCATTATTTTGTCCATTTTCCTTTGGATGGAGAAACTGCATGTCCTTATTTCTCCACTTGAAAAATGTGACATATTTTCAATTAAAAACTCTGGAAAGAAATTATTTTGAACATCTGCTCCCGTTTTTCTTTTTAACCAAATATGGTCGATTAGGCTCAGAGAGCTGCAGCTACACACACAACCACCCAGAATCAAAATAGTTAGTAAATTTAAAAAAAAAATGATCCTCACACGAATAAGAGAAACTCCTTCGCTATTAGCAAGATTAGAACAGCAAGATTTTCATTCCTTAATATGAGTAGAAAAAGTCCAACTTTGTACCAACACGCCGAAGCATCATTCTGCTGTATACTTAGCTTAACAAGCTGTATACGTATTAGGTAAGATTGTCAAGTTTTTTTGTTTTTTTTAAGATGATTCCTCTCTTCTTCCCGTCTTTCCTTTGCACCATTGGAGGTGGGTAATTAGTGTTTTTTGAGGTCGGGGATTTGGGGGGAGGGAGGTGAGAGGTCCTATAATCTTTTGCTGAGGAGGCACCTTGTCCTCTCCCCTGTTTATAACATCATCAAAGTTGTGCCTCTGGGTGCCCCCAGCTTCGTTAATAATTTAGGTATGCGCTGGCCTGCCTAGCTCAGGCAGGAAGCCCTTACTTACTGACTTTATAAATCACGTGATGATTTACAAGAAAACCCCTGTATTTGTCATGCCCATTAAAATAAAATTGTCTCCATCTTCTTTTCTCTCTGTTTTTTTTTTCTTTTTTTTATGACTGTTTTGTAGGGTAAACAGGTTGTTGGGCAGCTACGTGAAAAGGCAACAGGAAGAAAACAAAAATTTTTAGGTCGATAAAAAAGAATGGCCACATGGTCAAATTTCAGTTTCAGACAAAGTAAATAGAAATTGCAGTTTTCAACTAATCATATGTTAAAGGGGCATGGGGATGATCCAAACTCACATGGTCTTGTATGAAAAAAATAAATTTTAACCCATGGCAAATCATGAAACAAATGCCATCAAGCGATGAATATAGACAAAAACCTTCACCAAAATGGGAACCTGTATGACACCATGGAGTATGTTCACATAATCTCAGACGGAAACATTTCATTCTCTAATCTGAAGAAATTCAAGAACAGAAGGGAAACAAAATCCCTGATATACATAAATCAAATTTCCAAGGTTTTGGAACTTCACCAAACCACAGTGAAAACTTCCAATCCACAAACACAGAAAGTGTTCAACAGTGGAGCGTCCCAGGAATGGCCAGTTTATCAAAAATAATTCAAGAGTGCATTAGTGACTGATAAAAAAAAAAGAAAAAAAAAAAGGATTTAATTATAATTGAGATGTTTTGCCACAAACTTCAACATGCTGCATAACATCATAAACCTACCAAGAAGGCTGAATTAAAAGATCACAGAAGAGTGACCCAAAATGTCTCCATAATGGCAATTGTTAGATTAAGGTAACTTTATATATATATATATACTCATGTTATCAAATTTCATCCCACAATTTGAAGGATATTAATGAGATTTTTTTTAAAAAAAGGGATTCTGGAGATTTTAACTTTTTGCATAGCAAAAGAAATAGGGCTATAATAAAACACTGTGGCCTTCTAAATCAACATTTTGCATTAATTAGCATTTTGAACAAAGCCGTAGTAAAATTGCGTCGTCATGTCATGTTTTATACATTTATTCACTTACAATTCAACAATGTCTTGTTGTAAATTAATTCCTCATCTAAGGGCAATAATGTGTCCCAGAGCTTCCTGTAGGACTGAATAAATGGAACGGGTCAACGCGCCTTAAGCAGCTCCCAACCCACCTTAAAAAACATTTCATTAGCCTGCTGTGGCGTAAGAAGCTTTAGTCCAAATGAGAATAATTTTCTGCTGAATCCAGTAATTGTATGGGACTAAAAGGTCAAATCTAATGAATGGCAAAATGAAAATCAATACAAGACAAATAAAAAATAAAAAAATGCAGAGAGTGTCTGTTTTCATATTTGCTGTTCAAAAGATCCCCGGCTGGATGAAGCCTGTGAGTGACGGCCAGGGCTGAACGATGGCACTTTAAGGTTTTCTTTAAATACCAGGTTGGATGTGGTGAGGTGGGTAAGTGCTTCACGCTCAGATGACAGTCAAAGTGGGCTGTCTGACCTTCATACAAGCACCTTACAACTTAGCTTGGCTTAAGGAATTGAATGTGATGTGGCATGACAGAGCTGAAACGAGGGGATGGTACACAGCGAGGGGGCTAAAAGTGGAATATTTTCTCCCCTCAGGAGTTAAGGGCTTTTTAAACGTTGCTGACTATAACCAGCATGTTGACGGTAGCATGTGTGTGCTCATGTGTGTTGTAGCCAAGTCAGGAAGTGTAAATGGGGAAGGTTGGAGACGTGGAAGAGAAAGTATTGGAGAGGAAAATAAATGGAGAGGAAGTGATATGGCTGATGGCTAGGATAGCAGGGTAAAAAAAAAAAAAAGACACAAAAAAGCTGAGAATATTATTTGACATTTTGCGTGACAAGTGGGGTCCAAGCAGTCACCTTTGACCTTAATGCACAAGATGGCTACCAAAACATTGTCGATTATTTATTTGGGTTTGAATTATGTTTTGCAACTCCCCATAGGCACGGCAGTTAGCTAGGTCTGTTTGTTTTACTAGCTCAGTAGTTGTTTTAGAGTCATTCAGATCACGTTAGCACCATCACATCTTTTCTTTAAACACACATTATGTTGTTTAAACCACCCCGAGTGTGTTTGCTAAGGAAGCTGTCCTCTTTCCGATCAATTATTGGAACCATATCTCTGGAAATTTTAAGGCTAAATATTCATTTTCGTGAGTTCCTAAATGCACACGACAGGCCTCTGTCACAAAGTTTCAGTTTTTTCCCCTCTCTCTTTCTTTCTCTTTCTCACTCACTCTGTTCTTGTGTTAGGATTTAGGTGGTGTCACCCTAATGGGTTTTACAGTTTTTAAAGAGATTATACTTTAAGATGACTACCTGAGCAAGAAGGGCTTGGGCAAAAAAAAAAAAAAATTCAGCAATGCCTTTGATGTCCCAGAGTGTAAACAAAACCTGAGGCTACACCTTGCTAGGAGGGGCATCTGTTTTGTTATTCAGAGCCGCGGCCCTTAATTGTGGTGGTCAGGACAAAAGAGAGAGGAAAAAAAAGGTAATTTTTTTTCTCTTTCTTTTTTGAAAATACGATGTGGGAGGGGTTCATCGGATGGTCAAGAAAGGTCAGTTTTAAGAGCCGGAAACCCTAACATCACAAATCCGCAGAACTGTCTTTATTCTGGTGTATTTGCCTTACTAAATGTTTTGAAAATGTGATAAAAAAAAAAAACTGCTGCATAATCGTGAAGGAAAAGAAAAAACACTGAAATATCTAGTTTGCACAAGTATTCAATCCACTTTACTTCGACACCGCTGAGTAAAACTCAGTGCAGCCACTTGCCTTCAGATCTTTGAATACAGATGTATTCACAGAACAAATACATCTGTTCTGTGAACAAATTACGTTATATTGCAAGCGCATGACAAATGCAGCGAAATATTTGGTGGTGGAGGTTCAACTTTCACTAAGCCAGCAACCTTAAAGATATAGCAAGAGACGTTTCGACTGTTTAGATCAAATCACATTCAGGCGTCAGAATTGTGCAGTGGAAATTTCAGTTTTGAAAGTACACAAAATTACTTTTTAATAGATCCCTCCACCCAATCTGGCTTAGATGTTGGAAAAAAGAGGGAACTGATCCACTTTTCTAGCCACTCATCAACACCACTCACAGCTGTAGCTGCAGTAAAAACAGGTTAAAGAGGACAGAATACATGTCAGCAAACTTTTCGGATTTTTTATTTCTAAAAATAAAACCACGTTTGGAATAGATTGGAACCACCTTCCAATCTATTGTTATTCCCTTCTTTCAGTTGATCTGCAGTATAAACCCGCTCCCAATAAAATGCAACGTGACACACGCTCGTGCGATATCGATCATTTTTGCAGGACCCACCGTTGTCATTCACCCCGCTGTGGTAATTAGCTGTTGTATAGAAGCACCAGTTGCAGAGGAGAGGAAAGAAATCCAAAGAAACCTTTCATGGACATTAAGTGTTTTAAATCATCCATAACAAGCTTATCGTTGGGACTCATTATTTCTCTCTAAAGCTACATTCAATGCTCTGCTTCCCAGCAATATTTAAACCTACAGCTCCAGTGAGCCTAAGTGCAGAGCTGGGGTTCTCTGTTAGCGTTATGGACATGCAAATAGGCCTTAATGTGTCCACAAGGCCCTCTAAAGGCAAATACCTCCACCCTCACTTGCAGAGATGTTTCCTTCTTGGGCTCTTTGCACTAAGGTTTATTCTCTTTCAGCGAAAGCCTGTTCACGTAGTTTTAGACAACATAAGGTGCCTACAATTTTTTTTTCCAACCACAGAGAAGAAGAAGTGATTTAAACACATCACAACATTAAAGAAAATGGAAAGCTGACGCAGAGCTAAAAATGGTAGCAGACCGGGAATGGGTCGGAAAGACAGAACATCGGGACAGTTATGGCCCCTCGTTACATTTGATTCTGAGCTGTTATCCTGTCCTGTCAAAAGATAAAAGTCAAATCAATATTGTCATTCACAACTTCAGATTAAACCTTTTCTTGCTTTTACTGCTTCCATGTTCTTTTTTTCGGGGGCCATTCAATCTGCCGCAACAGTGACAAACGCATCTGAATCGATTGCGAGTGAGATCAGCGAATTAACAAGTGGAATGTTCTTTTTTTCTTTTTATTTTTTTCCCTCTCCTATCCTATCCTTTGTTTCTTTCTCTTTTTTTCCCTCTCAGAACGGGGCGAGGAGTGAAGCAATGGAGCAAAACACATAAAAAGACGGCAGTCATCAACAAACACAATAAAACCCTGATCTAGAAACTGCTTTCCGAGACGAAGTATTGGAGTATTGCTGTGCAAATGTTTTTGCAATTTAGAGCCAGTTGCCACAAACCACTAAATGCCCTTAAATAGTAGTGTGCAGTTAAGATTTTCAAGAGGAAAGTGGTTTCGGTGCTTTATCTGGGGCCAGACACTGGAATCACTAGGAAGGATTATACAAGGTAAAAAGGAAAACACGAGTATTAAAAATATCCTCTTTAGTTCATTCCAGACATTTGCATGTATGGAGTATGTGATTTTAATAGAACCTTACTGGTGGTTACAAAGGCACTAGAGATGCAAAAATAATAATAATAATAATAATAATCAGCTGTGCTGTTTTTTTTTTGTTTGTTTTTTTATGTAGAGGTTCACATGTGTTTACCTGAAAGAAAAGTAAATTGGTGTTACAAGGTTTTTCCCCTTACAATGAGGATGACAACGAAGGAGAATAACTCTTGGCAGACTATTTAAAGGGCTCTCAGCATGTTTCTTCAGTCGGACTCTGCAAAATTCAGGACCGTAAAAGGTTTCTGAGTTGATGACAGACGGTGACGTAGGGCGACTTGTTGTGCCAGGGCAGATTAAAGCTCGGCCTCTCTGGGTGAATATTTCACAAGGGCTCAGAAAGGGTGGATGCGTTTTTTTTTTTGTTTTGTTTTGTTTTTTTGGGGTGGAACAGATGGAGCTTTGGAGTCACGGGTTCACATTCTGACTGGATCGTTGCACGTTCAAGTGCCGCTGTGAGGCTTTGCTCCCACCTGCCTGTGTCACGAAGTGAGGGAAGAGAGAATGCCCCGTCCACAAATCCTCCTTCTCAGACGCTAAGGCCGCGTCTCCGAAAGCCGTCTGCGTCTACGCGTCTCGGAGAAGAATGGAGGCATTTAGCTGCTGGATGGGAGCCGATGACTGCAGCTTTGGAAGATGATGCTTGTTTGTTTCGTGAAGCTGTCTTCTGACTTTTTGACCCGAGAGGGGTCAGAAGGCTGAGAACAATGGATTGTTACTGGGGGTCATTTGGAAAAAAAAAAAAGAAGAAGAAGAAGAAAAATGTAGATGGAGCTGATACCAAAGTTATGAAGTGAAAGCGACAAGAGGCAGACCATTTATTTAGTCTGTGGATTAACTGGGGAAAATTAAAAATCCTTATTTTTTGTTCTGGAAAGAAAAA
>NW_006799962.1:66910-132715 GCF_000485575.1 Poecilia formosa | reverse complement strand
GATGATTTGATGTGAAAATATTTATCTCAGTTGTCTGACATTCAAGACTTAACTCTGAATTGGGAGTTAAGGGTTCGAGACACAACTTGAACTTGGAAAGAAATGTCTTGTAAACATCTGACATTTCACTGTATTCCTCTCATATTAGGAAGCAAAACACATAGAGACACACATCTGCTATCACTGCTACTTTCTGGAAAGGCTAAATGGCTTTTAATGTGCAGTTTGAAGACCGTCAAATTTCAGATGAGCCAGTTGTCTCCTTAGGAATTTGTCCTTACATCGTCACACCTTCAACTTCGCCTTTGTATTCCTTGAGCGTACACACATTTCATAATTCATTTCACTAAGCTTAAGTGATGATCTAATTTTTGAATGCTCTAGTGGATTTCAGATGACTCAAAAAAATGGAATTTGACAGTGTGTGTCGTTACCTGTGGGTAAAGAGACTCCAGAATAATGACTGTGTTTTTCACATTAAACGTTACAGGACTGGTTTGCTTAGAACTCTGGTCGCTGTAGAAGCAAAGGTACCATCACTTTTAAGTATCAATTAAGTATTTCTATAAATGCTAGATTTTCTTCTTCAGAGCAGTAAATGTAGAGATAAAATTACAAAGTAATGAAAAAATGCCATAACATATTTTTAACAGCTGCTAAGTCAATAATGGCACAGTGGAATATGAAGTTTAGTGTAAATCCAAAGAATGTCTTCAATTAATTTTAAAACAAGGTAAAGATTAAACTTTTTAACCTGCTTTTATGTGACAAAACCCTAGATTTTTATAGGCTGTCCTTTCTTCTATTCCTAACAGTCCACAGTAAATAAAATCAAAATTTAAAATACTATTTTATTAGACACAGAGAAGAGTATGTAGTCTCTGGTTGAATAATATGTCACAACATGTGTGCTGCAGGCAGCATTGCAAAATGAGTATAAATATTAGACCATCCCTGTCTGTCTGGAGCACAATAACACAGAGTACAGCAAGTGTCAGACCATTCGTCCCTGGTAAATTATGCATGGAGTTATTCTGTTATTATCTATGTCAGTGCAAAATGGCCATTATCCCCCTATCATAATATGAATATTAGGTTGGTGAATTGACAGTGGTCCACAGATTTTTAATTTTTTTTAGTTGAATTAGTTTGACCAACATTTTCTGGATTCATATACAGATTAAGGAAGTTTAAAAGCTGTATAACCTACTTATAATGGGTGTTAGATTGCATCTTTATTTCCTATAGTATTTCTTTTTGCATGTATATTATATGAATGTGCTACATTCAAGTGGATTTGTATGTATGCTGAAATGGGAAGAAACCTTTGTGAAGAAAATGATTTTATGCTGGTATTTTCCTTCCATCCTTAAAGATAAAATTGAAGATGTTATAGCAAAGGTCACTTATGTTGGACATGAACTTTAGCCTAGCGAACTCTTTGTTTGTGTTTTTATTTTTTATCGTGGGTCACTTCAAATGATCTCGTAGGGTTATAGATATAGTCAGACTTGCAGCAGATTGTAAGATTATTTGTGCAGGTGGCGTGCTTGGATTAAAGAAAAAGAAACATAAGGAGTCTTCGACCTTGCTAGGTTATTACTGTCCATTTGTTTATCTGAATCTCCTGCAGCACAAGTGAGAGTTTCTCACATATGATTCATTCAGTTTTTGAAAACACCGTATTACTGACATATCTAAGCACATTAAAAGTAAATTGCAGTGCAAATTCTTTAGCCTAAAATTTTGCCCTGCATTATGTGGGGCTTGAAATACTGAATGGGAAAGGAGAAAGTTTTAGAGTTTCATTTTGTTTATTGGAGTTTTCAATACCATGATGCATTGTTATAGGGTTTTTGTTGGAGCTGTCAGACATTAGAAGTTATTTCAGAACACTTTGACTGTAGACAATTGTTCTCTATCCCAACTGTTGAACTGTCATTCAGCTGCCATATTTACAAAAGTATGTTCCCAGCCTTGTTCTGAGGACAATAGACCGGCTTCTGAATAAACCATCAGAAACTGTGAACACACAGATGAGCATGCACAAACCCACATACTGCGAAACACCAACCATATAGTCATCCATATAAACAAAACACACTATGCCTTTCACCTTTGGAGATTTGACACATTTTGTTGGTCGGAGTGAGTGTGAGTTTATTCTTTTATTCCACAATGTCATCTCATCCACTCTCAACACAAAGGCATTTTCAGAAAATCTCTTCCTCTCACTCGCGTACATGCGCACGCAGCAGCACACTGATTACACCCACTTCCTAAGCAGAACATAAAAGCATTCCCCCTCTACGATGACTGACATGCTAATGTTGTGGTGTCACACAGTCGTGCTCATGATGAGGATGAGGGGCAACAATATTTCCACTGTGGTAACCACAAAAGCGATGATACACATCTGTGCAACAGTGAGATTGACAAAAATGATAGTCCTCCTGTTTCCTTTGCTATGGCGATCTACAGGTACAAATACACAGCAGGACAGCAAAACACTCATATGATAACATGCGAGATATCCCCAACATGCACAACATTTTGGCTTAATCCCTGTATGTATTTGTGGTATAAAAAATATAAACAAGCTGAACAAACATGCCATTCAATGCAAGATCAATGTGATAGCAACTCCCATACCGCTGCACTATGCAGAATTTCATCAGACATATCCAACAGAGATAAGAGTATATGATTAAATGGCAACAAAACAACCTTGGCATTACCTTTATTATTAGTTGGATGATGAAAAAAGGGAAGGGAGATGAGGTTGAGGGAAAGACGATAATGGCAGAAGCACACAAAGCTGGACAAAACAGGGTACATGATAATTATTCAAATATTACATTGCCCCATTTTTCCAGAAACTGAGATACTATTTCACAATAGTATTTCATATTTTTCACAAGTCATTCATGTTTAGAAGTATGTAAGTATAGAGATTGGTCCACCTGTCACACTGAATAACCAAAGACTATAAATAGTTCTATTTAAATTCATATGTAAAAGTAGGAGTCGGTATATTTGCTCACTGTAGAGCGACTCGTTTCCACACTGAAGAGCAATGAAGTCAATAAGAGTCATGTTGCTCTTCAGTAATGCAAACTGAGTCCTAGTGGCTCAATAGTGGAGTTTTGCTCCTAATTTTAGCAAAAGTTTTAAAATCAGCTCTCACTGGCATAGTGTGTGGAAGGACTTTCATTTACAATTTTTTTTATGTCTCTGTTGTTTAATATTAAGAAGTTGGGGGGAAAAAATTGTTTTACTGTATTTACATCCAAACAGTCTTGCTACAGTACATGTACATATTTCATAGTGTGTGCATTAAATGCGTGCATGTTAAGTTCTCAAGCAACGGTAGAGGACGCTGTCTGTCAATCTCGGGGTCGGGTTGTGCTTTAAAGCAGTCCTGTGAATTTAAACTGTCTCATGAATACCGACTTGCTGTTCGATGTGAGGCACTGCCTCGCGGGGTGTGCTGTTGTGGCATAGCTGCTGAAGATGCGATCTTGTGGAATAATGCTGCAGTTATTAAATCTCTCTTGGGTCTGTTGGTATTGTGAGGTTCTCATGAAAAGATTTTCCTCTCTCTGTCTCTTTTACCAGCGACACCGTATCACAGTGTTACTCTGCTGTCTGTTGTAGTGCTTTAGAAATTCACTAAGTTCATTACCGGACATGGAACTACAATTTACCACAGCTTGATGATCATTTTCATGATCCGTGTCGCCCACCTTTGTAATACGTAAGATCTTGTCTTTAAGGGCTTGTCTTTTTTTTTCCCAATTGGTTGGGTTTTATGAAAAGTTATGGTTTTAAACTCACTGTTGCAAAGAAAGTAAGACCACTTATGTAAACTCAGAGTTACATAATGCAAACTTTCCACTTAAGACAAAGACCAAGAGCAAGCTTAAATTTAATACTTAACCAGCAACTCCAAATCAATGGAGTTGGTCAAAAAAAAGATCACTACAACTTATTATTTGAGCAAAATGTACAGAGGATGCAGACTAAATCAAAACTATCGGATCACAAATCTGTTGCATTCTGGTCAAAACCTAATATTCCATAATAAAGTAGGTCAATAAAAGGCAAAGGTATTTCTCAAATATTCGTTTGCATATCATCTATTTCAATACGCAGATTAAAGTAAGCAGAAATACAAGATAAATGTTAGCCTGCTTTTTTCCTTTTTTGTTCAAGATAAGAGTTAAATATATTTTGAAAAAATCAGTAGTATATTTAATGATATGGCTCTAAAACGAACGTATTCTAAGATTTTTTTATGTTATTTATTTATTTATTTTTTTTGCACATCTCTGCCAGGAGTGTCAATAAATGTGTCTGGAAGTGTAGCTTGTGACCACTTTTAAGTGTTCAACAAACAGTCCGACTACAATCGACTCTGACCTTTCTAGTTCTCACTGTGGCTGGAAATCAGCTCACCTAAAAGATACCGCAGTTCCCGAGGACAGTCGGGATAGCAGAAATCCATATTATATTTCAAACGCCAACCGATCCGAAATCCACTGAGCTAAGCTTATCTTTTCTTGTTTGCCAACGTTACATTATTCTTAATTAGGTTTGATGGTAATTGTTCTGTAGCTCTTATAATATACGCTGTAAACAATTGTACAAGGACTCCAAAGTTGGCAACTCAGTAAATGTCTTGTTGTAGTTTTACCAGGTGGAACACTAAACAGTTCAATCAGGACACACACACATAAGAATCCACAACCAGATGGAATAATGATGTAGATGAAGTCAGATGAAAGAATCTATATGTGTCCGTTAGTCTGTCTGTGTCAACATTGATTAGTCGGCAGACAGCTCAATAGTTCTCTCTGGCTTTCTCGTTCAACCTCTGTTTTCTCCTGTCCTCTTTGTTTCCCCCTCTCCCCCTATTCAACAAGCATCAGTCACTTGTGAATTGACAGTGATAAAGAGAATGTTTGCACTTGTGCAGTTGTAATTGTCAACATCATCTGTTTTGGCTTAAATGAATGTTGTTTTGAGAATAGGACGCTATATTTTAGCATTGTACCATATCATTATGCTGTTCTCTCATCAAAAACATATTTGATTAATTCACGTGTTTCAGAAATCTTTGAATCTGCTGGGGCGGCCATTTGGGGTCCATTTGGAAGACTAATCGATATACAAGATTTAACTTCCTGACTGATATTATTTGATGTTGCTTCAATTTTTCTACATAATGATCTTTCCTCATTCTGCCACCTATTGTACCAGCTCCTCCTGCTGCAAAACTGCCCCACAACATGATGCTGCCACCCCCGTACTTCACTTAGGATGGTACAAGCACCCTGTTTTTTCCTCCAATCTAACAATGGTGCCCAAACAGTTCCACTTCAATTTCATCAGACCATAGGACATGTCTCCAAAAATAAAGATCTTTATCCCTGTGTGGATTTGCAAACTGAAATCTAGCTTTTCATGTTTCTGTAAAAGTAAAGGTTTCTCTATACACAAACCATATCTACAGCCTTTCTGACCAGACTGAAGCTAAGAAAGCGCTGCTGTTGACTGACATTTTGTTTTCACATTTCTTCCTCTGTAATGACCTGGATTGTTGTCCACTGAACTGATGGATCATCATTTGACTCTTACGCGGAGCGTATTCTGTGAAGTCCGCGTGTTGACACTTTGGGAAAAATCTTTGCTAGTGTGTTTGTGTTGATTTGTATGCCCCAAATCCTTTTCTTTGGGGGGATGAAACTGAGTCAGACAGATATCAGTGTGCAATCTCATTCAATCACAGCTGAGCCCTCAGCCTCTCAAGGGGGGACCTCTTTATTCATAATCACACTACTGATCTGGTGCTGATGGTTACATTTTTTTCCCCTATTTTTTTAGACTGTTTTTCACATCGTGTTCACAAATGCTTTTAAAGAAAAAATGAATTTGCGTGTACTGTCTCTATGCTTCTATTACAGTTTTTAACACTTTTTGGAGGCCTATTTGTAATGTGACTCTTTTTTTTTGCTTTAACTGTCATTTGACTTTGTAGGAATCTTATGAGTAATTTGTCTCTTTTTTCAGCTCCACAGATGAACAGTTTCGCTGGAATGCTCAAGGTAAAAATCTCTATGAAAGTTTGCAGCATTTTCTGTCTTTGTTTTCATCTTGTTAACTACCAAGAGCTTGCATTGTATATTACATGAATTTTATTACAGCTAAAAAAAAAAAAATCTCATTTGCAAAGAGTTTTGAATTCAAATTTCAGATAATCAACTTAATTTTGATACCAGGATGCATACCGTTCAAAAAATCTACTCAGTTTAGAAAATATTTTTCCCCAAAGATATTTTTTTCTTTTTGTTGAGTCATGAATGCTGACCTTAGCTGAAAAAAGTAAGGACTCTTTCAGATTTTGTTCTGGGTTCTTTTGTGACCTGACTGACCTGAATGTGGTCATTGGACTCTTTAACTAAGTGTAGGAGGCCAGCCACGTCGGCTTCACAACTTTTTATTTATTTATTTATTTTTTACGTTTGAGAAATGGTGACTAATGTGGTTCACTGTATATTCTAAACTTGTTGATATTAATGGCTAGATGGATGAAATCTCTTAGCCTACTTGATGTGTCAGAAAGGTTTAAGTGATTTTATGATTTAACAAATCAGGCAGTAATCACACATAGATGTGACTTGTGAAATTGAACTAAAATGTGTTTAATCACAATTATTATTATTATTATTATTTGCACATTAGGTGAGGTTGGTTTGGAGAGCCGTTTATCCCATAATAAATCTCCTTGTCCTTTGAAACGACATTTTATGTTGACTCAGGTTATTTTGGTCTGATATTAAAATATAATTTTAAATGGCAGAAAAAAAATATGCCCAAGGAGTCTAGTTAAAATCAATTTAGGTATACATTTTCACAGAAAAACACAGTAAAATACACTTTTGTAGGTTATAAAAGCACACGGGTGATTATGGTTGGTTCACAAAGACACTTTTCTCCATGTAGAAATGGGGGCAAACACTTTTTGCACAGATTCTTAAGTGTGCATGTAAATGACACCAGCATCATTTTTTCCCTTGTTGTCTTATTCATCTATTGTCTCCTGGATTTTCTTGTGTGTATTTGTAACTATAGATAAATAGTTTAGTTGTCTAATATATTAAATACTCCCACATCTCATAATTTTCTGTTGTGGGTAATGATTTATAGGCTGCTATAGGACAGAGCCTGGAGTCCTGAGAGATCTCAGTTAGTCTCTTTCTCTTTCCAGTTAGGCTTTTTTCCCCCCCATTGTCTTTCACTGAATTTCCTTTTTTTTCTTTTTATCCACAGCAGATGGACAAAAGGACATCGAGGATGAGTTAACGACTGGTTTAGAGTTAGTGGACTCTTGCATTCGCTCTCTACAGGAATCAGGAATCCTTGACAGCGGAGAACGTAAGTAAACTTAATCGCCTTGTGTTTTGTTTTTTGTTTTTTTACTGTGTTTGTGTTTGGCTTGTGTGATTTAGCTGGTTAAGACCAAAAGCAACATGTGTTCATCCGTGCTGCATATTTTAAATACACTTCAGTTTTACATGGTTTTTACTCAACCTGTGTCATTACTGTTGTAATGCTGATTCAGGCAATTAGCCCTGTCAACAACAGAACAAGTAGAGAAGAACACAACATGCAGTTCCAGGAGAAATTATTATGCCACTTTTTCCAGAATTTGGACTTTTTCTTAAAAATCAACAAGTAATTGAAATAACATCTAATAATGACTGAAATGCAGCCATTGTGTACATTGTAAAGTCTAAGATTAGATGCATGTAGTTCCAGGAGTAATCACGCGATAACTTTTCATGATGTTAGACTTTGACTTAAAATGATATCAAAGAAATACATGAAATTACAATAAAATCAAAATCTTATTGAAGGGCATCTCCTGTGCTTTGTAAGGTCCTGTTAAATTTTCCAGGCATTTTCTTTTCAGGTCATTGCTTTCGGAACAAGGCATTCCCATTTCGCTTATTGTCTGCTGACCTTTTGGATGGCTGATTTTGCTGCAACAAACTCCATTTTAAAAGCACCACAGTATGAAGACCTGCATATAAAAAAAAAAAAAACCGGGCCTTTTCATGCTTCTAGAAGAACATGCATGCTAAGCAGTAAATATCTCTTTATTTCTCATGGTAGAGGTTAGGAAACACTAGTTTGTATGACTTTAAAAAGGCAGATCTGATAACTCTCGGACACTTGATTTTGCTAGATTTACGTTATTTGTTTCCATTTCACCTTAATTAGAAAATGATTGTTCAAATACATCCTTAACAGTGGGGAGACATATCTGATAATTAGATTATTATCTTGTCTGCAGGAAGTGTCAGTCTTTGACACTCACTGTATTCACTTTTGTTGTCGATGTTCCAGACCCCTGACTTTAGTGTCAAATCAAAATGGGTGACTTAAGATATACTTAGTCAAGCTTTTCCTGTGGGATTGTGTGCATTTTATTTCCAGTGTAAAAGATCTACAAATTTTCCAGCAGTAGATAAATGAAACCCTGACATGTTAATGTTTTCACTCAAAAGGCTGCACACAAAGAATCATTTGCGTTTAGCTTGCTAGAGAGGGGTTGGTCCAGGGTGATGCAGCACATAATTAATTCTGCACAGACACATAATAAAACCTTCCTGTCAAACCAATTTCTACCTCTACACCAGCCTTTTTATACTCTGGTGTATTTACTGGATTTGCATGTTTATATTAGCCCCATTTTTTTTCCTTTTTTTTTTATTATAAGTGTTCAAAGTACATAAAGCAAGCCATTTTTTATCGAGATACTTGTTGAACTACGCTGACACAAACATGTTATAAGCAAATTAGTTCTGTGTTTAAAAAGCAGATTTCCAATTTTCAGTACGTATCAGGTGTCAAGACTGTTCTATCTATGCAAGATCTTGAAACTGCCATTCAAGATTTCATTACCTGCCTTGCAGATTGCTGCAATACACATTACGTTGGTCAGTCCTCTGAAATATACAATATATTCTTTTCAACCTTGCCTTAGGTTGGCACATTCACAGCCTACCTTGCTTGTATTGTGTTTTCTTGGATGATTTGCCAGCAACAGGGTGCAGAGCAACACTAGTTCACACAGCAGTTGCAGATGATCAAAGCAAATGCTGTATAAAAATAGCATTGCTGCTTTTTTCGTTAGTGTTGTGTGGATAATACTGCTAATAAGTCTGCCGGAAAAATGTTTTTAGGACTTAAGCTTTTTTTTTTGAGAGCGAGAAAGAAGCACATTTAGAGAAGCATCATATTTAGGCCATATTTACACATGGAGGCAAGCACAATATATTTTTGTAAATGATAAAATGTGCATCCACATGACAGGGTGCAGCACCACACAAAAAAGGATGTAGTAGGTATGCCGGGCCAAATGGTGGCACTGTGAGTGCCAGAAAAAAAAACAAACGACTACAAAAAAACGACAGCAAAAACAGAAAAAACAAAACAGAACCCACCATGACGCCATGTTTATTTGTGAGCGTGAGACACAATCAGGACAAAGAAAGGGATAAAGCTTCAAAGTTATTTCAAGGTGCAAAGCAGACACGTTGCACCTTTCAGGATTCTGTTATGAAATCCTAAATCAATTCTTCATGTACGTCGCACATTTTTGTCTGAAACTCTGTTGAGATGTTGTTATATAAAAGTCACAAAGGCACAAATTTTCCTAGGCTGCATGGCAAGTTATCATAGTTATTTCCCTCCATCTTATTAAACTAATCTGAATTAATTTGAGTCTAAATTCAGCCAAAGATGTTGAATTTCCTTCATTGGCATGTTAAAAGACACTCTATTTGAAGGCAACATATACGTTTGGCATCTGCCAATCGTAATGCCAAACAGACTTCACATTGCAGGTTTGGTGGATAAGAGAAAGTATACACACCATTTCTGTCTCATAACGTAGAACATAACAAGCACCAAAGCTCAGTGACGATGAGTTTAGGAGTTCCTACTCTGACTGCGTAACACAAAAGTGCTGTATTAATAATTCATAAAAAGCCAGGGATGAATCATGATGAAAGAAGACAAGTCTTATGAAGGCGAGAGGCAGAGGAGTTGATCCTGGCTCACAGCGCACAGAGGGAAAAAGCATCCTGGGGAGAGAGGAAAAGAGCAATACCGAGCAAGCAAATAGATAGGGGAAAGAAATGAGAAATGGTAAAAAAAAAAACCAACTTATTTCTCTATTTATTTTGTGATAACAGATACTCAGAGTTTGAAGAACTAAACCCTGGTTTTATGTCGCCCTATTTATGACATTTTCTTAAAACCGCAGTTTGGCATCTTTACATGCAAAACATGTAGAATTGTTGAAACTGCCGTCAATACAGGATCTATTTACAACTAAATACTACATTCGAATCGAATGTTATATTTACTCACCTTTCATTGCTGCAAGGCTTTCTTAACCCCAGCTTATAATATTTCCTATTTTGAAAAAAATCCTTTAGATTTTTCTATTTTACTTGTTATAAGTAAATATATATACTATAGCGTACAAAAAATAGACAGTAGATTTTCTACTGTAGCTGTGACTGTGGCAAGAGGAGGAAGCTCACTTTTATGAGGCTAAAGATGATTATGAACTCTTATAAAAGTCGTAGTCAAGATTGACCAGGGGGGGATATTTCTAAATCATTTTCTGCATTAACGCTTTATTGATGTTTAAGTTGTCATACTGCATTCATTTAGCAAAACATGTTTTATTATCTGCAAATCTCATCACCAACAGTAAAGGGGGGAAAAAAAAAAAAGTTGCCAAAAACCTTTACTTACCTGTTTCACACTTTGGCTGAGTGAAGTTTTCAAACGGTATCAGTGGGAAGGTAAACAAGAAGCTCTGTCTAAGCTGTTAGACATTCCCTCCATCATTACTTTTCGACTCAGCCCTCCTTTTCCCTTCCACTACATTTCTCTGCTCCTCCTTCTTTTCCCATTCTCTGTGTTCTCCTCTGTTTCTCCCTTCCTCGGCTAATAAATTATGTATGCCATCTCCAACTCACAGAGTGCTGCACTGCTGCACTATCTGCTCTAAATTGCTGCTCTCTCTCTCTCTCTCTCCCCCATTTCACTTTTTGCCTCTCAATCTCTCCTCTTTCACGCCCCCTCTCTTTCTCACTCTTAATCTCTCACTCTCTTCCTCGCACACAAACTCAACTCCGAACCCCCTCTCCGCCTACCCAACCGTGCACCACAACGGCCTCAATCGGTAGGACCGGCTCTTCTTTCCCAGAGTTCCTTGCAGCTCAACTCCACCCCGGAGGCTTCGCTCCAGTACTCTGCCAGCTACCATAGCAACCAGACCCTCGCCCTTAGCGACAGCATTTCTGCAGCAACTCCTCAGCGCAGCGGGCAGGTTGGAGGAGCCGTGCACAGCTACAACCAGGTAGGAAACACTGCTGTGAAATGACGGTGATGCGGATGCAAGTGGCGAAAAACCTCGGAGCGGATTGTGTTTGAACTTTTAAGTGTTTCTGAGAACTTTTGGTTTGTGCAACTGCTTGATAGGGCGAAACATGTTTGTAGCCGTCTTCAGAAGCCTGTGAAGCTATATCTTCTGAAGTGTCTGCCACCCGACCTTGCAGCTGCACAATTTACAAATTTAAACTTGTAAGAGACTTCATGTCGTATAGTTCAGAAGGAGGTTTTTTTTTTTCTCTGTTCCTCGCTGATCCATTTCTGTTTCACTAGTGCCGAGTCTCACAGCATGTTGATCGGTTTGACATCATAGTTATTGAGTCTATTTGATGAGTGTTTCATCATATGTTTGTAAAGGACCCGATTTCATTAGCCTTGCTGAAGTCCAGCAACACCAGTTCTCCTCCTTCATACATGAACTGGATTTTGACACAGTTTTGATGACAAATTCTTTGAAGCGGTTTAATGGAAGACCGGTTATTAGACAGAAATGAGGGGAAAAAAAATACATGAATGCATGCTGAGAAATCTCAGCACGTGTCTTGTTTAGAACTTGAGAGCGAAAGCGAGAAACGGTCACATACAAATCACAGCAGTGTGCTGCAAGAGAGAAACCCACCAAACTACTTTAGAGCCTACAGCAGCCAATTATTTCTCATTTTCAAGTCACTACCAAATCAATGGCAATACCGTGACTGGAAACACAGTTACAGTACGTTCACACGTAAACTTGCAGACACCCACGCATCTGCTTAATCAGCGAGCAGCTGCAGTGCTTTGTTAAAAAAAAAAAAAAGAGAAGAAAATTTCCTCTGTCAGGAACAAATGTTTCATTTGCCAAAGATGATTGGGAAACAAAAGTAATCAAAAATACTTAATATTTGCCGATTTTAAACCAGTGATCAAACTAAGAGGCACCTATTAAACTTTTGGGAATTCGTTTTACTCGTTTGACTTTTGTTACATTCTCGCCGTCTTACAAACGCAGAAGGGGACGCCCTTTGCTTCAAATGAAGCTCAGACTTCTCCCCTATTTGAATACGTAACACATAAGGAAAAAGATGGAAGGAAAAAGCAATAGCGAGAGGAATGAGTGTTAAAGATTTTTTTCCGCCCCTTTCTGCAGTGTTCCTGTCCTCCTTTCCCACCTCTCATCCTCCTTCCCCTGTCCTTTCTCCTCACCATCTCTGTCCATGTGAGCGTGTGTGTTTGTGAGCTCTTTCCTCTGATGTTTGGGCTTGTCAGTGTAATGGGGATACTGCTGTCAGCAGTTTTGTTGCTCATGAATAGCTTTATGTATGTCAGAACTGGGAGATAGGGAGGTTCAGCTTGCATACATGTACTGTACAAGAATTGCTAAGTGTAACGCAGCTTTGTGTGCACAACAGGGGGTGTTACTATTACATGTAATTACTCAACCGTGTGTGTACAAGGGTAGATTTGTTTGAGTGACTGTTTAAAGAATAGGGAAAGAGTAAGACAAAGGGTCTATCATGTTTCTTCCCTGTTGTAGGATATTTTTAACCCAAAGTGTTCTTGCTTTAACAATGCATGGCTGCATGGCACCTAAAACGTCCCAGTCTTTTACTGATGTGAGAAGGAGATAAAGTGAAATCACAAAGTTTTGGGGATTTTTTTTTTTTTTTCTGTTAGTTCAACTTTTACTTACTATTTGTTTAAACATTGATCCATTCATCCATCACTCCGGACTCTATCCCTTATTGGGTTTTCTGACTTATGAGCAAACCTGTAGCTTGAAACTGTTTTGAACTCTGCTTTTTCAAAGTAATTTATAAATTGTCGATAGAGTATTTAAGCAGTTTCCTGAGCTTTATGTCACTAGCTCCACATCTTCAACTTGGCTTTATGACCCATTAAACAGTTCTGAATACTTATGGAGCTCCTCCACCTGAAGCCCATAACCTTCTCTTCACTGTTGAAACTGGGACTTATTCTGACCACTACTGAGCTGTTCTTGAAGCTGTTGTCATGAGAGCCGTCTATCATGAAAGCTGTTAACTCTCAAAAATGAGTCCTCTTGATTCATTTGTGGCTTTGGGTCTGTCAGACCTCTTCCTCTTCCAGTTTCTCAGTTCGTCTTGACGATGAAGGAAACTGTACTCACCGACACCTTGACTTTCCTTGCAATTTCTCTGTAGGAAAGACCTACATTTATAAAGGCTCTGATGTTCTGTCTCTTAATTGCCCTTTTGTAGCTGCACACTACTTTCTGCTGCACACACTGTTCAATAGATGCTCAGGAAGCATCTATTCCAACTCTATACTTTTATGCAGACACTTGAATTAGTACCACATCAACTTTCAAGGCTTGATCAACCTCCAATGCTGCAGAACAGTTACGGAACATTTTGTGTTCCCTGAAAGATACTTTACATTTCTTCAACCGATCATAGTTGCAAACATAGTGACGATCATAGGGCAGCCTTGTTTTGACACTCATTTTTACCTGAAAAGAAGAGAAGATGTTAAAACATACTAAACTTTTATGTTTCAACCTGATTAAAATGTTTTCATCGGATTATAAAAGATTATCTTTGAGGAAAATGTAAATATGTTCACAACAATGAATGCGACTTATAAAAGTAAACAGAAAAGACATACTAGCCTGAATAATAATAAGGTTTACTACATTTTGTCATTGAGCTTCTGCTCTTATCTGCGAATAACAATGTCTTCCTTAACTATGTCGTATTTAAGAATCATTACCTTACATTTTACTTGCTTACATTACTCTGAATCTCAGAGCTTCTGGAACTGAATCATGTTTAGAATGATACATTTTTTGAACTTCATTATCACGACGACTTGTGGATTGGAATTGTAAAAAAAAAAAAAAAAAATCTGTGTTTCAAGTAAAAAGAAAACAAAATAAACACACTGTATTGTGAACATGTTCAAAACATGAATGTGGAAAAACATTTAAGTAAATACGAACCCGTGGGGATCATACACTTATGAGCCAGCGCCTTTTCCATTTTCCCTTCCTCTCTTCCCAAACATCTGGGGCAACAGTGACTCAGGGGTCAGGGGGTTTGTCCAGTGCAAACCCCTGCTCTGTTCGTCTCAGCTGTTGTGTCCTTGGGAATAACACTTCACCCGCCTTGCTTGCTGGTGGTCAGAGGGTGATGCCGTTTGATTGGCAGCCTCGCTTCTGTCATTCTGCCCCAGGCCAGCTCTGGCTACAGCGAAGCTCACGACCATCAGTGTTAATGTGTCAGCGACTGGTGTGTGTGTGTGTAAGGTGCTCTGGAGTTCTCAGACTTGGTAAAGTGCTGTACAAATGCTGGTCACTTAGCATTGACATAGTCAATTTCCGTTTTTTGTTTCAGTATATTCTCTCATCTCTGCCCATCTTTTTCTTTTATGAGCTGTTTGTCAAAAATTAAGATAGCTATAGAAAAATTAGTTATAATTGCGTCTTGAAAAAACAAATGAACAACAAAAAAATCTGTGCTGGAACCACATGTTTGCTTTCTACAAGAAATGCATTGGAACTTATTGTAAGGCAGAAAACATAACCAGAAAGAGCCTCTGGAAAAATAATGGAAGCCCTGAGTCTGTTCATCCTGCTATATTTGTCTCAGGAAGATTTGCTGAGCAGGCAGGTTTTCTTTCCTCCTAGGTGTGGCTACACAGCAGAGTAGCTGCAGATATTAACACCTGGAAACAATTTACAAATGTAACCTTCAGACACAAAGCTTTTGTGTGTGTGCGCACGCAGACATCATTAGCGGCTTTATGCTACCAGGCGCTTATCAAAAGGTTTTAAAAGTGTACTTTTATTTGTGTATCTGTTGTAAAATAAAAGTACAATTGAAAGATGATGGAGCAGATTCTCACAGGTCATGCAGTGTTATTTAATAGAATGTAATGAAGGAAATTTTCACTACATTTGAAGAACAACAGACAAGATTCCTTCATTTGTAAAATAATACCAATAATTGATTTTGATTTTTAATATTTGATTTTAGAGAGCTAATTTCTGAATTTTTATTCTGTTGCTCCGACAACAGTAATAAATGTTCTAATGTAAATTCTTGACTATTTGCTTACATGGATGTTGTGTCATGCCAGCAATAACATAGTTTAAATATCTATTCAGCTAAATTGTTAAGTTGAAACTCTTGAGAGTCCGTGAGGTGATTTGGGTTTTGTTGTATTGCCCTCGGAGCGGATTGAGTAGATATTTTGAAAGATCGTTTTTGATCCTCGGTAAAAACTTTTTGCTGCTTCCAGGGGGAATACAACTTCTGCTTGTGTGTAGTTCATAGGGGTCGAAGCTGTGAGAAAGTTTCCAAAATGTCTTATGAAAATGGTGTTAGTAACTGATATTCATTTTCATGTACGACATTGCCATAAAATAAGAATTTTGTATACAAAAAAATTAAATTTTGTTTTATCAAATGTTGCGAGACAAGAGGAAAAAGTGAAGAGAATATGACTTCTGTAATCATTTCTTCTACACCGAGTATGTGGTGCAACCAGGTTTTAAGAGAAATTACATCATTTATCTAAACTCGATGGACTCTTCATTGACTTTTATTAATACAATGTCATTATTAGCTACGTTAGGTTATTTAGTTTTATCCCTCAGAGGATTAAATGCTCTTGCTGTACGTAAAGTTTTTAATGATGACTTTAAGCTACATGCAAATGCTGTTTGAACTCTTGTTTGATCCTTCTTCAGTTTCAGCTCCCCTCCCCCTTCTGCCTCCCTGTTACGGCTGTTCTCTTCTAACTTGCTTTGTGTTTCCTTTTATCTCTTCAGGTGACATCTAGTCGTGCAGCCCAGCAGCAACAATCACAAACTGGAGCAGGATCAGGTAGGCATATGCTTCTTTTTTTCTTAATTTTTTTCCCTTATTAGTTTCCCTTCTTTGAAATGTACTTTCCTCATGATACATGCATAGCATTCATTTCCTTTGTACTACTGATGCTCAGGGATGAGACTTTTTAATATTTGCGATAAATACTTTCTCTTCCATTTTGCGGTTTTAGCTGCCGAGTTATTCGTCTTGTCTCGTTAACTGCTTTTGATCTTTTTGCTGACTTTTATACACTATTTGGTGGCCCTCTGTTTTAACGTCAGGCATCAGCCTTATAACAATCTCACCCATTTTCTCTCTTCCCCTAAGGAATTTACTACTCCAGCTCTACTTTACCTGCTCAGCGGGTCAGTTCCCCCCTTTCTGGGGGAGGAGGCTCAGGGTCAGGTTCTCCCAGTAAACACCAGCGTTTGGGATCAGCCTCCGACACGCCAGGTTATTCCACCACCCAGCGCCTGCCTTCCTCTTCCCCCTCCTCCTCTCCCAGCAAACAGTCTCCTGCTAACCGACTGGCCAAGTCATACAGGTAAACCATCACACTCATTGGGTGTCTGACCTTGGATTCTTTGTGTTGTTAATGATACTGAAGCACGTAAACTTAAGATATGCACACGCTCATGCTTATCCATCTAAATCCAGTTTTGTTTTGTTACTTTGTTGTTGTTGTTTTTCTTTTGTTTTTTCGTTTTTTATTCCAGTACCACAGTTGCTGTGACAACAGCAGGAGGTGGGTCACCACTGAGGGTGGCATCTCCGTCAAATTCTACAGCAACAGGAGGAGGGAACAGTTCATCATCGTCTCCTCTTCACCAGGTAACAAACTGTATCTTCTTGAAGGGTGCGTTAACTTTTAGTGCATCCATATGGGAGTCACTTTTTCAAAGCATGTGCCAGAAATAATAAAAAGTGTATCTATTAAAGTTTGTGGTGAGAATGAAGGGTTTTTCTATAGGCTGTGTGCTCCTTGAGTCTGTTGAGATATGTTTGGGGGATCTGAAGTTAAATATTTATGTACTATGTCTTATTCTGCATTGTCATTATTTGCAGACAAAGTCAATATGGGAGATTTTGTACTGTGTGATATGAGAAAATTATTGTTGCAAATGTGTTTATGTTGTAATTCGACACTATGTCACAGAAACTGATGAAACCGACTAGGTTTTCTTTGTGTCGGTCTCTTAGCAGTTATCCCAGTGTAAGTTTTTAGGGAAGTTCTGTGAAGATAGACCAATCGGACATAATGTTATGACAAGAATGGGCATCTTGACTGGTCACAAAGCCCCATTGACAACTAAATCTGGAGTACTGAGAAGTAGAACGTCTTTTTACAACAACCAATATCAAGTACTTCAGCAAATTCTGCTATAGTAGCTTGCCCATTGGATCATACCATACACTCTGGTTTTTTTCCATATGCATCAATGAACCTTGGCAACCCAAGGTAACCCTGGTGGCTTTGGGTTTATTCCTTTCCTCCCCTTAGTTGGGGAGGAAAGGAATAAACCCACAATAGCTGCAGTTTTGGAGAAGTTGTATCCAGCTATTACAAATTGGTCCCTGTGAAAGTCACCAAAATTATTACGGTTGCCCATTTTTCCAGCCTTAAAATGTTAATGGTAATTTGGCGCCTAATGTTGCTGACACTCAGTGACATTAGCTGTTACTGAGAATTAGTGGTACAATGGTAAAACTTATTTTTACTATTGTGCAGGTAAAGGTGCAATGGTAAAACAATAATTAGTTTCATTTATTTCACATTGTCAGTAGTTGTAATATTATGTCCAATCAGTGTATTTTATTCTAAATATATTCTTGGTGATTGAGTCCCATGTGGATAGATGAAAAGTAGTTTTCATATGTTTTTGCTTAGTTTCATACATTAGGTCCATTCATGAAAGAAACATGGAATAAATCTGTGCATACAAATTTTACTTTAAAATTAAGCAGTTGTGTATTTTATTCAAACTGTTTTTTTTTTTTTGTTAAACCGAGTTACTGCAGTAGACTGAATATGCATTGAGTTGTAGTGTGCTATTATTTGTTCATTTTTTTTGTAGGAGGCTGTTGCATACAAAGCAACGTTGTTATTGGCGTATTTGGTTGAATTACATTGGTTGTATTTTTCCCATCCATAATGGTCTCTCCTCAAGATATTGACATCAACCTTAAGAAAACTTGACTGAAAGAAATGAAAAGAGAGAAATGCTACTTATATCACTTAGCCGTTACAGTTTTGGCTGCCAGCACATAGCAATTGCTTCAGCACAACCTGGGCATGAACAATTATACCATTCTGATTTTGAGTGCAGCAAATCATAACAAAGTGTAGCCAATAAAAATGGCTTGTGTTTGCAGATGAGTTCTGGCATAGGGAGCTATGCCACTTTGTCTCCTAAGCGTCTGGCAGCTCACCACGCTTCTGACCAATACAAGATCTCACACGAGCTCTACGCTACTGCTACACTACAGAGGCCTGGCAGTCTGGCAGGTGAGAATTTACTTATTTACCCAGTTTAAAATGATATGTTTGTAGATGAACCCAATGTGCTCTGTTTTTTTTTTTTGTTTGTTTTGTTTTGTTTTTTATTCTCAGCTGTTGCAATGACTTAGCTTAGCCAAAACGCAGGGGGTTTATTGCTCAATTTTCTGTTTTTCGATGTTTGAGACTTTGTTTTGAATTTTAGACACCACTTAAAAGCCTTCATGTTTTTTTAAAAATCATTCTTCTCTTTTCTGTTGAATCCTTGTCTGATAGCTTTTGATCGTTGTCCTTCCCTCGGTGGTTCAAATTGATTGATTCACTTTACTAATGTTTTAGTCTTCTTGGATGAAATTAGCATTCTGAAGTAGTGATTATTTTGCTATTGATTAGTCATTTAAACTTGGAAATAAATCAATGAAACGTCTGCTTGCAGGTAATTTCAGGGACACTTTTGGTTTTCACTTACTTGAAGACTTAAAGGCAATATGAAAAAAAAATCTTTACCTTTAATACCTTGAAATCTGTACATAGTGCGTTAATTATGAAGAATAAAAATTAAACTGAAAAATTTGTTTTTGGTGTAATTTATGCAAAGCAAAAATTAACTGAATGTATTAGTAGATAAGTAGAATTAATAACACCAATATGAACAGTTGCAATTGTTAAATGAGAGGTGGTAATATATTTCCCAGATGAAGTGATAATGATGGACTGTAAGTTTAGTTCTTTTTAGCATACACACATAATTGTAAGGCATCATAGGACAACATTCGGTTTTTACACATCGGTTTCTAATATTTCAGCAAGTGAAATATTTTAGAAGAGAATATTAATCTTTTCTTTTCCTTCTTTTTTGAAATCCCCTCTCCCTTGAAAGAAAGAGGTCATTACTTAAGCAAGTGGGCTCTTGTGAGACACAAAATAAATGAATAGCAAAATAAAACCAACTCTAAGATGAAAGGCATGGGAGGAAGGAAAAGAGCTGGGATGAGTCATAGTATTAATGGGTGTGTCTACAACTTCAATTCTTGATCCTTCATAAATATTCAAATTTAGTCCAGCTTCTTTTTTACCCACTCTTTTTTTTTTAGTTTGAAGTTATTAGTATATCCTTCTAATGCATGTTTCATATTATTACTCCATTTTTGACTCTTGATATTCAATTTGTTCTCTCAGTAAACTACGGCCAGTCATGCTTTGTCTCCTGTTGAGGTTAATAGGCTGCTCAGTTAAACTGTGCGTCTCAGTGAAACAGTAATCTTGATACTAGCACGCAAGATATATATCATAAGGCTCCATTAGAGCATTTGATGTTGTCCAAGCCTGACAGTGCAGGCATGCTCTGGTATAAGGCTTCTTGTTTCACTTTATTACAAAGATCATTCAAGAAATTAGATTTGGGGTAATCACTATGCTCTGACTGAGTGTATATTGCATTCAGTCGTAACCTCTGCTTTGGAAGTACCTACAAACTACTGTATCTGCTTGATTCTTCTTACATGACAAAACGCTTCACATGTTTCGATTTCTAAGACAAGACTTGTCAGCCTGAGTGACTGTATTTACTTTGGAGGCCTGGATCTTGAAGCACTGGCCTTTCCTTCTTTGGAAAATGCCTGGCACACAACTTGCACTCCTCTGAGAACTAATGTGATATGATAAGACATTAGTTCCACTGGACCGTTTCTTTCTCTGTCAGTCAGAGCTTTTGTACGCGTGTGGTTGTGTGATCTCATTTTATCTCCTGCCATGTCAGCTTAGCCCCTCTGACTTGTCTTTGGGTTTCCTGAGTGTGCCCCTTTTCAACCGTTTTCTAATTGTATTTTTTTGTTGTTGTTTTGCTTTCAGAGGAAGGCTACTCTTTTGCATTTGTTCTGCTGTGTTATGAACAAATGCCTGTTGTCAGTTATTCTTTTTCCCTTGCCCTCTGTCTGTGGGATCCCTGCCAAACACAGGAGGCGAGGGGACATTGCATCTCATTACTTTCCAGCTGACAAAAAGCAATGTGTACTATGCAGATTAAAACAATGAAAAACAGACACATCATTCTCTCTCTTTCTGTCTCTCTCTCTCAATCTCTCTGTGTCTCTTCTCCTATCCATTTTGTCTGGTATACATGGTTCTGTTTGCGCGCGCGTGTGTGTGTGTGTGTGTGTGTGTGTGTGGTTTAAGGGAGTTCTAACTCACTTGTTTTCATGTAAATTGTGCCAGTTATTCTCAAACACACAATCTCAGCTTTTCATACCAGCAAAACTAAATTACAGGTTACAAATGTGCAGCTTCATTTTAGAAATGTTTGGCTGTCAGGGGTCAAAGTTTTTTGTTTTTTTTCTTTTCTTTTTTTGTCATTCCCAGTAATGTTATCCAATATTTCCAACTGCTGTCCTCTTTTTCTCACCTCCTCAATCCCTTTGCTGCTATATTAATTTGTGATTCATTAGATATTTTCTTTTCAGACCAACTCTGTCTTGCTTGCCTCTTTACATCATCTTAGACTTCGCTCCTTTATTCTTCCCTGCCCTGTCCCCCTTACTGTGTATGTCATGAAAAATTTTACAATGTGCTCCTCAACTTTCTTTACTTTCATGTCGTAAGATTGATCAACTGACCTCACACAGACATCTTACAGTGTCATAAAACAGCAGGAGGTTGGTCCTTCATGCTCGGGACTAATCCTCCTGCTACTTTCCTACCCAGAACTTATCGCAATCAAAGTCGTTTTCTTCAACATCAAACACAGACCCCTTCTCTTCACAAAAGACAAATGGTGAGACCATCTGTGCTGAGCTCGCCAAAACATTTGGTGCATAACAATCCACAACTTCACACCTGTAGTTCAATCAACCTTTCCTTTTGTTGGGAAACACCCACACACAGTGACAGCTTTCTGTAACAAGATCTACGGAACAGAACCGATAAAAGACAGCCATGATGAGCGGTTAGCTAAATCAGACTCGACAGACTCCTTTAACCAAATGTATTTCACTTTGTGTCATCCCTTTCATTTCGTCAATTTAAATCGTAAAATTTTCCCCCTCTTTCATACAGGCTCTCGTGGCTCCTACAGTAGTCAACACAGTCAAGAAGCTCTCCGGCCCTTAGGGTCCCCCGAGCACCACATAGATCCTATCTATGAGGAACGTGTCTATCACAACAAGGGCCCTATGAGGAGCCTTAGTCAGAGCCAGGGACCAGATACAGGCCCCTACCGCAACAACACTGGTAAAAGACTACTTCATTTGACTACTTCATTTGTAAAAACAGTTAGTTATATTATCTCAGAGTGTGTTTTATATTTACCATGTGTTTAATGTTTGAATGTTTTTGTTCTGATTATATTTTTTATCCTAAACAAACACTTTGAAGAATAGCAACTGAATAACCTATGTCAGGCAGAAATACATTATATTGTATATTTTTGTTGGCTGAATTTGAATCTGGCTAGAAAAAAAAAGAAAAGTGACTGAAATTAACTTTGGTAAACATAGTTTACATTATTTATTAATTTATTTAAATTGTATATATTTTTTAAATGAATGCAGCTTTGTTTTTAACAGTTTTTTGTTAGTTTTTTCACATACGGGGTTGTTATATTTTTAGCTACTTTAATTTTTTGTTTGTTTCTGTTGCTTTGTGTGTGTGCGCCTGCGTACGTGCGTGCATGCGTGTGTGGTTGAATCCAACAAGGGATTTTGTTGGACTTCAGTTACATCTCAGAACAGATAAATACTGAAAGCTGATTCCATACCAACAGCAATACTACAAGCAGCCTGCAATGTTAGCCACAAAGGAGAGCTACTGCAAGGCAAGAGGTCAACCAACACAGGTGCTCATGATTTATAGGTTTGCACGACTGGTCAGCTCTATATCAGATCCTCAGGACTAAATACACCACAAGTTTGATTTTTCCGATCTTGAAGCAATCATTTTTTATAAAAAAAAAAAGAAAAAAAAAGAAAAGAAACCAGCCCCAGACACTTTATATATGGATTTTTATCTGAATTTGTTTCTAAAAATTTTGTAGCTGAATTTTGGCTGAGATACGGCCAAAGGTGGCTTGTACTCAGTTCAGTGTTACTAGCAGGTATGTTTCTTTTCTTTAATTTTTGAGGACATTGGACAGGCTGGCAGTCGAAACAATGTTTCCTGAGTAAAACCTACAAACGTGTTCGCTTCTCCAATACTACGCATACTTGAAATGAATAGTTTCTAAATATTGTCACCTTGATTCTGCAAACGTCTTTTCAGAAATATGGTCTCAGATTAAATATTTGTGACAACCAGATTCAGTTTGTTTGCTGTCAGATGTTTGTCTCAGGAATTTGGTGGTAAATAAAAGGACACCCTGAATCCCTTCCTTCCACAATACAAGACTATTGTATGTGTTCTAAAGGAAATATTTGTTGAACAGAAACATCCCAAGGACAAGAAAGTTTAGCTTTAAAGGCAGTGTAGTCTTTTTCCAAGAGCAGCTTCTTCAGTTCGTTCCTAAAGTATCTCTAGCGTCCATTTGTACATCTCAAAACAGAGAGTACACATGTCCTAATGAATGACATTTTAATTGTGCTCTTCAATTTGTTAAGGTATTTCTATTATTAAAAAAAAACAAAACAAAAGCAGTAAACATCTAAAGCATCCACCCATCTCTCTCTCAGTCCCTTTTCTGCAAACCTGGTTCCAGTAAGGGTGCCACAGTTTTCCTTGTCTAAGGCAGGTTCACCTCGTTCTGTGTACTGTCATTTAATCTTAGTCTGGCCCCTACCCTGAGGAAGATTTGCCATGAGAGACTCTGCTTGGAGCTCCTAGGATTATACGGATACTAAAACCCCTCCACATTCTTAAGGCGGATATTTGCCACTTAAAAACTTTTTCTACATCCAGGAAGTCCATTGTAGCATCACTTTACTTTTCTTTTCTGTCATTCTCACCCATTTCCAGAAACTGCACCCAATGGTGAACTTTAGAAAAGACATAATAGAGAAATGGAGTTATATAAAATACCCTAAGAGAACATTTTCTTTTAGAGTAATTCTGTTTTTTTTTTGTTTTTTTTTTTGTTTTGTTTTGTTTTGTTTTGTAATGAAAAACGGTAGGACACATTTTCTATCAAATACGCATTGCCATCTTTACAGCTCCCTCTACAATTTCATTGTTGCCTGCAATGTGTTTTTAATAGACCCTCAATGAGCTTATCTCAATGTGGGTTTAGGTACGGCATGTTAATCCCATTATGGTATAAAAACACCCAAGTCTGTCATGCCACATTCACATGTTCCTCTGTGTCATTAACCAGCCTTGACAAAATAGCTATCATCATCATTTGGGTCACAATTACAGCAACAGATATGCAGACGTACCGTTTGGCAATCTTTGTCTCAATAGAAAGGAGTTATCTTTAAACCCTTATAATGCTTTTTCTAAAATGTATGTTAGATTTCAGTTCCTCTATGCTTTAGCAGATGTATTCTGCTAAAGCATAGAGGAAGGGACACTGCAGAAAGGGACACTGCAGTGTCCCTTTCTGCAGTGTCCCTTGCAGAAAGGGACACTGCAAGTCCCTTTCTGAAGAAAATTGACTTGCGGTGGTATTGGTACCCAAACAGCAGTGAATTAAATACATTGAAGAGACGAATATGCAGGGAGGATGTAGTTTTATGTTATTTAGCTTGGCCTTTAATGAAAAGAAAATGTATTGAAATTAGTTTGAATTCAATTCACTGGAAGACTACGTTGCCATAAACCGTATTTACTGCAACTCTTGTACTTTTTTTTTTTGCTCGTATCGACGCAGTGGAAAACCAACAAACCAAAGATGAACGTCACTTTGTATTCACCATGCCACTAAATTAAGATTTGGTTTTGTTTAAAAGAAAGTCACGCGCATTCTGTGTGCAATGAACAGAGGTTGTCTAATAGGGATTCATAATGCACTGACTGATGGCACATAATGAACTGATAAGGGTTGTGCTGACATAGTGAGCGGTAAGTCATTAATTATGTCACAGTGCCTTTTCTTGGCACTGGCAAGCTCACATTATTGGTTCATTAAGCTGGCATGGATCAATGTAATTAATGCTATAAGTCATTCTCTTGCTGAAGAGGAATGGGAGATGTTTCTGTGGGTGTTCGGCATCAAAAATCACCACGTTGTAGTCGGTGGGTCTATATTTCTCCCTCATATTTTATTTATTTATTTTTTGCAAACAGTGTTACATAATTATAGCAAAAAAATAAAAGATTCTGAAAGAGAAACAGTAGACAGAATATCTAAGATCATTTTTCTGTCACTACGCAGTATAACTGCTTGAAAATCTACTTTCTGATTTAAGTTTTATTTAGCTGTGAGTTCCAGATATTCCAAAGGAAACTGCTTCCCTCTGCCTTTCACCAACCTCCTGTTTTCTTTACCACCAAGTTTTTTTGTTTTTTTTTCCAATACAGCAGACTGAGTTGGATCCTTAGTGCCTGATTTAAAAAGTGATGATAAAACAATGTACAGATAATGCTCATATAAAAACGAAGGAGCTCTCTTACTTGGAATAACAAAAGCATTTTAACATTTCAGTGACAAAATTCTGGAGGGGAAACAAAAGATATGAGGCAAAACTTAGAACATTTTTCTATACAATGCATTCTTTACTCACCTTGTCTTTCCTATGGGCCATACTTACAAACTATACCACTTTAGTGGCAAGATTAACAAGATTGTCATTGCCTTTCCAAGGTTCTGCTACTTGTTAGTGTAAGATAAGAAAAACACTGAAGTCATGTTTTCTTTTTTGCTTTTTGTTTTGGCAATTGGACACAGTTTGCAATGCTAACTGTGTCTCTTTAATGTCAATGTTTTGTTGCATGAGTAAGTAAGTGTCTGTGTGGTTTTGTGACATACATGTCGTATGCATGTGTGTAGGCTGCGGTGCATGAATTTCATTCTCGAATAAAACTAGGGCAGTGCCCAAGAGGACCACAGGTTAATGTGGCCTATTTAAAGCTATTATTTCTTCTTGGCCACAGTGCCTCCAATGTACACATTCATTCAAATGATGCTGATTCACTGCAGGATGACTGATGCGTCTTCTGCAAGGCCTCGTGTGTTCCAAAAGCCTTTTGTTTTTATTTCCACATATATGCAACTCTTACAATCTCCATCCAAGTAGTGAGCTCATGATTGTTGCTGCTACTTGTATTCCCCTTTCTACATGTTTTTGTTGTAACCCACAGTGTCTTATCATTGTTTCTTACCTTTTAGTGTTTTCTGACTTTTTTTTTTCAGATGTTCTTCTTGCATTGTCTTTGTGCATCCTATTTTTACGACACGAACGTCGCCTCGGCTCGTATTAATGACTCTGACCACCGGGAATAACTGCCAAAAGAATGGATGTGGCTCTTTTTCTCCTTAATAGCTTAACATTAGGTCTGTGTGCGGCCCAGGTAGTGGCAGTTTGAATTAGCTGTTTGAGTGCACCGGCTATTTATCAGGTCCCTCCTTTAACAAGATTGAACTACTACTAATGACAAGATTTCTGTATTTAAGACCACTCCCTATAGTATCTTTAAAGGAGATGGATACACATTCTTTAACAATTTCTTACCCAAAAGATGTTTTAAAGTGGTGATATTATGTAATTTCCAAGCACATAGTGCCATTTTAGAGCACAATCAAGTAACTATGTTACCCTCAGTTGTTAAAAAATGCTGTTTATGTCAAACATAATTTAAAAGAAGTTTGACTTTGAAATTTCATGCATTGAAATTGGCCTCTGTCTCTTTAAGAATCTCCTGCTCTTTCCGACACTCTGCCACCTGTGTTGCCATCACAACAAGCACTTTCCATAATGCCTTCAACCGTTTTTAGGAGTGTTGGACTGACAAGTAGTTTGTTTAATAAGCTCAGCAGACTTGCATCTCCTCCATGTGTTTGCTAACTGCTGCAGCCGCTAGTCTGATGGAGCCGATGATGGAAAGAGAGTTTGATGCATCTCTTTCTCCTGCAAACTACAATCAACTCCTTTACATTCAAGATGAAATATGATCCTTTAAACAGCTTAAAAATATTTAAATCTCATTGTCTCAGTGTCTGTTATTTATTATAAGAATGCATTTGCAAGAGAATTGCACATATATTATATAGGACGAAGTCGACTATAAATTGTGCTATATAAACTGAAGACTGGGTGTTCAGATCCCATTTTATGCCTGCGGAAGTTCTCGAGTGTTTGTAAATATTGATCTTTTTGCCCCACACATTTCACACTCTTCCTTTCATTGCTCTGTAGCATAATTCTCTAATCTAACTTTTGTAATCGAATTAAACAGCTTCCTAAGCAGAATATCATCTCTCCTACACAAGTGCAAGATTGTGTGTGTCGTAACCGAGTCATTGTGCGTTGTTGGAATTATTTTTTGATTGCACGTGGAGCACACTCACTGGTGTGATTGTGCACAAATAAGGAAAGAGAATTTATGTGGAGGATTTTTACATCAGGCCATTAAGCCAAACTCCTTTCCCCTCTAAATTCTGTTTTCCTTCTTTAATGAGATCTAACATCCTAATAAGGGGGACAGAGAAGAGAGGTTGATAGAGAAGGGAGATGAAAGAGAGAAAACAAGCCCATGAGAGCATCGGCTTAGAACAGCGGAAAAGGTGCACACATCTAACATGCATCTACTGGCCAGGAGGCAGAGAAAGTTCAGAACTTCTCCTAAATATGAGAAGTGACAGATCTCTGCGTTGAAAACAAAGATGAAGGAAAGGCTCACTTTCATGTGGCACACGTCATTTGGTGCCCAAGCGTGATTCATCATACTAATTACGGTCAATGAAGCTTGTGTGTCTTTGAATATATTTGTGTCCCTTCTTTTTAGTCGATGGTGGTTTAAAGATTCGAGGAGCCCTCTGTCATTTCATATGCATCCACCAGCCACATGCATGTACATTTATTAATATCATGTACATACACTTTTCAACAAAAATCAACTACATGAAAATCTCATTATTGGGCTTTAACAGTACAAACTGTGTAGAAAGAGATATCGCATGTGAATTTTTATGTCGTGATTTTGCAAATGCAAAAATTATAGTTCTTATTGCATACTGTTATTTACAGCACGTATATCAAGTGCAGGTTCTTGAGAAGCAGTAACGTCTTAGTTCATGTCAGCAAACGTCTATTATAAAACCAAAAAGACAATGAAGTGTTATGAAAGTTGTTTTAAATCAAATGATTAATTCTGAATTTATAAGACTACAGCAGAATTGATCACTGCTACGTCTGCTAAGCCAAAATGTGCCACTAAAGATCGGGTCAATACAGCCATAACAAATTGGAATTGGTCAAAATAAAGTTATCCTTTTTGTCACAGTTTCGACTGCAGTCTGCCTCGGGCTTGTTGATTGGCTGTGCCGGTCTCCAGAACTACAGCCAGGTTTTTAATGTTGCGCATGCGAATTGCAAAAATATCTCTAATCATTGGATGAGCAATTTTAATTTCTTGTATTAAGGCCAGTAACTGTGATGTCTGGCCAACACAAAGGTTTTATATTATTAATCTGTTGTTCCTTGCTGTCTGTGCTCTGAGTGTGCATGAGGTAAAATTAATCATCAGGATTTGACTGCAAAATTGTTTGTTAGGGTTCAAATAAATCATTGGATTGTTGCAAATTTTGTTAATATCAACTGAGTATCAGAGCAGTTGATATGTAAACAAGTATTTGTTAGTTGATCTGCAGAGCATTTACTGAATGAGTCCTCCTTGCATAAATAAGTAAATATTCTGTTCTAAATATGGCTCTGGGTCAATTCGCCCATTCTAAAATTCCTACTACAGTTTCGTAGCAACGCTTTATTTCATCCCAGCCTCCTTCTTTTTATGCCCTTTAATGGACTGTTGAGATAAAAAAAAGGAATAAAAATGCTAATCATTTGCTTAGAATTTGATTTAATTTGTATTATTTTTGAAGGTTTTATTTCATACCCTGCTTTGATCCTTTGACTTTGGATCTGATCTTCGTCTGAGTCAGTCCATGGCATGTAAAATATGACAGATTATGTCCATTTATCAAACCATAACAGTGGGATTGAGCATGTGTTGGTGGATCTAAAATTATTGACGCAAAATCATGCCCCTGCAGTAGACTATGGGTAAATTATACAAAATGGCTTCAGATTATATGATGAATAACAGTTTGAAATCTCCCCAGGGTGTGTAATAAATGCAATGCCTCTTTGTGCCCAAATAAACAAAACTGTAAAGGCATGAAAAGTCAAAGGCTCACAATGACTACTTAAATATCTCTATACTCTCAGGAGTTACACCAAACTGTTTATTTTCTGTGCATAAACCACAGCTAATTAGATATTAAAAAGTATGAGCTGGCTGTCGGTATGAAACACTTCATTTTTTATAACATGTTCTTATAAATAATGTACATTTTTAAAGTTCAGAGTACTTTTTCTCAGGGTGAGATGCGCTAAATCGTAAAGAACTCTGTTGACGAAATGCCCGTTTTAATGAAACATACAGGGAACACACTTTTATGTTAATTGTGTGTGTTGGTGTTCTGTCGTCGGCGTGTGTTTGTGGCAAAGAGACCACCGAACACTAAAAGTGCACTGCGCAACGATTTTGGCTCTAACACCTCATTAGTTACTTCAGTGTTTCTCTTACTTGGTTCTCCGTTTCAGCCAATCAGATTTTACTTGTTTTTTTGTTTTTTTTTCTGTAAAACATTTTAAAATAGTCAGTTTTGTGAAATGAGCTTCCTGTGAAATGTTCAGCAGTAAAAAGAGCATTTGGCTTTATTTGGAAAGCTGTTGAACTTACTGGATGCTCACATTTTAGTAATGCAGTTTTGTTTTTACTGAAACTCTCAGTCCAACCTCATATGTTGTGGCAAAAAGTAAATAGGTAAGAAGAAGAAAAGACATGAGTTAAACATGGTGAGTTTAATTGCTATGTATTAAGCAAATGAGACATATTTAGTAGCAGTATGTTTTTAAATTTTAGCCAACACTATTTAGTGCTCTATGCATATCAGTTCCTATTGAATCCAGGTGACTTACTGTTCTGTGGTAAATACTTGTACAGTAACATGAGTTTCTGCTGAGGGCTCAAAGCCTAATTACAAGCTCAAGGTAATTCTGACTTACATGACAGATCAACACAATTTTTCACCCCTGGGAAAACTTCTGACATTTTTCATCACCCTACCCAACTATGTCGTAGTGGAATAGAAATTTTAGGTACACGCATATGGCAGTAACAATAAATGTTATGCACAAAGCAGAAACAGAAATGAGCTAGAAGGAATATGTTTATGTTTTTTACTCTGAGATTTTTCAGCTCTTTTCTGCTCAGTGGTGTTTGTATTTCTGAGGACAGGACTTGGGCATCTCTAGATTAAATTGTTTTTCTTCATTCATTTCCTGTACCCGGTTTACTCCAGCATTCAATTATCAAGTGGCAGGGTTCATGCTGCCAAGGCATTTATTCACAAAGACACACCAACCAAACAACCGTCATTGTTATTCCGTTTGATTCGAATTTTGTTTGTAACTCACTCTGTGCTTTCTCCAGTCCACTTGGATTCTTCCAGTAGAATTTCAGACGTTCTGAACCATGATGTAAATTTCTACGCTGTTTTAGAATTGTAGTCTGCCTGTAGTTTCAGCAATGGCGGCGGAGGAAGTGAAGGAAGATGTTCAGTCCGTGTTGGTCACGCTTCCAAATATTGGGTTAACATTACCAGTTGCCTCGTTGGGCTCGGCACTTCTCTCTTCGCAGTACAGGACGGTTGTTTACAGCACAGACAGCTTCCAGTAAGTTTCATAGCGTTAAATTGGTGCATTACATGTGTCATGGACAAACGTTAGCGATTGGGTAAAATTTAAAACCTCAATAGAGTCCGTGCCTCCAGGAAGCAATCGTTTGTCAACAGCTGAGAGCCCAGAACTTCTGTATGAAGCAAACCGTAGTACAAGGGACTGGTTTTTACCAGGCTAATGTAAGATTAGAATAACCATTGGTTTTTGGGAGAAACAAACAAACAAACAAACAAACAAAAACTTAACTATTGGATACCAAAAACATGACTATCTGGCAGAAAATCCATATCCTAACCAGGGGTTTGTACAGGTTTAACTTTGCAAAATCTAGTATTCTTATTGCAGTGTAATTGCAAGAGAGGACATTTCTGTCTGTGCACATGTTTGCGCATGTGGATCTTCCAGTGCCTCCAGCTTAGGAACATCAAGAGCTGTGTGTTGGCTGGAAGGCTCCCCCACGGATAAAAAGAGGGAGAAACTAATCCCTATTCCCTTACACATCCAAACTGTGTGTGTGTGCATGTAACTGTCTGTTGGTCTCTCTTTGCCTTGGCAAGCACACTCCATGGCTACTTTAGCAAAAGGCTGTTTGTACACATTAAATGACCTACGTGTTACAAGCATGCAGATTCCGTTAACGTCAGTCACTTGCATGTTTGGAAACCCTTGTTAGTTCGGTCTAAGATTGATGGGAATTTCTGTGAGAGATATAAGCTCTACCGAGGGTTTTTGTGTAATCGTGCTGAGCAGTGAAGCGTGTCGAGAGGAAGGACCTGTCCTCAGCTCTGATCACATAGCTGAGAAAAGAGAGGGAATATGAACATGAAATAAACTGATGGTGGACTGAGGACGACAGACAAAAAGCGTGAGAGCAGAGAGTGTGTAAGACACAGCAGAAAGGAGGGGCGTCACTCAGAGGGGAGAATTCCAAAGATATCTGTGGGGAAAGTGGATCGAGGTGAGGACAGAGCACCAACGAAAAGGGTAATGGTGGAAAAAGGAGTGACGGAGAGTACAGCTGAAAGGAATGGAAGCAGAGATGAAAGAATGAAAAGTTAACATACACACGAAAAGCTTTCAGGATTGGCTTGATCCCTTATTAGCTGTTTTTTTTTTTTTTTTCCCCCTTCTGTCCTACTCTCCATCACTTGTACATAGGAGCAAGGGCTCCTTCGTCTCAACTGCAGCCCGCAGGAAAGTCGGCCTTGCTCTAAGCGAGGCGGCCCCTCAGCTGACTGTCTAATTGCAGAGGTATCACTGTGTCAAATGACTAATAGAGTTTCCCTTTCCGTCGCAAATCTGCCAGCAGGAGCGCAGCCACAATTTGTTTACTCCATGCCCAAGCCAAGGGAATACAAAGATAGACCAGTCTCTTTATTTATTCTCAAACACAATTTCACGCTGCCAAAGTGTTAGGTGTGAGAGGTGTTAATGAAACATGCATGTGTTTATGTGACTGCTGGCACATGCGTGCACACGTACACACACACACACACACACACACACACTTACCACGCTTTATGATGTACCTAATATTTTGTCAAGCAGTAAAGTAAGTTTTAGTTCTGCAAGCTTTCAGCAAAACTTTAATGCCAATGTATGTTTTAATAAACTGTCAACTGATTTTTGGGATAGAAAATAATAACTCTAACATGGCTAAACTACTAATTTACTTAAAATTTTACTTTAGGAAGTAGAACAGCTTGCTGTGAGATTTTCTAATAAAAGAAAGCCTCCCTGCAACTTCTTCAGAAGAATACAGCTGAACCCAGTGACTCTTTGCTCAAGGACAGAAACATTTTCAGAGAGCAAAGAGGCACACACACATTACACACACGTGTGAATTCTCTTTTGCACCTTTGTGATAGTTGAAGGCCAGGCATTTAGGTTCTGGCTAAGTCAATCTTCATACTAGTGTATTCACTGTTTGATAGGTTTGATATGACATTAATAAGTTTGGCACCTGCTTCATACCATCTTTCTTTGAAAAAGGGATTTGTGATTAAATATTGGCCTGTTTTTACGTTATTCATATTTTGCACCAAACTTGTTTTATCGGGATGTTATGTCATAGAGCAACACAAAATATCGCATATTTGGATAGTGGAAGGAAAATGTAATTTGTGTATAATCATTTAGTCCCTTTGTCTTCTGAAGTCACATAGTTAGTAAATAGACTACACTTTTAACTGTCACCCCAAAAAAACACTTGCATGTAAATCAGTGGGTTCATGAGGTCACCAGCATCATCATGACAGTAGAGAGACTTTAATCTTAGTATAAAAGTGGCTGCTCTTCAAAAGGCTAAGGGGTTTTCTTACAGAACAAGCACAAACAAAAAGGAACATAGCAAACGGCTCAGAAGGAAATTGTATTAATGTTTAATGTTGTGGCACAAAACAATAAAAGTTTGAAAATCTTGTAAGGAACAGTTTGCTCCATCGTCTTAATACGGGAAAAAGTCACGGCTCTCCATCTAAATCGACAAGCTAGGCAAGAAGAGCAGTGATGAGAATTGATGTTTGAAAGGGGGGGAAAATATAATAGCTGAAGTCATTATTTGCTACAATTGACGGGAATATTTTTTTAAGGAGAGGCTCTTGTAAGATAAGACCAAAATGTAACTTTATCGGCTGACATGCAAAATACAATAACTAGGTCACTAATCACATGATAGTGATAGTTATTTTTCCACAAAAAAAGTGATCAGAGTTGATTGAAAGATAGATGGAACTGGGGAAAAAAATGGTGGAATCCTGGAAGGGAACCTATGAGATGCTGCAAAAGAGTTGATACCAAGACTCATCTTTCAGCAGGACAGCAACACTTTGGATCAAGCCATATTTATGTGGATGAATGGCACAGAGTTCAGACCGAAATTTAATTGGGAATCTATGGCCAGACTTGAAAGATGATGCTCACATCTAACCCGATTGAGCATGAGCTCCAAAGAAGAATGGGTAGATTGTGTAAAACTCATAAAAGCATAAGCTAAAAGGCTTCCAGCTGTATCTGGTGGTTCAGCTAACTACCTAATATAAAGGCATATGACACTTTACAGTTGTTTTATTTGCTAATGAGTTTAATCACACACAAATACAAAGCTTTAAAGCTTTTTTGTTGCAGCATAAAATGTGGCAAGGTTCATGCCATGTTAATCGTTTTGCAAGGCATTGTAAGATGTTTCTATCTTGTTTTATTATCAGAGATAAACAGTTACAGTGACACAAATCCCAATGAAGGTTGCATTAGCTTTAAAGGTCAACTCATTTGTCAGAAGACTCTGTCAAATCAAGTAGCACAGCCAGTTTTATATGGAGTATAAATGATGATTAGAAATGGAAAAAAAAAAAAAAAAGTAGTAGCTGGAAGTTGCATGCACATTAACCACATCCAAAAACCAAAACAAATGAGCTAAGAAAAATGTCATGGGTGTGTTTCTTTCCCCTTCCATATCTACATTTTACCCCCACTTGCCTTCTTAGTTTCCTTTTTCACTCTTTTAACCAATAATATTCATTTCCACTGGTCACAGCTCAAGCTACTGGATAAAAATATTTGACAGGCCACTTTTTTCCTTTTTTTTGCCTTCTCCTCCTTTTGCCATTCTTCCATGCCTTCTTTTGCTCTGGGGTTTGTCCTATTTGGCTGTCACGTCTCTCGGTGAGTGCACACTGAAACTGGTAGTGTTAGCCTAAAGCCCTGGCTACTAATGAGACGTTGAGAAGGACAGACTCGCCACGGACACTATTTAAAGAGTATAGAGAGAATTTGCCCCTTATGAGAGTGACTCTGCCCCATTACCTTCCTATACCACTGTTCTCTCTCACCGCTGTTAGCTTTTTCAAGATGCTCTTCTATCCCTCGGTTTTTAGCTGAAACATTTTCTTTTTCTTCTGCCAAATTGTTTAGATATTTTATCAAATTTGGGGCAATAATACAATACCTGAAGCAACAATTATTCTCCTTTCATGTTGAGGAAAATGAAGAGACACCAGTTAACTTAACAGTCATGTTTTTGGACTGAGGGGAACCTCAAGTGAGCCCAAGACTTTCTCACGGCAAGGCAACAGTGCTAACGACTCTGCCGTTCAGCCCTGCCAGCATAACTCAATGACTGAAAATATTTGTTGTCTTAAACAAAAATCAACAAAAAGCGGCTTGTTATGTGTTTGTGATAGAGGGTATCCTCAAGTCTCTTACAGATGAGGCAGGTCAGAAATGTGTGTGTTTGTGTGAGTGAGAGGGCTGAAATAGAGCTGTATCAGGGCTGTGAAGGTCAAACAAATGCCAGCTCTCAAGACGGCACTAAAGAGCAAGTTTGTCGGTCACATAATGATGAGACACTCAGCCATAGCACACACACTCACGGACACGCACAACCCGACGTTCTTTCTTTCTTTTTTTTTTTTCTTTTTTTTTTAAATTCATGGTCTTCGTGTGTGTGTGTGTGTGTTTAAGGTGAAGTGTTTGCGGCCCATTCTGTGCGATTACTGTTTGTCAATCAGACATTCCCTCTGATTGTGAGACCAGACTCGTTGGCTGGTGTTAGTGTTAATCACATGACCACGCATTGATTTCCATGCTGCGAGTTATCACTCAGTTCCTGAAGAAGAGATTTACGTTGCTTTTACATGTGTGTGTGTGTGTGTGTGTGTGTTTCTGTGTCGTAGTCTGCAGATAGCTTGGTCTGAATGACAGATGAGAGGTTCCTCCTTCACACAGTTTGTCTCCCTGTTTACAGCCGGAGCAACAAAAGCCCCTAGACCCACATTAACATCTTGATTTATCACCGATCCTAAACAATGTAGAGGCAAGAGGAAAGCTGCTGTGTCTGCGCTGGCTGTTTACATCTCTAAGCAAAACCAGATTTGGTTTGCAGCTCTAATGAACTATGATGTTGTGTTTTATTATTCTTAAACGTACTACTTTATATATTTTTTTTTCCAGGTTATTCACATTTCGTGAATACCCTAAAATGCATTCTTTCTAGATGATAATTGATCCTTAAAATGATGCCATAAAAAAGGATGCTGAGGAAATATTAAATCTAATCACAACATCAAATCTTAAACTAGGGATTTTTAAGTGCATTTTTCTCACTAACTATTCAGAGCATTAAAATTGATTTGTCTTTCAATTAACCTGTTGAAACCTGCACTTCCTCTCCTTTCCTATACTTGCCTTTTTGTCCTTTCTTCCTCTCCTTCTCTTCCCTCCTTTCCTGTCCTGTATAGAGCTGATGATGCATGTCCATAGCCACGTCCGTGACCTAAGTTATGTCCTTTGTCCCTACTTTGCCCCCATAGCACCCTCTTCCCCTGGTGTCGACTCCACCCCTTTGCAGCGAACAGGAAGTCACGGCACCGGCACAGGCAGCTACAGCCGTGGCGGGACCAACAACTATGCCACGGTGGGGCCAGGATACACTTCAAGCGCCGGTGGAGGAGGCGGAGATGTTTACGGGTCGGACCCTTACGTGGCGGACCCCTACCGCACCCTGCAGTACTGCCCCTCGGTGGTGGAATCTCCTTACAGCAAGTCCGGGCCAGCCCTGCCGCCTGAAGGAAGCCTGCAACGTTCACCTTCCATCGATTCCATTCAGAAAGACCCGAGGTAGGATGAAAGCCGTGATGTCCAGTGAGCTCCACTATGTGCGAGTGTGAAGAGAAAGTTTAAACATCACACATGAAATTGTACTAACATTTTACAATATTTGTCAAGGTGCATCTCAGAGAAATAGGGATGTGTGTTCCAGTGAGGCCTGTTTGTTGGATTTTGCAGTTATTAAACTACGTTTCATCAAGCCCGCCTTTTTGAATTAAAATTAGTTTTTATTGGTCTGTTGTAATGTTCCAGTCTTCTAAGAAATGAAATGTCCCATTAGCCGTAAGTTGAAAATCACGGTAATTACCAGAAACAGAGGGGTAACAACACCAGTGTGTGCTAATCAGAATGATGTGTTGTTTAATTTAGTGAATTAATTTCCTAAAATTAATGAATTTTTCAACAATATTCCAGTTTTCTGAGATGCACCTGCATATGCTAATCAGAACCACGGTTGACATGGGGGAAGAAAATCTACTCTCATAACCAAAACATTATTTTCACATCAACATCTTTTGAACAACAGTGACTCACTGCACTAGCATGAAAATGATAGAATAACTAACCTGCAGAATGATCTGTTATACTCCCTAAGCTGGAAAATCTTTGCCAAATGCTTGATTGAACCAATCAGAAATCCTTATTTGATAAAATACAAAAACGTTTTTTTTTTTTTTTTACAACACACAGAGGGAGCAGAAAACCACCATACTGCAGTGTTTTTATGTAGAAGATATGTTTTTGTTGCAGTGTGTATGCAAATGTATTTAAGATAAGATAAGATAAGATATTCCTTTATTATTCCTTTAATTTGGAAGGATAACTCCTAAGTACACACCAATTCATGTTTTTAGGTACAAAAAGGTGCACTGATATGTTAAATGGAACAGGTTGTGTTAAGAGGTATCCTGAAGAAGTAAAAGTAAAAAAAAAAACAAAGCTGAGCATTTCAGAGTGTTAGAAATATGCCTGAAATGCCGTGGTTAGAATAATTCAGTTAAAAAGTAAAGAGTTCCCAATCACGATATTTTGTCCCCAAGACTGAATCATTTAAGTGTTTACCAAGTCAGTTGCATTCTGGCATCTGCATTTTCAAAGAACCTACTTGCAAAATTGCACAAAACAGCTTAGTATGTAACATTGTATATAGCTTTATTAATCTGCAACTGGTGTAAAATCTTAAAAGGTAGAATGACAAGTGAGAAAAGAAGTTTAAATCATTCAGCTAATCCAATAGTGACCCTAAAGCCAGTGCTTGAGATCCGAGCATGGCGTTGCTGTTAAGAGCACTCATGTGTTTATTCCCATACAATGAACTTTGCCACGAAACAAATCCATGTGTCATATCAAGCTTCACTGTTAAGTGTACAGTAATTCATATAGACAAAAAAAAATAAACCTAAGGCATCAGAGTGTGTTGCTTCCAGTCACACACCAGTTGCTATAGAAGCTCCTTTCATCTTCCTTAATGTCATGCTGGGTGTAAAAGAGCCCTACTGGGCTGTGATCACTTTTATCCTCTTGTCTCCTCAATTAAGCAAAGCTCGATCTCCATCTTTATTTATATATATTTCACTGGACTCTTGATGTATAATTCCTTTAATTAAAGCAGGAGAGTGAGTGAGACGTGTGGATCAAATTTCAGCAGCAGCTATCAGTCACAGGAAGAGGCAAAGAATGGGGAGACGGAGAATGAACAGGATCAGAAGACAGGAGAGTGTCTGCAAATGTATGCTAAAAACGACTGAAGGATATCTATGTAGCACAATAAAGATTTAATCGGCTGCAAAATTTGTCGGTCCTCTAAATAAATAAATGTTTTACTGATATGAATTTTTATGAATTGTGATAAATATAGATGCAATAAATTCCACTGTCTAGAGGGTGTATTTCCAGGATTGATCAAAATATAAATTGTATTTATTGAATAAAATGTATACAAGATATCATGGACACATATGTTTCATAAAAATTGTGCTAGGTTTTTATTTTTGTGTACAAAGAAAATCTCTGTTTGCTCTTTTAACTGGAGAAAATTGGAAAAAAAAATTAGTTTAGGACTTGCAGAATGAAATTTATTTAGTAGTCATATTGTAATTTTTATTTCATTACAGATGTATCTCAGTAAATTAGAATATTATTGAAAAGTTAATTTTATCCACTAACTCTGTTCACTAGGTGAAAAAATATTTATAGATTAATAAAACACAGATGGATGTTTCCAAGTCTTTAGTTTTGTTAGCTATCATGATTTTCCACTTATAGCTAAACAATTAGCATGTTACACCAGACAAATATAAAAAAACAAACATTTAATACAGAAATGTGGCCCTAATAAAAATGAAGGTTTAACACTTGTTTTAAGGTTACTGTTTTCAAAAGTTATTTTTAATTTGACAGACAGGGATCATCAAATTTGCAGAGATGTTTTTGCACATATTGGAAAAACTGAATCTAAACTATTCCCAATTTTTGCTCAGCTTTTGTATGGACACATCCCGCAGAGCTCATTAATTTCACATTGTATTAAAAGTTAAATCACAATAAAGACACCACGAAACAGAACCAGATGACAAGCAGTTGGCTTGGATTTGTTGCGTCGTCCTATTAATTTTGGCCTCCCATGAACTGCAAGGGTAAGACAGAGCGCAGGAAAGTTGAAAACAAAATATGGTAATGAGTGAATTTCATTACAATGCTAATTTACAATGCAAGATACTAAACCCCTGTAAACAAAATGAACCTTTATCTAATGCACTGAAACTGCCAGACGAAAATGGAGATATGCAACATCCTGACTGTTCCTAATATGATTAATCAATTTGGTCAGTGTTCTTGTAATTGTTGACCATGTCTAGACACTGAGTGACTTTAGAGTAACTTTCATTTATTGTAGACATCGTATAAATTATTGTGTGTGCGGTTTTGTGCACGGTGAGTTAGTCAGATGATTTTTAATAGACATTAAACATAGGGGTGACCCTAAAAACAGCTATTGTAGTAAAAACAATAAAATCTTAAAATAATTTAAATAATTTTTTTTTTCTTTTTTCTTTTTTTGCTTTTTTCTTTACTTTATGTAGATTGTGTTTTAATTTTTTCATGTTATATCAAAGGAAATGTAAACAAACATTCACACAAATATATGCATAAAGCTTATGTAGCATGCTGCATCACCAGCAGTACAGAAATGAATAAAAATAAGCTCTTGTTTATTTATTAACAAGTAAGAAATACAGGGAATTGAGGTTATATCTGGAGATAAACAAAAATGAGCAACTCGACAGGAAAAAGAATCTGCTTGTGTTTATAAAATGTGATATTTGGAAACGGCAACATTTTTCATTCATCTCACAAATAACACAATTATCTGTGTGCGTCGTTTATGAATTTTCTGGTTTAGATTAGATTTATTTGGATATTTACATTATCTCCATAGCTAGGCAGATTTGAAATACGATGAAGCAAAATGGATTTGGTTGACTTTACAAGCTCACCAAACATGCATTTAAATGTTTCCATAAGCACTTCTGCAGGAACAAAACCCCAAACATATCAAACAGGAAATGTGTCCAACCTTATAAAGTGAATTTAACAGCTTTAAAATATTATGATAGACGTGTCTATACTCTTTGGTCTTTGTCTGTGCAGATGCTAATCACGTCTCAGGGATAGGGTGGGGAAATCATTTAAATGGTGGCTTTGCTCCTCCACATTGAAGGGAGCGAGTTAAGATGGTTTGAGCATCTAATTGGGATTCCTTCTGGATGTCTCCCTCCGGCAGGATTTCAATGCTCATCCCATCTAGAGTAGAACCTGGTGCAGACATAGAACTTCATGGGGAGGACTACATGTACCTTTTAGCATTGGAATGCTTCGGGGATCCCCTAGAATGAGCAAAAGACAATGGATGTATAGAGGGATAAAGGGCTGGATAGCCCTTTAACTAATTTGGTTTTTATCATCTTATTCCTTCTAGAGTAGGGTTTTCTAGACATCGCCTTGACCTCCATGTTTATCATGTTGCTCCTTGTGCGCTGAATTTTGACTTGAGAAAACATAAACTAAAATCATATTGCCATCCGCTTATAATTTTTTCTTCATTTGTTGATATTTGACCCCAGTTGTCTTTATTTTAGGGTGTTTCTATGAGAACTTTGGGACTCCCTCGGTGTTATGAGTAAGATAAAGCCTCGCAAACATTTGACTTCAGACCCATTGAGGATAGCCGTCATCTGGAAACAACCTGGGTCTCTGCCTAAACTTTTGCATTCCACTGCACAATTCTGTTAGCGTGCTTAATATTATTGAATCGGAGCCATGTGTTACAGTTCTCTTTGTCATGAGGTTAAATTGCCTCCCACTCAGACTTCACTCTTACTCTTGCCGTAATTGGATCTGGCTGAGCTAACATGAAATGCTAAATGAGTTAGCAGATATTAGAGACAAGGAATACTCTGAGTGAGGGCAGAGGTTATGTGTGCGTCGAGCAATGTGTTTGTGCTGCTAGGACCGTGAGAAAGAGTGGAAGATGTGTCTTTAGGACGAAATTGAGTTTAATATGGTTTTTCGGTGTGCTCCGTGTATTTTTGTGTATTGCACAGAAATGTCTAAGTGTGTACTGCAACCAATTCAAACTGTACATCAGTAGGCATGATGACAGCAAAGCAAACACAGCAATAACCACTGATGGGTTGGAGTGAAAAAGAGACACTATAAAGACGGAGGTGGAACATGGATGAGAATAAGACAGGAGGAGGATGGGAGGAATTGGGGAAAACGAAACCAGAGGGTGGGAAGAAGAACAAGATGGGGGAAAAAAGAAGAAAGAGGATCTTTCACTGAGGGAAAGTCAGAAACATGGGGGAGGATTTTAAAAGGGCTGCAGATAAAATAAAAGCTGATAGCTAGATGACGATCACAATTTGAAGAACTTTGATAAACACAAAAAGTGAGGAGATACTTGTGCAAATGACTGTCGTTCTGATGTTTTTTTTATGCGTTCCCCTTACTGGTTCTCCCTATCGAAATAGATGTTATAAATGATGCAGAGAATGAGATTTATTTTCTCATGTAGCCAATAAACAAAACTGCTTTTGAAAAATTGCAAATAAAGAGTAATAAAATAATGATGCTTCATTCAGTGGCGTTAAGTTAGAATGAGAGGTGGAGATGGAAATATGTGTAGGCAAGAAGATTGACCATGGCAGATGGAAAGTATGGAAAGTAAAAATGGCAAACATAAAGGGAGAACAAGGTTAACATCAGCTCAGGGACGATGGGAATTTGGGACCAAATATATGGATGTTTGGTTTATTGTTTCAAAACTTGGGAGCTTGAGGGGGATGAATCACCTTCTCCCAAAAACATCGTAAGGAAAGGAATCAGGAAGTCCGGTGACTTCCGGACTTCCTGATTTCCATAACACAAAACAGTTTGGATTATTACGTCTGTCAATGTAATAATATATGCAGAACAGGAGTACTCGTGTAAAATCAAGAAGAAAATAATTCTGTAGCAGCATTCGTCAATCATTAAAAACAAAAGAAACTCCACACGCTCCATAAAACTGTACTGCTGACAACAAATAGCTATTTACTGTGTCGTGATATGATGTGATCTTCCGTGACATGTCATTGTCACCGCCCGCTATTTATTGTCAGTGTCTGTTGGCTCGGAGCCGAAACGCTTTTCTCTATTTATGGAAAATCGTCAGTGGTCAGCGGCGACTCTCTGCACAACGGTGTGAGACGTGTACGCGTGGAGTCGTTCAAGACTAATCAAATGCGATATCACGAATATGAAAAATAGACACAAGTACATGTGCTTCGATTAAAAGAATTGGGAAGACTGAAAAAGGAGACATTGAGTCAGTGTGGCTTTTCTGGCCAGTTTTTAGATCTTGATGAATGACAGAGCGAGCGTATGCTTCTCTTACAGTCGACACCGAAGTCGATTTTTTTTATTGACATTTATGTAAAACTCCTGTAAAGGTATAGAAGTCAAAGATGGAATGTTCTCACATTCAGGAACTCCTTTACATGAATGCAAGAATAAATATTAATAAAGAAGATATTTATATAATATAGAATCATCCTTAAATTTGTAAGTTAAGTGTGTAAGTTTCAAAGAGAAATATTAAATATTTTTTCTTTGCAAGAAAGAGCAAATATAGCAAAGCATCACATGTAATGACTTGTTGCATGCTAAAGGAAAGCGTCATACATTTGTGGAAGTTGCAAGGATAACAGATCGAAAATTAAGTAGTTATGACCTATGTTTTTATAGTTTATGTGCTTGAGTGGATGACAGTGAGCCATTTTAGTGGACAGAGATAAACGGGGCTGCAGGCTCGTTTTTAAACTTTCAGCTGATGCTGCTTGAATCATAGTGACCATGCATGTTCTTCATTAATAGATGAAAAAAAAGTTGTAAAATAGTTTTAAATATTTATATAAATGCTTGCTGACATTTTCAATAAGAGAATGAAGAATGCACTCTTGTCTTTTGCTTAGTAATTATTTACAGCAGTCATAAAAATAGCAGATGAATGGTATTATTTTGGTGATTCTGTAGATAGTTGAGTGTGAGGCTATTAAGTACAAGCCAGAGTGAAAAGCTGAGTTCTGTCCATTTTTCTCAGTTCTTTTTTTTTATGTTGGGGGACAACTAAATGTTGACCTAGCTGTTACCTGCTTGACTTACAGGCCAGACACCATCAGTACCATCAGACAAAGGATGACAAGAGAAGGGAGGCTGAAGTGTCATTGAGAGAATGATAAAAGAACGTGTTGATAAGTGGGTAGCTCAAGTCCAAGAGAGCAGAGGCAGGGAGGGTGGTGAGTGTGTGACAGTCACAGGGTGAACAAGGGATTTGAAGAAAGCAAAAAAGAAGGGAAAGACAGAGACAGAGGAAGGAGGACACACTCTGCTGGCTCTCAGCACGGCCCAGGGGTAATTTCCTCTCCACATGAGAAATGCATGCTGGGATATGAAATCACCTCCAAGGGAGGGTAATGATGCATTGCCAGAACCTTGGCCCTGAGGCACAGCTGTGTGGATGCTCCAGTGTTCCTGTGTGCGCGCTCACACAAATCTGTGTCCTGGCCGTCATCCCTGCCTGTTCTGGGTAAATTGCCCATTGTAGTTATTTTCCTTTTCCGAGGTGGCCTATCTGCGTGCGTGTGTGTGTGTGTTTGTGGGAGCTTGCGCCTGACCTTGGGATAATAACAAGACTCTGTGCCTATCCCTTTGCTTGCTATGGGGAACTTCCATCTTAAATCTGAAGCCAGAGAGGGAAAGGAAGAGCAGAGAGAAAGTGTGATAAATGTGCTTTGGGTGGCCATAATGCAGTAATAGTGAGAGGCACATCCCCTCCCAATAGATCTTAATGTTTGACCTTATTCAAATTGAGCATGAACTTTAAACAAAAAAAAAAAACAACAAAAAAAAGATTGAATGTATGTACTAAAGTTCAGTTGATTTCTTTTAGGGAACACAAGAGTACATCTCAGTAAATTGGAACTTATGTTTTAGGCTTGTTTCTCAAATTAAAAGTAACGTTTGCAAATTGCAATCCCTAACCAGAAATTGTATTTCATATTTTCATTAGTTAGCTTTAGGTGCAATTCATCATAATTAATTGGAAGAAAGTCTGGAAAACTTATGTTTATATATATATGTATATATATATATATATATATATATATATATATATATATATAACTTATATATATATATATATAACTTATATATATTTTTACATGCATACTTATGTATGCATGTAAAAAAATATATAAACGTGTTTTGCTTTTGTTGCTAAAACAAACTTTCAATGATATTTCAATATTTTGTGGGAATTACTTGTATAAATGTCAACAACACAAGGTTTTTCTGTTTTCCTGTTAATTTTACATTTGTTACATTTTGGATCAGCGCTTACAGCAGCATTGCAAACGCTGGTCTCCTTCTGTATTTCCTGTAGCTTTGATAAACCAAGAAAAACTCTAAGATTGCCCAAAAGGCTGTCAGCGTTTCGTAATCTGGCGTGTCCCATGGTAGACTGACCTGTACTCTCCAAAAATGTTAAAACAGAGTATGTTTTATTATGTTTGGCTTACTGTTATTTGCTGGAGTCTCACTGTCCAATATGGCAGCCTGAACAAACAACCAAGCATGCTGTTTTCTTTTTTTTAATTTTTTTTAACAACTTTTGTCCTTCCTCTCTTGTACTGAAAATGGCTGGGGGGCTTTTCCCTGAAGTTACAACTTTGACATTAAAGATTATCGTCAAATTGACCTGTTAATTATTAACATGGTTCATTCACTGAACAGGAAGTAGATCAGACTGTTGGTGTCCAACCCACTGATCAATGATCATGGTTAATCAATTTGCTGGATTCCAGTCACCAGCTGATTTCTTTGCAAATCTTTACTATTTTACAGAATTTCCACACGTACAGCAGCTAAACATCAATTTCTTATTTCTTGTGACGTGTTGGTAAACAACCATAATCTGCTTATAACTCAATTATTTCATAGTTATTTGATGGTAGTTAATAACATTAAGATTCCTTTTTATCTACATTCAATCCTCTTTACATACATTTACAAAAAGAGAGAGAAAAAGACAGGAAAGCGACACATGAAATAAATATTAATACGCGATTATACCACTCTGTCACGCTTAGCAATTTTGTTGGGGGGCTGGGGGGATATGCTTTCCATTCCTCTTCCTCCTACCGTCCCCATTGCTGGCCTGTCTGCTGCCTCTGATGGTATTTGGGAGGGATTATATGAAAATGTCACAGCAGCAGAACTACTGTATATGTTCTCACCACACTGTGCCTCATCTTGCTTCCTCTTAAGCTCTCACTTGAGAGCATCATAGCCGAGTGCTTACATGTTCGCTGAAAAAAAAAAAAAAAACGCTACACTGTCGAAACCAAGTCACAGCCACAACAGTAAATGTTCATTTTAGTCAACAGTAGCTCCTTGCATATAAATATGGATTGGATTTGATGGAGAAAAAAAAGGTAATAATAGTTTAATATTTTGAGTTGAGCAAAATTTAAACGTATTTGATGAAGTTGTCGTGGCTGTGTTTTTTTTTATTTTTTATTTAGCAGACACGTTCACCTGTTTAATTCAGCTTTCGCATCAGCTTACTACAATCTTTTTCTTTAAACAAGGTTTTCTGGCAAATATGCTGCAGTTGTAAAATAGTCTTTGGACAGGGGTGCAGATTTAAAGGTCAATGAGTTGTGCATCTCTTGTGCTGGAAAGGGATGTTGACCTTTCAGTTAAATTGCTTGCTGAAAATCAAGCACCATTCCTCTTAGCAGGCTGATAAAGTACTGACCAGCGAAATTAAAGCCGGATTTGACAGGAGTTCGACAGAAGTTAATAGAATCAGCACATCTGGAGCCATTAGGAGGAAGTCAGGTTTGTTAAATAAATCCTCACAGAAAGAGAGGGGAGAGGGAAAAAAAAGGTTCATTATTGTTGCCATGTTCATTTTAAAATTATAACTCTGGCAGTTCCTTGTTGCAGATAATCACATTTATCTGTGCAGCTGTGTCGGTATTCACCAGCTGCGGTGGCACAAAAGCACCTGCACATTGCAATTATCTCATAATACATCCCTGTGGAAGTGCGCGCACTAAAATAAAACACTTAATGCCCACTCACAGTGATGCGCACATGTGCCCACGGAAGCTCAAGTCAATATTTGTTGCGGACTAAATTTCTCTTTGTCATGCTCATTAAAGGAGCCTGGCAGGTATGATAGCAAACGGTTTACAAAAAAATATAAAAGCTTGAGATCAGCCATGAGTAGAATAAGTCATCCATATTTCAGTTTGCATGTTTCATTCATCAACACATAAAAAAAAAAAACAACAACTGGACCTTAAAATAAGATAATTACAATCTCAGAAGAGTGTTTATATGTGGCATGTTACACTGTGACTGTGAGAAAATGCAGCCACAAGTGAAAAGTGTTTGTGTAGTCCTTGACTTAAACGTAGGAGAGCCATAACTTAGCAGACATCCAGTATCGCTGCGGTCTACCTGGGGGTGTGAGCAAAGCAGCGAAGGCCTCTTAAGTGATGAGGCCTCAAGGTCGAGCCTCTTTGGCAAAGGGTTCTATAAAACATAATGTGAAGCTCTGAAACGGAGGTCTTGCCACTACAATGGTCTGAGTGCAGATTCTCTTGGGAGACCACAAATGCCTTTATAGTTGAACATCAATGTTAAGGCACATCTCAGTTATTTAGAACACCATAAAAATGTCAATTTACTTCACTATTATAGTTAAAATAGTTTTAAAGGGCAGGAATGAATTTGTGGTTTATCTCAGTTAATACAGAGGGCCACAAAAAGATCATGCTTAAAGGAACTGACTGAGACTTATGCAAGTAAGCATATTAATAGAAAGTTGAGTGGAAGGAAAAAGGTACGTTTAGAAGAAGGTGCACAGGAAACGGTAGTAACTGCAGCCTGCAATAGATTGCGAAACAAAGGCAATTTTAGAATTTGGGGTAGATTTGCAAAGTGTGGATTTTAAAGTTAAAATTAAAAATGTAAATTAAGAAAAGCTGAGCCATAACATGTCATTTTTTAAACTTGCAAGATCACAGGAACACATAACTAAATACACTTTAAACATTATATATTCGTTCTTGCCAAGATGCCAAGTAGCAGACTTGTACGTAAGAAGCTTCAAGTTCCTAAACTGTCTGGCCTAACCTGGACCCCAATTATTTAGCAGTGCATTACCTAACCATCATCTAGAATGTTAAAAATGTTTAGTATATCACGAAGCTCTGCTTCTGACTATGTAAAAAACAAACAAACAAACAAATAAATAAATGTTGGTGTGCGACATTTACTTTCATTCCAAGAATAAATTCCTTGTGATGCAGAAATTAAATCACTGAGTCATGAAAAAAAAAATAACACTGACGCATCCCAAGAGTTCTGACTTGATTTAGAAACATTCCTCCAAATGTATCCATCCCTCTGCCTCTCTTCCTCTCCTCTCTCCATCCCACCATAATACCTCTGCAAGCAGAGGCCGCCTGACAGTGAAAATGGGTGGAGAGGTGCAGGCATTCATCCAGCGTCTGAAGTGTTTTCTCCCTCTGCTTTCAGTCTAAACACGCGGTTCTCCTACTCTCCCTCCTGCTGTCCTTTGTGTCTATTTAGGTGGCAGGTCTCTTCTTTTCTTTAAATCCCCTCACTTCCATTCCTCTCTTTGTCTCCATCAATCCTTTCTCATTCCTCCTCGCTGCACACTGTGAAGAGATTCGAGCATGCAACAATAGTCCAATGTTGTTTGTCTGAATCTGAGTGTACATTCCTCTTTGTGTGCATGTTTTTCCACCTCATATAAGCAACAAAGCCCACCGTGTCAGCCAGACACATGCTTCGCCGTGTGTTGAGCCAAACACTGGTCTTGATCAAATGATTACAGGAGTGAAGTGAAAGACAAAAAAAAAAAAAAATGGTGAATTGAGAAAAAGAAGCAGGGCAGCCCTTCCTCTGAGTCTTTAAATAGTATTGGTATTGTTTCTGTCCCTTTAGTGAAGGTGTGAGTGTGTTGAATGCTGCTACAAGTAAGTGAATTCATGCGTGATCGTGTTTTGCTTTTCCCAAGTGTGCATTTTGTACATTTTCGGAGTGCTGCTTGTATCAGTTCGCTGAGTTTTGCAGTCTTGAAATGCCACTTATTAATGCCTGGGTCTGAATTTTATATACGCTTCTTATCACATGTATTTATAATGAGCACCACAGTGACACAGTCCCGATTTTTAATTAGTTATTTGACATTGAATGCAATAAACTGCAACCATTCATGCTGCCGTTACTGTTGCCAAGTTCAACTGTGGGTTTTCACCTTATTGTTTCAGAGATGCTAAACAAGCTGCGGGCTGTCATGCAAGCATTGCTCCAGCTAGGTAGTAATTTCCTTCCGACTCCATTTTGTGTATTACTTTCACTTTTGCAAGGATGAGTGAGCAGTAGAAAATAAAAGTTTTATTACCAAATGATACCACTTCAGAGGATGCAGTCATTTGTGTCATTGAAGCACTGCTCAGTGAATATCAGGCAAGCACCAAATAAACAGACAACTCTGATCATTTGAATCAAAGAGGTGGAAAATGAAATTTCATAGCTGTCATCAAGCATTTTTTTTTTTTTTTTTTTTTTTTAGAAAAAGTGTTGAATATGTGCTGGCATAAAGTTTGCCATCCTTATATTTATTTATTTGTTTGTTTATTTATTAACCTGGGGAGAAAATGGAGTGTTTAGTCTGTCATGTTGTGTGATCTCTGTCACCTTGCTGTGTCTGCTCCTGGCCACACCTTCTTACACCACTATTTTTTGTTTTTTTTCTTTAATGGAACAGCTGCTGTTTTAATTGTCATAACTAAAATGTTGTGAGGAATTTTCAAAGAAGAAAAAAATCAGTCTTGCTAATGGTACAGCTCCTGTTTTCCCTTATAATATACAACTACACGCATGTACTACAGTGCAGTACTGTATTAGTACTTGGGTTAATTTCACAATAATATGTAATTTAAGTCCTCGATATTTTTCTTTGGTAGTTATGCAGTTGTTATGCATCCTCCAAATGTTTACTAATCTGCCTCCATAAATTCAGATGATGTCATGAAAATCCATGTAGTCAAAAACATACCTGTGTTGCTCTGAATCAATGAATCAGCCGTGGTCTCTATTCAAAAGGTGCCTAAACTTCTGCTCATAAAACAGCTGCCTAAATACCCCAAATCTCTGCTTGGACGTTCAGTCCTCAGCCAATTGTAGGTAAACATGTTTTTGTTATATCCGCTGAAGGTAACAGGTATTTAAAAATGCCACTATGTGCCAAGTGAATACATTATAACCCCATGTTTAAGACGAGGCTTGAAAATTTCCCTTTTGAGAAAGCTTGTTTTTTTTTTTGTTTTTGCTTTTTTTTTATTTAACCTTTATTTAACCAGGAAAGTCCCATTGAGATTAAAATCCTCCTTTCCAAGGGAATCCTGGATTACAGTGGCTTAGGTTATCATGACAGTTAAGCTGCTATAGGCTATGCTGCTGGAGGACATCATACTAACCAGTTTTCTTCTGCTACTTTGAAACTATATGCATTATCTGCAGTTATTACTGACATTTACATTATCTTCTTCCTCTACTTTTCTATCCATAGACATTACATGTGGGCTGGCATTCTGTTCAAATTTGACACCTTCATAGATGAGGCCATCAGTAGAGCCACTGCTGCCAATTACTTCCTATGTTCTTTATATAAATGACCCTGTCCGTGTTTAGCCCTCTTTCTCCGAGACAAAGCAACTGAAGGAGCTGTTGCCGTCATCTGCAAACACACGATCCGTGCTAGAAAGAATTGAACTTAAAGGTTTAAGGAAGCAGGATGATTGGAGACGAGTCACATAGGATGTATTGCTGACTTATCTGGAGAGACTTGTTGGAGGATCAGGAAGAGGAGACTCTTTACGGATGACTGTTCTCAGGAAAATGACTTTTGCTTAGAAAACTTGGGACTCCCGATGGAACCTAGAATAAATCGCTGGTGAACACAAATGTATTGTGCAGGAAGTATGGAAAGATGGATTAGGACAATAAGGTAGATGAGGAAGAGACAGCAGATGAAATCTACTGTACAACTCTGCATAGACCCACTTTTTTTTTTTTTGCATGGTGGCTTGGGATGACATTTGTTGTGAATTGGTGCTATACAAAGAAACTTTATGAAAGAAACCAACCATGTGTTGGCATTTACAACTGAGGGATTGCTATACAAGTCTTCGGCTTCTGTACATATAGTCCTTGTATTTCTTTTGTATTTCCACTAAATGACACTGTTATTAGTAGGGATGCAATTTAATATCCACGAAAGAAGAAATCACAGTGGATCTTATCAAATCTGGCTATTAATCTTTGTAAGCACAGACTTGGGTATAAAGTCTGTGCTTATAGGGCTGAATGTTATTCTGTTATTTGTTATTTGAAGGGAGGTTGTTGAGACTCATGGTCATGGTTATTTATTTCAGCAAGCGCATATGGAAGAAGAGCTCTTCGAATTGAAGAGAGGATGAGGAGAGTGATGAGTAGCAGTCGAAGGAGAGTGAAATTTACCTCGTGAAATTACCCCTACTCTGCCCGCACTCCTCGGCAGGTCTCCCAGCACTCAGAGGAGCATTTTTCTCCAGAAAGATGGGGGTTTGTGTCAGACATCTCCTTTGACTGGCAGTAGGCATCCTAGTTGAAATGGTCTGTTAGGTTGATGGTCTGCAAGTAGAGTTTCCATCCATTTTAAGCGTAACCTGCCACAACTTTTACCTTCTGTCAGAAGGTGGTCTGTGAAAGCTTTCCAAACATTCTTTATATGAAAAAGAATAAACTAAAAATGACTTTGCTTTCTAGGCAGCTTCTCTCTTGGCCATCTCTTATTTGCAATTTTGTGAGTGAAACTTTAAGCTCTTGCTCATGTTTGCGCCGCGATTCCTTCAGCACCTCATCTCTTGTGAGATTTTCAGAGCAGCACTAAAATGACAACCCTTTGAGGCCGACAGTAGTGAATACTCACACGTTTAGTTGTGTTTTGTTGTAGTGTTAAGAATTAAAACCACTTAGCTGTTCACGTCGTGCCCACCAATAATTTACAACAATAAAAAACTAAAAAAAATGGGATAAAAACCTCGTTCGAAATGAAGCATGTTTTCAGAAGTTGATGATTGTAATTTTGCATGTGTATTTCCCGGCCATCAATGTCAGAAAAAAATGTAAGTTTTTATTTTAGTTCGATTGGAAAATGCAACCTCAAAGCACTTTGAAACTATTTTCTTCCATTTTAGGATGTAATCACAGTGATTGTGTCTTGGACTCAAGTTTAACGCTGATTTCTTTGCCTGAATGGATGCGATGTTCGACCCACAGGAAATGGAACACTTAAGCCGCCGAGCTGCTAATGTGGTGTAAATGTCAGTCTCGGCCAGCTATCTGTTTCCACTTCATCTTTATCCTTCCATCGTTATTATTCTGCCAAGGCAACAGACAAGCCAGAGGTCTGTGTTTATTGTTGTTTATCTTTGGGCCTGTTTCGAGCAAGATTGTGCAAAACACTAACAAGTCAAATTTCATGAAATATGGGCTAGAGGAGGACAGAAGCTCTGTGCACTGTGTGAGATTTACTTGTCTAATGTAAATGTAGGTTCCTCACCTCTGTCGTGCTTGTCCGCTTCTGCATTGTACGTTTAACATTTAGCGAACGATATTCATACGTGTGAATGCACGAACGCGCTCACACAGCGCTAATATCGCGCCTGACCTTATCACCGTGATGTTCACTTGACAGAATAATTCTGGATAATTTGCGCTTGCGTGACGTACATGGACACATGCTGACACTGTAGAACCTTCATTAGCGATGAGGCCTGAGGGAGCATTTCCTGGACACAGACACACACATCTTCATTGGCTGGAAACACTCATTAGCATTGTCACAATGAAATGGCTCACCTTTTTTTTTTTTTTTTTTTTTGCAAAATAGCTGAAGCCCAGAGAGAGAGTGTGAACTGAGAGCATCTGTTAATATTAATAACTTTTTTTTTTTTTTTTTGTTTGCCACTCAACGGCCAGTTCAGATGATTGTACAAGGCTCCGAATCAACGGACAGTGGGTTAGTAATTTCTTAGCAATCTTCTCTTCATTTGCCATCTTAAACTAGGTTATGCAGTCTGATTGAATGAGTGTATAAGATGGGGATTTGATTGGTCAATTTTGTCATAATTGTTCACTGACATGTGATTAGTTTAAAGACTCTTCCTGGTCTAAAGGAGACTTGATTTAGTCACTTTAGAATTAGTGAGAGTAGAAAAACGAAAATCGGCTTCCCCACAGGCCTCTTGTGATACCATTTGCAAGGATAAAATGGGCGCAAATATGCTGAAGGAACAAGAAAGGCTCTAAATGGTGTAAATCATTACCACTCCCCTCTTTACTGTTGTAACCAGGCTGCATATTCGCAGCAGCCTCCTCTGCATGTGGGTCTTTGCAAGCCAAGCAGTGGGGGACAAGGAGGAACGAGCAAGATGTAATTTAATTTCAAACCACTTTTTGTTACAACGTTCAACTTTGGTTTGTTTAATTTCATCCTGTTGAAGCCACGAAACTGTTTTGAAGCACAAAAAGAAACATCTTTCTCCTCTGAAATTGTTCATTTCATACTGGTAATGAATACTATTCATTTGAATGTCAAAGGATTTTTTTTTTTTCCTTTCTGGTCAACATAACAGGTTTTCATTCTTGATGGTTGTAACTACATTGTTCCTCTATTTTTCAGTTTTAATTAGCATAGAGTGTGATATAGTGTAATGGTCTAGATAACCTCAGTGTCTTTTTTTTTTTTTGACCCTTCCAAATAATGACTTGAGAGTATATATCACAAGCCTATTGTTTGGTTGTGCAAGCATCCAGTAATTGCGCTGTGCAATCGGCGAACAGTGCCACTTGGCTGCAAATTAATGATCAGCAAATGCTGGATAATAGCTCTTTGAATGCATGTGTGTTTGTATATAGGAGAGCGTTCATCTGCATGGTTTCAATGCAAACACTATTTGCGAGGGCTTGCAGTTGTGCGGGTATGTGTGTGCACACGATTAGTGCTTTATGTGCACGTGAGCGTACACTCCGCTTCGCTGCAGCGTGTTAATAAATTCCATAGGCTGTGTAAGTGCATGTTTGCACTTACGCGGGGTATGTGTATATTAAAGAACACCTGTCTGTCAGCTTAATGTGCTTTCCGATTAGTCCTTCAATTTTGTGTGTTCAGCTAATTGCAAAGATTTGGGCTGGTGCTTGTGTTTTCCTGAGGTTGGCAAATCGCTCCATGGCACTGCACACTAATGTTTCCCCCTTGACATGGGCAGCCTTACAAATACACAATTATACACACACACACACTTACACGCATACACACAAATACAGTGCAGGGCTTATGTTTTTGTTGTTGTTGTTTCTGTTTTCTGAGAAAAGCAAGAAAACTCTTGATATCATTAAAATCTAATATTACAGAAAAATCAGGTTTTATAGACTTTACCACAGTCCTACGATAACTGAGTTATAGTTTTATTTCATACATTTTGTATTGTATTTCTATTTCATTTTATTCTAGACTTATTATAACTCCTTTGGAAAAAAAGGACGTTTCACAAGAGTTGCAGAAGAAGTATGAAATTTCAGCTCCAGAACCTTGTCCATGCTCTTTCCACTTTAAGTAAAGTAGTTCATCTGTTCTCGTGGGCTTTTTATTGGCATAAACTCCTAAAATAATTTTAAAACATGCATTGAGTATCCATGAGTTTAAATGAATGCATTCATTTAACTTATTGGAAATCTTCAGAAGCAATGCTGGAGTTTTTCTTTACATGATGAATTTGATCTCAGCCTCATAATACATAAACTGAAGCCTTGTGCCCCAACTATAGAAGTTGCACCTAATTTCTGTCTGATGCAGACAAGGAGGGAGAGTTTACACCAGATCAATTAGCAAAGACTTTACTTGGTGATGACCAAGTAGTTAGGCAATTATAGTGTTAGTTATAACCAAAATAACATCACAGAGTTGGACTTCAAACTACTGACAATACCATTTTTTAAAATTGTGTTCCAACAGATTTAGAGGGACAGTAACCTTATAGTGCTTTAACATGTTATTTCTATTGGCAAAGTATCAAAATTGCTCTCACTTGCTTTCTGAGAAGTAAAACATGACAGTGTGGATGAGAGAAACCTTTTTGAGCTTGTCTGCATTTAAATGAAATTTATGACGGCAAAAAGAACAGAAAAAAAAAGAAATTGGATTTGAATGAGCTGGCAAAGGCCAGACTGCAAATACTAGTCAATGACATAACAAATAATGCATGGCGCTATGATCAATATAGAGGCTTTAAAAAAAGAAACAAAAAAAAAAGTTTGATAAACCAGAATTGGTTCATGTAGGGACTGCAGACTTGCGCTCAACTAGCGAACGTGAAAGCATTCAGTTTTAACTACGTGATTTGAACATCAGTATTAGTATTGTGACAAATATGAACTATACAGGTAAATGTGTCTAAAACAGAGACCACACTATATTCAGACAGGATCTGTAGTGGAGCCTGCTTGCTTTGAGACAACAGCTATCAACTACAGCGCCTTGCTGCCGACCTTATCGCAGTGAACAAAGATTTAATAACGCTTGCTTAAATTCTGCTCTTCATCAGCTCTTCCCTCTGCTTCCTCTTTCTGTTCTATTCCACGTTAGTCTCATTCAACACCTCTCATTCTACTCACTAAATCCTTTCTTCGCTTTTATTCAACCTCCTGAGCCTCTTATACCCAGCTGGAAGATGCCACAGAGAACGCATATTGATTTTTTTTTTTTCTCTCTCTCTCTTCGTCTGTGTGGTTGCTGGGAGCAGTGAGTGAAAAAAAAAAAAAGAAGTCCAGACAGGGAGGGGCAGAGAGAAAGTGACGAACAGTGAGGTGGTATGAGCAGACAAAAGGAAGACAGGAGGGTGTAGAAAGTCACAGGAAGCCTTCAGCGTGTTATAAATGAGCTAAGGGCTCCACTCCATTCTTTATTTCTCCTCTCTCAACTTCTTTTCCTTATGTTTACTTTGCCAGCGTCTGATATTGCGCTTTATTTTATTTTGTGCTTAACCTGCACTGAGCAAACAACTCGCCTCGCTTTGTCCAAATGAAGGAGTTGATGTGTGATCACCTAAATCATTTCCATCTGCCCGTCATTTACAGAGCAGCAGCAGTAGGTAAGACGTGTGGGAAGAGGACGGCGACAGAAGATGAAGTGTTTTCATTGTCGCTGACTCGGATTGTTGTCCACTGTTTATTTCGGGATGGATTTCATCCCGGGTTTCCTCCACCCATTTCTGTCTATCCATTTGTCTGCCCAGCTATTACGAGCACCACATTCATCCCTCCGCCCTCTCCTCTTTATTTCATTGATCCTCTTTAACTGAGGCTGTGCCATGCCATTTGTTTGCCGCTTGCAGAGGCTGCAGAGCGCCACTCTGAGATTTCTTTAAAACTGAAATTGGGCAAACATCCCATATTGCGAAAAGGCACTTGGGACACGGCAAAACCCAGCTTGGTTGACATTATAGTCATTTGTCATATTTTTTGTAACATTTCAGGGCATGTTTAACGTTTTTTTTCAATATGAACTTGAAACTTATTACTTTTAAATCATTTTCAAGGCCTCTGTATTTACTTAATGGCCTCTGCTTGCTATGGCAGGGTATGCATAAAAAGCAGCAGGATGTATTTTTGAGTCAAATCACAGCAGGGTGAGGAGACACACTGGTTTGTGCAGCTGTAATTAGCAGTGACTTTGTTGGATCTTGTTTTGACCTGGCTGTTTGGCCTGAAGCATAAAATGAAGGCAGAGACATCAATTTAGAAAAAAGATAAATAAATTTCAAAACAACTTAATTGCAAAAAGTTTAAATCAAAGGCGGGAGAAAAACGGCAAAATACACTCACTTTATGTCCTCAGTAACCTAAAATATGCCTGTTTTATCTCCGCTAATAATGCCAGAGAAACTAATTAGGCAGTTTCATCCACCTCACCTCTCAAAGGTTATAAGGATGCAAGGATGCAGCGGGATAAAACATTATTTTTTAAATTCATGACAGGAGGGTTCCTACGCAATTTTTAAAAGTCTGGAATTTTATTTCAGTAAATTCCAGATGTAGATGGAAAAAACAAAAGTATGAAAACAAAAAAAAAGTCAAGACATTATTCCCAATGTCCCTCACCTCTTTCTTACATGTGTGTCCTTCCTTCCTTCCTTGTACTCATCTCTTCCTCCTTTCTTCCTGTAGTCATGTACTTCTTCCTTACACATTTCCTTCCCCCTTTGTACACTTCCTTCTGTATTTCCTTTCCGCTCCATTGTGTCCATCCTTCTTTATGTCATACTTTCATGTCAAAGTAGTCTTATGTTGGTTCCTTTCTTCGTCTCTCTGCTTCTTTGCGTCCTTGTCTTCCCTTATTTTTTCCTTCCTTTTCTTAATTGTGACATTTCTTCCCTTTCTTGCTTGTCTTCCCCCTCTATTCATTGTGTACTTCTTTCCTTCCTTGTACCCACATATCCTCCCTTCCTTACTTCCTTACGTGTAAACTTCAATCCTTCCCTCTTTGCATACTTTCTTCCTTCTTTCCTTCCAGTCTTTCTCGCACACTTCTATCTCATTCACCTTCATGCGATTGGTAAAAGCAAAAATATGACAAAAAAAAGTGTGTGATGTTGCAAAACACACCAATTACAATAGTTACCCCCCATTTATACAATTGTGAGGGTCCAGATGAACAACGTTGGAGTTATCATCAGGAAGTCGATCACGTCTTGGACCTAATTGAATAATCATGGAATAACTTAGGATGTAAGTGAATAGAAGTGGCCCCCAGAACCTTTAAGGTTTAATAACAGATTTTGTGGGGGGAAAAAAAAAAATGGATCAAAAGGCATCAGATCACTGTTTATTGTCCTCACTTGTATTTCTGCCTTTGGGCAATCTGCTTTGTGAACGTCTCAAGCTGTGTTTCATTCAGTACAGGTCCAACAGCTCTGTGCACCTTAAACTCCATCCTAATTAGACTTAGTGCTGAGTTGAGTTGTACTTTAACCTAATCCCAAGTCGGCGTTTGGCAACTATATTCTCAAGCATTTGCCAGTAGGGGGCATCAACGAGGCTTGTTTTCTTCACTGGATAAGCATCTTAATTAACATGCACTTTTAATTACATGGAGCTGAAAAACACTTAGGGCTACTATTTGGGCATCTTCCTCTACAATCTATTTATGCTGTTTATCTGTTGAATTGGTGAAATGTGTTATTGACTTTAACTCCACAATTTACTTTACCTGAGAAAAGGAGCCTTCTAAATGCAAGATGTAAAGAATATATATATATATATATATATATATATATATATATATATATATATATATATATATATATATATCCCTCTGCTTTCTTATGTTTTCTAAATGTTTTCTATCTTCTCTGTTCAACATTTATAAAGATTGATGCTCTGGTGTTAATTAGTCTCTGCTTTGGTATGCACACTGCGATGCTGCCCATTCCTGACCCTCCAATCAGTTAACATACATGACAGGCCTTGTCCAATCAGATTAAGGCCAGCGGGACAGGCTTCCTGTGTGGAGCTGTCGGTCAGATTCATTGTGGTCAGTGTTGATGGATGTGAACGGGCCTCAGAGACCTAAATGATTAATGTTTAAAATGTGATTTACTATCATCCATCATATTAGGTGGTTGGGGGGGGATAAGAGCGAGTGTTGCTCTACATAATGTTGTTTGTTTATCCTGTTGAAACATCTACATTATTGGTCCTTGTTGAATTTTTAAAACCATTGATAACTGAAACTATTCATTTACAAAAGTACTTGGATATTTTAATCCAAGACAAAGCTTAACAGCTGTATCTGTCAGGCTCAATTCTTTACTTTCATATATTGCCTACAACCTTTGGTATTTGTTTTACTCTGAGAAGCAGTGGAGTTATTTGTACAACAGTCAAGAAATTAGTGCAATACTTTGCTTTGAATGTGTGCATGAGAGAAGTACTTTATGTGTCCTGAAGATAAACCTGTTACTTCTTTGGACATCTAATTTGTCTTGGTCCTGCAACAATTTGTTTACTGAGCAGCAACAGCATTAGAAAAGTTCCAACGTGGGATTTTTGACTCCAACATGGATCTGAGTACCTTGTCTGGTATTTATTAACATTAAGGAAATCTGATGACATTTAAGTGCCTAAAAATGCTCTGACTTTACAGTGTAGTAATGCATCACACTAGATTTCACCAGTATTTCACTAAACTCACTCACCATTAATGTTAAGGCTCTCTAATTCTTCCTTTTCACTGTCTGTGTTGAGACGTATTGTGTGAGTCTTCAGAAAACTCACATTCTGCTGTTACAGATTTTGCGCTTTAATGCTAGGCTAATGTTAGCCAGGATTGCTAGAAGTTAGCTGTGTTAAAAAGGGGTGGTGCAGAGATAATTATAGACCAACAATAGGTATCAGGTGATGAGTTTTATCAAGGACTCTAGGCACTCATGAATAGCCATAAACTGTTTGCCAAGCAGTTGTTTTCTACCAGCACTTTCACACACTTTAACACTCCAAGGGTTTTCCATCATACAATTACCTAAATTTGAGTTTTTGGGGGCTTTTTTTTCTGGTGATCTAATTGTGTCAAATGCGTGCTACGCTGTGAAATGTGTGGGAAGGCTATGTGAGGAGTGCTACATTCTTTATGGCATCATGTCTTATTATTTCACAAAAATGAAAACCTAATACACAATCGGGTGATGGGTGTATTGGTTTCTCCTAAATATACATGTTTTATGCTGTTGCATTTTAAAAGCTGTAAAATCTCCAAAACACTTTCTGGGCCATATTTATTGACTCCAAACGAATTTACTCCACGTAGTCGACATACAAACTTTTATTCCGCTGGAAGAAGCTCTTCACACAATGTTGATGTTTTGGCTGATTATTTTGTCGTTACGTCCAACTGTTTGCCAAATAATGCAGTAGTGCAAGACTTTGGAAGATTGGTTTTGAAAAAAGAGACAAAATTCTGTTTCAAAATCCTGGACAACAATGACTATATCATTTAAAAAACCTTAATTTTATAATCTGTTTAATACCCTTTTTCGTCCTTCATTCTCTAAGTGTTGTGTGTTGACCTGAAAAAGCCCAACACCCATAGAAACTTCACTTTGTGCCAGTTCCATCACTCTGTTTCTAGCTCCACCCTTCCTCCCACACCGTCCTCCCTTGCCACCTGCCTTTTCTACTCGCTCTGTAAGACTGCTCTTCTGCCACACCTAATGTTTTTTTTTGTTTTTATTTTTTTTTTACTAAAGTATTTTGCTGCATCACGCCTCCGCACGCCTCAAGAAATTGCAAAACATACCCGTCTCACCGGGAACACGGAGCTCTGTGCGGCATCAGAGGCTGACTTCATTTTCGTTCCCACTAGTCCATTGAGGACTCAAACCTCAAAGCGTACGCTATAAGATGAGAAAGTTATATGAAGAATGTGCCTTGCAGGAAGCAATGCATTGTGATGCAGATTTCTCAGATGTTTGTCCCAAACTTTTTTCACAACTCTGTTTTATGCAATTGTTGCTCTTTGCAGGCTTTTTTTTTTTTTTCATTTTTTCTTTTTCCTTTTCTTTTTTTTTTTTTGCTTTCTGCTGTTTCACATCAGTGGCTTGTCACCTGGGTTTGCATAAAACAAGGTTATTGTTCTTATTGGCACCTGTGCAAGCATGACGGTCCTCTTGTTTGAGGGTTAGTTTCTTTTTTTTTTTTTTTTTTTTTTTTTACATACCCCTTCCTGTCAGCTTCCTCTTGCCAGATGAACCCCTGAACGCTCTGGTACTTGCATCAACTCTCTCTTTCCAATTCTCCCTCTGTGTTTCACTCTCTCTCTTCCCCGCTTGCCGTCTCCATCCCTACCAGGGGTTTTTAATTAATGGCGAGCCATGATGCTTATCTTATCAGCAGATCACTCTGCTTTCTATTAACTACACTGACAGAGCTGAAAGGCTGCAGGGGATGGATGACACACGCACGCAAACACACGCAAACAGCAGCACACATCAGCACATCTCCCTATGGTTGCATTCTCTTAAGTCAAGACACAAATGAATATAAATAGATCTGCAAATACACAAACACACACAGGAAGTATAGCAGACACCAATGGGCATTGATGCAACTATGCCCACAAAAGAAACACACATAATGATGCTGTCTTAAACTTGCTACACACCCATCACACACACATAAACAAACAACCTGCCCTGATGCTATCTGGCTCTGTGATTTAAGGAGACCTGTTTGAGGGTCTCTCCTCCTAAATCCCTTAAACGCCTTGGGAATCCCTCCTCCTCCCTCGCTCTCCTTCAGTCGTGTTTTCGTGCTGAAAGAACACTTATCATTTGGCAGATAAAGAGCTGTCCACGCTAGAGCTTGCTTTATCTTTGAGAGCCATGTTTACTCCCTGTGAATGTGGCGCTTTTTTGCAGACATTTCATAAACCGCGTTCGCTTGATCTGCCAGAAATGAGAGCACCGGGGCTTTATTTTCCCCCTGGATGCAAAGTTTCACGTTGTCCTTTACCCCATCAATTTTCACTCTCTAGGCAGGTCAGTTCGCCCACTTTTTTTCTTTTTCTATGTTTGGGTGATCTGGGCTTCGGGGTAAAACTAATCATTATAGCTTGATGGGAATTACAGAGCCCACATTTTGTCACAGAACTGTAACCACAAAGGCAGAAACAGCAAAATCAATCCTCAAACACTTCAATCGATGAGGGCAGTGAAGTTTCAACATACGTTGTTTTGCTCTTTTATTTATTTTTTCAAATCACTTTAAAAATACTGACCAATGGGCAGAGTAGTTATTGGAGAAAATATTACACTAGGTGGAGGTAACACTGTCGTGCGTGTGTGTGTGCGCACACTTATAATTTCCTCATTTGGGGGCCTGTAGCAAAACAATTATTAACACAGGATAACACAATAAAGCAGGCCATTTCCTGAGTACTACCGAGGGACAAAACATTTATTTCACTTTGTCCACTGTGTTCAGAGATGTGTAAACTTCTAATGGCTGAGAGTACAGAACATAACTCAAGCTGCCCCCTTAGCAGACAGTTTTCTAGCAGTGGTAATACTGTGTTCTGCAAGTATTTTTTTTTTTTTTTTTTTACTTTTTGTTTTTTTTTGGTTTGATTCTTGCTCATAAAACAATACATTTCTAATTACGCAGGCGGCAATTAGCTTGTTCCTTTTGTAGTTCGGAGGTAGTTTAGCAAAGTTTTTCTTTTTTTTCTTAAAGAAGTAGTGTACACAATTATGTTCTTGGCTTGCCCACTTGTTTCCTCTTGCTTAACACATTAAATGAGTTTTACATTAGCATTCCAGACGTGGATATGAGTCAGAAAATGATCATGTATGTTTTTAGGTAATAAGCTGTATGTCTTTCCTCTGAGGCCTTTTTGAATGAAGTCCTCATCTTTGATCTAAGATGGAGCTGAGGAAACAGCATGAGTTTTTTTTTATTCTATTTTTTTTTTCCCTTACTGTTTACTTCTAAGTGCTGAAGTCGCTACTTGTTTAAGCTGCTTGGCTCATTGTTTTATCTATTATCTCCTGTGTGTCGGATGGAAATGAGCGTGTTTTGGTCGACTGCTCATTCATCAAGTAATGTCTGTGATTTAAGTCCCACTGCGTTGCTTTCTTTAAAAGCACTCTCTTTTAAAAATGCATTTGTTTGACTAAAGAGAGAAATAGAGACTTTTTCTTTCTGTCTTTTTGATTTCCTGAGTCTCCTTGTGTGTGCTGTGTAAACATGGGAGTGAATAGCTAAGTCTCCAACTTTTGTGATGTTGGGAGGAAAATCTGTGAGTCACTTGGACGTGTCTCAGGTAATCTCTTGTGTTTCAGCTGGATGCCTTGTTAATGCGCTAAAGAAATCAAAGTGCCTCTGTCTGTTACTCCGCAGAGAGTTTGGGTGGAGAGATCCGGAGCTGCCAGAGGTGATCCAGATGTTACAACACCAGTTCCCATCGGTGCAGTCCAATGCTGCAGCTTACCTGCAGCATCTGTGCTTCGGAGACAACAAGATTAAAGCTGAGGTATGCTGGTTTTGTCGGGCGTGTGTGCGCTTGCTCTCTTTTAGTTTTTGGTGAATTTTTGATGACTGATGTTGCAGAGACAGGGAATCTAAAATGAATGATAAAAAAAACATGAAAATCTGTTGACAAGGAAACAAGTGAATGCCGTCTTCTAAAGATTATGCAGAAAAAGCATTGGAGGCTTATTATTCACCAGTCAATTCTCTAGTGATGTTATACATAATAACACTTAACACAATTTCCATGCTGAAAGTGTACATTTTACTGAACTGGATATATTGAAACAATAAGGTTCAATTGAATCTAGAGCTGGTGGTTTGTCTCCCAGAAGCAATTTCTTTAAAGTTCTTTAAAGCAGCCTTTAATAAAACTGGAGGTGCTAAAAACCAATCATACTGCCTCATTCAAATTCTCTAAAATTCAGATCTCTAGCTCTCCAACCTCTGTTACTACTTAATATACACTTTGCACATTATTCTCCCTCTCATTCTGCCTCAAATATTTGATTCACCAGTAAATGTAGGCAGAGTCATTGATGCCTTTTTTCTCAGTATGTAAAATATACTTTTGAGAAGAACGCCTAACTCATTAGAAATAAAAAATAAAATCAGTGCAACAAAATAATGTATTATGTGTGTGTATGAAGCTGTGTATGTACAACTGAAAGCAGGTACTTACTTACACAATAAAAAAAAGATGCAACTTTTTTTCTCAGTTGTCAGACTTGAAAATCAAAAAAAAAACACGTTTTCTAATTTAAGTTTAAACTAGTTGTGTTTCCTAAATGTCAACAAAAAGGGGAGACAACTTCTCAGAAGTCTCACAATAGTCTGATCTTTGCTTCTAGTAAACCTTTTATACTAAGTCAGGTTTTCACATCTCTTTTCAGAACTGTTCAGAAGTTTTCTGTCCTTGGGATTTGAGTCTCAGGCAAAACATTCCCTTTTCTGTTCTTGAGTCACTGTATGACTAATTTGGTGGTAGACTTAGGGTCACTATCCTTTTAGAGGACCCATTTGTGACCAAGCTTTAAGTATCCAACTGATATCTTGAAATGTTGTCTCTTACAACATCTTAACATCTTCATCTGTGCTTTTGCAAAATGTTTGAAGTTTAAAAGTCAATTAATTTTAAACTTAAGAGTTTAAAGAAAGTGTAAAAAAATCTTTGAGTGATGTCAGATAGTGAGGGAAAACTTGTTTTTTATACTATAAATAGCCAGTTTCAGTTGTAAATAAGCATACAATAGTTTTTAGAATCACACTTGATATAGTGGTTATATTTAAAAACAGTGGAAAAATAAGTTTAAACCTTTGATGAATGAAACAAACTTGAACATATAAATTGGAAGACATAGCTTCAATTCAATTACTAGTTACTACTGCCCACCTACACACATTCACAGACATGTTCAGGTACAAAAATGTAATCACTTTTAATGCATCACATTTCATTACACTCCCACACACTGCCCCTTGCTACTCTGAAAGAAACACAAGTATTTAATTTTTTTTTTAATTGATGTAATTACTGACAGAATTCAAGTATTTAATGCAAATTGTTTAAATGACTTTTTTGCGCACATCTTCCCAGTATATTAAGAGACAACAGTGCTCTTAACTATATTTGTAAAAGATGATAAATCTTTTGGTATGAATAACACACAATGCATCTGTAACAATGGAGTCTTTGCTGCATGTTGATAAATAAACAGATGAGATGTCACAGACCTACCAAGTTGAGCATTCAGGTTCACTCATCTCGTGAACAGACCTTAATTTAAAAAAATCACATTGACTAATGAGTGCCAAGCTAGATATGGGATATTAATTTGGTTAAAGATCCATCCAGTGAGTGGCTATAAGAACATAAATCTATGCTGTGGTGTCAGTGAAAATTCTTTGGTTTACAAAAGCAAATTTACCCTGAAAATAAACGATTCCAATGGCTGTTTTTACTAACTTTTTAATCTCTGAGCTTCCTTATATATGAAAAGATTAAGGTGTACTTTTTAAAATACATTTTCTGCTTCTGACTAATTAAAGCTTTCTAAATATGCCCCTTATGTTGACTGAATTTAGACCTACTGTCAAGATTTTAACAAGGATGTAATTTGAGCAATTTCTTATAAAAGGTTAGGACATGAGATCCTTTCTGAGGTAAAGTCGGGGGAAAATCCCCTTTTTTCTGTACAATAGACACAAATGGCCTGTAGATGTTTGTTTGTACACGTCATTTGTGGGATGGTTAAGACTGAATCGCAAGTTTAACTGAACATGTGACCACACCTATTCTAAATGGCCAGCTTTTTACCTGCAATTTGAACAAAAAAAAATCAGACTGTGTTCTTTTTAGTGATAATACCCTCCTTTTTTCTCTGTGTTCAAGAGAAAGACAATGGTTGCGGTTCTTGCTGCTGGCAACAATTTAACATAGAACTTCCATTGATTTCCTAGATTAGAAAAACTCGAGCGGTTTGTTCAGGTAAATTGAGTTTTAACACACCTTGTCTCAGTTGGCTTTGAAAGTGTTTTTCCGAAAGGCTCATAGGGTACACTGAACCCTATGAGTATTTTAGAGAATTCCTGTTAAATTTCACTAAAGCCTGTAACCGACTGTACAGTCATACATTTTCAGTGAGAATTAAGATCCTGTTTACGTTTTTCGGTCTTTAACTAGCTCTGCTAACTTTAACCAATTTTACTAATTCATATATCAAAACATTCTGGAGATTTCTGCTATTTCTTTTGCTAAATTTTACTATTGTACTTTTTGAGATATTTGCGCTTTTGTGCAAATTTCAACCACATTGAAATACATTGAAATTCTACAACATTCTGCTAAAATCTTCTGCTTTTTCACAGATTACTACTTTAAGATAGAAATTCCAACTTTCAAACAAGTCACAAGACTGTAAACTATCTTCAAATGTTTTGGCTTTTGAATATCTCTTACGGTTTTTCCACGATTGTGATTTAAGTTTTATTCAGATTTTTGAATGTTTTCAGGTTTACAATGTAATCCTATGGTGGAATTTTCTGTTGTCAGTTACTTTTGTGTGCACTCTAGTAACTGTACAGAAATAATTTATGCATCAACACAGAGCCACGTATGTCTACTTTAAAGGACTATGACTATCATTGCTACAGGTCTTACGTTTTTTTTTTTTTTTTTTTTGTCAAACTTTTCTGGAGTACAGACATATCACACCTTCTCCTATTTCTTCAATGTTTCTCTCTTGTGCTCTGTTTTTGTGTGTCAGCATTCTTGTCTTTCTTTCTGCAGAAACCTTTTGCTTTTACTGGTTTTACTGTCTACAAAGGTCTTCTGCAAACTTAAATCAATGTTAGCAATTCATATATCAAAATGTTCTGCCTCTTCTTCTGAACTATGCTATATCTTGCTAAATTTTACTATTGCACTTTTTCAAACATTTTACAACTGAACTTTTTCAGATATTTCAGGTTTTATAAGAATTTCCACTTCTGCTGAATTATGCTACATGTTTTGCTAAATTTGACTAGCATAATTCTACCATGCATGACTGTAGCTTTCTTCTGCTTTTTTCCCTATTTCTTATGCTTTGTTCTGCTCTTTCTTGTATATTCTGCAGCAATTGTTCTGCAGATTTGCATTCTCATGGCTGTTTCGCTATAGGAATAGCATTTTTTCTATTTTGCATTAAGTTTATTTTGTTAAAGTTGTCTATAGTGCGGAAGTTATTCAAATGACCAATAATTGTTTAAAGATTACAGAAACTTAGCAGAAATAATACAAATTTTATTTTTTTAT
>NW_006799962.1:0-66747 GCF_000485575.1 Poecilia formosa | reverse complement strand
TTTTATAGATATGCACCTTAATCTGTTTCATGATTGGAAGTTCATAGCACTTACTGTCATATTTTGTATGTGTATGAAATCAGAAATATTTCACTCAAGGTCAATAATTGTCTGTGTGCAATGTTGTTTCTATGTTGTTTTATCTAAATGTTATATCATCACACATTTTAATATGTGACAGGAAATCATAAATAGGAAGTAGATTGCTATGTTCAATGTGCTTTATTTGTAAGATAGAGTCTAGGAAACTCAAAATATGTTTGTAGCTCCTACACTTTTCAAAAACCCAATTATCCCATGGTTGAAAGACACTAAAAAGCAGTTGGCCTTGGAAAAATGTCAGGTAAAGAAAAAGAAAAACCCTCTTGACATCTGCAAGGATGCCAGAAGACGATGTTATTCAAACTTTTTACAGTCTTTTATTTGATTGTCTTCAGAAAGAAGACAATCAAATGGGACCTGGATGTTTTAAACATGTCCTAGTTATTGAGCCACTGCTTACTGTTAACATCAATAAAGCCGTTAGTGTAATTAAATGAGATACCAAGTTTTATATTTTATTTTGGTATGCTGCGATTTGAAATGTTTTATTTTACAAAATAACTTATTTTATTTATTCTCTCTGCAAATATTGTTTCACATTTATGTCAGAACTCAAAACTGTGGTCATGCGTGAGTCATATTTTATATATTTACTATGCATAGTTCACATGTAGCATCCCACTTCCAGAAACACACTGACAGCCATGTTGGTAGGCAGCTGCTATGGGGTTGCTATGGCAACGTTAAGCAAACCACAAGCTTAGAACCAATTCTTGCCTTATTCCTATCTAACTTGTGAAAATGATGTATTACAGCTGTTATTCAGTCACAATTTTTGAGTACTGTACTCACCTCTGTGTAATACTAAGATAAATATCAGATATTTACTTTAGTACTTATTGCCAAACTAGCTATGACATGTTACCTTGTGTACTTACTCTGCCAGTCCCAAAAGCAGTGATTTACTGTATCTTTCACTTGCACGTTGATCAAGAGTATCCATATACTTTCTATTTGTTGGTCTCGAAGCCACAGTTCAGCTATGCTTTGTGCTGCGCTTGCCTACCAAAATGGCTTCTGGTTTGTGGGAACTATCTGTAGAGATGTAAGAAATTAAACAGTGTCATTAGTTTTGAGCAGTACTGTGCAATTTTACAGAACGTTAAAAGATGTGACACATGCTTAAAATATCTCCGTGATGTTTGATAGAATGTAACTGAAGCATCCTTTTTAAAGCATTCTGCTGTCCCAGACTCTGTACCATGTGTTTCCAATTTCCACGCTTTATGCTTGCTACACCTCTGATTCCCACATTCCCAACTGTCACCTCTGCTAACTGTTACCAAGCAATGTTGTCGCTATGGGTTACCGATAGGTGTGACCGCCGCTGAACAGCAGAAGACAAAGACAAATCAATCTGCACCACCTCTAATCTCTGCTAGATGAAATGGAATAAAAGGTGCACATGTTTTTGGCAGTTCTCTTAGCTTTTTGCTAGGTCTTTTCATAAGTAACGTATTAATCCTGCCACAGACAAAAAGAGGACACAAGTAGGTATGCCTAGATGAGCAAATTCTCATGTCAGTCGTAGTTCAAAAAAAGTACAAGTTTCTTAATTTGGGTGTTTTATGTAATAAAATTACATTAAATCTGTCCTCCAGTGTACAGAAAACACCCAACAGATTCTACACTGTCATTTATGAAAAAGAAAAAAAAAAGGTTAAATGTGAAGTTTTTTAAGTGGAATTTAAGGTAGAATAAAAGCATTCAGTGGCGGTGGCAGCTACTACTTGTATCATTTGATTAAATAATCATCAGGAAGTTTGACCAGATATATAAAAGCAAATATATCAGAGAAACTGCATAAAAATAGAGCCATTTGTTATTCAGATTGTCAAATCTTGAAGTTCAGAACAGTTTGTAAACAGTTAGCAATTAGTAAATGACTGAAGCAGAGTTACTTCTCTAAAATTAATCTGGCTGCACATGTTGGCTTAGAAAGTTGCATCTAAAAGAACAACGTTTGGAAAAATATCCAGTGTCAAGTAAGTGTAAAAATCACATCCGTTAGGCGTTCATCATCTTTTTGGTTTTGATTTGAATATTTTTGGTCACAAATTTCCACAAATCATTTCCACAAATCCCACAATTCATCAGTAATACTGCAAACATATTCCATAATGTCATCATCTTAATAGTGACATTTTTAAAAAGCAGTGTTCATGACTGCTTCGCAAACCAAGACCAGCTGATCAGTGATCAGTACAAGCAGCACTGGCATGCAGGTGTAAAGCAGGATGCAAGAAGCTTTAAAAGTATTTGAAATTTGGAATGACCTAAATTGCTCAACTGAGCGGGCAGCAGCATTTATAGATTGAGTTTAAAGTATAATTTGAAAGTACAACTCTATGCAGGATAATGACCTGTTTAACTTCTGACAGTTGATGTGAAAGTGGCAACAGTGAGAAAATGCCTAATCTGACTTTTTAGTTAGGTGGAAAATTACAGTATTTTATTAACTGGGCAGATCTGGAGTGAACCTTTCTCAGCAGTTTCTCAAGCACAGCATTTTTATTTGTTTCTAATCTCCATGAACATGTCTTCAGTTCCTGATGCAAACAGTTCTTCCTTGTGATCCAGGTCAACGTTGGTCATAAGAAAGCAACAGCTTGTGGCAGTGGTTACACTAAGAAGTGGTGCTAATCAGTGACTATCTTAGATGTGAGGCCATCGATCAACAGCCTGTTGGGTCATACAAGGGAACAATGCCCAAGCAATGTACAATGGAAAAGCTTTAAAAGGAAGAAAAAGAACTCGGAGGTGTTGCAAAAACCCAGTCAAAGCCCACATATGAGCTCTATAAATCCTCTTGAAGCTTCATCTCCTGCCCAGATTTGATTTAAGATTGGATTCTGGAGACTAGCTAGACCACTGCTTGACTTTAATGTGCTTTTCCTTAGGGCACTTCTTTGTTTACAGTGCTTTTTAAGTGACTGGCAGGCTGTAGGACTCGCCCATGGCTCGTCGTCTTAAAGATTGTCATTGAAAATGATGTCAAACATGGCCCTATCTAATTAATCCTCACTTCACTAAACTTGCCATGTATTCTTACCTGAACAACAAACCCCAAACCATAATGCTTTCACCTTATTTGAAGAATTTTGACATAGTAGTGTATTTATCAGACTGTCTATATATTCAAAAATATCAAAATCTATCCAACTGGTGTTGCAGAAGGACATACTGTCACACTACCCACACAAGTTATTTTCTGCATTTCATGATCAATATCTGGTGACGGCCACTGGGAGAATAATACAGAAGTGGTTTGATGATGATGGAAGTAACTTTGAAAAATCAGATTTTTTATATTTATTTTATTTTATTTTTTTTCCACATGCAGTCCAATTCAAGAGAGTGGGGGGAAAAACCCTGAAGCCATAAAAATACCGGTTTCTTCTTTACCATTTTGTGATGCCTTGCAATAGTTAATTTATCCATCTCCCAACAAGTCACCTGGTGATAACAGCTGCCTGTCTTGGTGATTAGCCCTACACCCCTGTTGTTTGGACCAAACACATGCTGTTTCGACTCATTGACTCCCCGTGGTTGATAAAAATCCCTGCAGTGGAGAAGTGATGTGGGAGGATTTAAAAATGAACATAGGAAGAAAGCCCATGTTAAGAACCATAGAGTGCAGGCAACATGTGTTCCACCATGGGCGGAAAGCATTATGTGTCGCACCATAGGGGGAAGGCTTTATGCGCAACGCCAGATTGCCCTCATTGTGCTTCCCACTGGGCTAATAGCATCAGCTGTTTTGTCCTCTCAGAGATTCGGGGCACAATCATAAATTTTTTACAGATTGGTTTGCTTAATTCTCTCAATTTGGGAATGTTTGCGACTTTGTGTGTATTTAGCAAAATGTCTTCTGTTACACGGAAAGCCAGTGAAGTGAGGCTGCATCTGGTGTTAATTGGTCATGCTTTCTCACTTCTCTTAAAAGAGGAAACATTGCATTTTGTATCTGCCACAGATTCAGCATCACATGGAGTGTCATATCAGCAGAAAATAATAACCGTCACCCGCGAAGTGTCCAACTGGGTCTTTGAACATTCTTTTCTATTTTAAGTGATGATCCCATGCACACCTTTTTGAAGATTTCGATAATAATTTTGGACACTTATTTAATAACAGGAAAATAACAAAATTGTGGACAAATAATTTTTTTCCACTTCATTTGTTTGTATTTAAATTGCTCACTAATAAACGTGCAATGACAGCAATTACAATTTATTTCAAAATCCAGCTGTTCTTTTGGTCTGCAATCATAGAAAATGCACTGCGTCAAATTTAGTGTTTTTAACTGTAAATTAGCTGATATTTACCAAATTATGAAATTATCTAATTCTAGCTTAAACCTTGCAAAGTCGCACAACACAAAGTTAACAGAGATCAATTTAATGTGGCACTTTGTGGCAAACTAATTATACCTTGAAACCCTCACATTCAAAAATGCCAAATAAATCCCTAGAATTTAAAGGGAGTGTAGATTGTTTCCCTTTTTTTGTTGATTTTTTTTCCAGTACTGTGTATGACCCTGAAATTAGCAGATGCAAAAATATCTACACCCATAAGCATATTGAGTTGTACTGTAATAGCACAGCATTACCTTGTAACCTAGTTAAATCTTGGACAAATCTGAATATTTTGCACAATGTCATGCAACCAAAACTCTTAGAAGATCACGAGTACTTACTGTTTACCTTCACCATAGGTTCCACATTCAGGACATCTACAATTATGTGAAGAAATCTAATAAATTGAGACGATATTTGGAGTCAAATAATCAAAAAAAAAAAAAAAAAAGGAAAAGGATTCTGATTTTTATTTTACTAAATCAAAACTCCTTTTCCTTCCTTCATCAGTGTAATTAAGTGTTAGTTTTGTCAAGGCAAAGCCATTAGCTGTGTCATGTTATGTTTAATTAGCCCACATTGGGTTGTTAATCTGATTGGCGAGAGTGGCAGATACTGGAGGCTAATTACACACATATATGCACACACACACCTGCGCACGCTCACACACAAGCAAACACACACGCAATTCTATAGATAGCTCTGTGGACTCTGTTTACTAAAAGGGATATGCACACTTTTTACCACTACCTTCCTCTCAAATCTGACACCACTCCACGTTTGTTTACATTTCAGAAAGAAGGAAGTCGTGCTCATGGTCTTATTCAGAGGTTTTTTTGTGTTTGTTTTCTGCAGTGGTTCTTGGGGCAGTGCTGTCACAAGCGAGGCGCTAAACAGGTTGCTCAAAGGGTTTAGTTTGTTTATCACAGTGCAACGTGAAAGCAAATGTCACACTACCTAAAAATGTAACAAATGTTGCAGTTTCGGTCCCCAATCTTACAGAGTACTGATCTATATCAAAAACAACTTTAAAGAAATATGTCTTTGCATTATAGCTGTATCTAATGCTTTGAAATTGGCCCGTCTTTGATTGGGCCAGTGTACGTTTGTGTCAAAGCCAATGATTATAGAAAATGTTGGTGCCATTGTAGATAGTAGACTTTCTTAGAATTCCATGCAGATTACACAGATGAAAAGTTTAGGTAACAACTCTCTTTTGAGGGATTTGAGAAGCTTTAATAACAGTAAACACGGTAGAAATTTATTATAGGTATGTTAAATAACGTCTCGGTGGAGCAATATTTATGTTAAACATCAAAAGGCACTGAATCAGGTGATCAGTCAGGGCAGTGAAACTACTGGCTAAATAAGACTCTCACTTCAGAAATTATATAATTGATTAATGCATAAGAAAGCCACTCATGTCTATAAAGACTTTTTCATATCCTTTCATATCATTGTTTTAATTAAGGTCATTCATTAGAAAACTGTACCTTTGTGTGGAAATATTGATTTTATTAATTCAGTTGTATTTTTTTTAAACGAGAAAATGTTTTACTTCCACCAATGCTGCTAAATATTCTTTTTGAATTCTGTTTTCAGATTTAAATGTCTTTGTTTATGAAACTTGGGCTTTCGTGATTAACCTCTTGTTTTTTTTTGGCTATGTGCTTTGTGCATTCAAGGATGTATTTACATGGAATTTTCTTGCTAGATTTCAAATTTATGTATATTTGTTGGACATAAATTATCTTATCTGTTATCTTCACCGATAAATGATGACTTCCATTTATTGGTTATTTTTAATCGTTTGTGATAAAAAAAATATAAAAAAAATAATGAATTTTAACTGAATCTGTCTTTCAATCTCAGATCCGTAGACAGGGAGGCATCCAGCTGCTGGTTGATCTGCTGGATCACAGGATGAGTGAAGTCCACCGGAGCGCTTGTGGAGCATTAAGGAATCTGGTATATGGCAAAGCCAATGATGAGAACAAAGTGACCCTGAAGAACTGTGGGGGGATTCCTGCTTTGGTCCGTCTGCTTAGGAAGACTGGGGATGTGGAAATCAGAGAGCTTGTAACAGGTACAGTGTTTGCAATTAACTTGTTTTTCACCTCCTGGCACTGGTGCTAGGTATACTCCAGAATGACAGCAGCCTTAGGAGAGGATATAATTGTGTGTGTGTGTGTGTGTGTGTGTGTGTGTGTGTGTGTGTGTGTGTGNTGTGTGTGTGTGTGTGTGTGTGTGTGTGTGTGTGTGCGTGTGTGTGCGTGTGTGTGTGTGCGTGTGTGTGTGGGTGTGTGCGTGTGTGTGTTAGACTTTTCAGCTTTCTATTAACCCATTGGTATTTTTATGCGAGTGTCTGAAAATAAACTGCATGCAGATGTGTGGATTTGCTAAGTACTCTATATTAACTTGATCCTTACTGTACCTGTTAATTTTGACCGCAGGCACAACCTCCTAGTCAAGCAATGGTTGGCACCACTGCAATTATAACTTGTTGCTTTTTAGGCTGGCCAATTAAACTACTCCCATCTCCCATATTTCACTAAATCTAACACAGAAGCTGTTAGAGGTGCTGATATTATCAGCAACAAAAGGGGCCCCTAAGTCAGATTCTGCTCAAGGCCCCATACAGCCTTGGACCGACCCTGCATGATGAGGTAATCTGCTGCACTATGCAGAGATCCGCAACAAACGGGAGATTTAATTCAATGCTGCCAATGTGGCTTTAGTAGCTCTTTCATTTCGTGTCTGTTGAGTTTTTAATAAGCGTCACAGAAACTATTCTGGTTGGTCGAGTTTATGAGGCGAGTTTCTCAGATCTCCGTGCGGCCGCTCGCATTAACTCTAAGTAGATGACGCATTTGATGTGGCTTGATGCATTGTGTAACCAGAAAAATAATACTAAAAATAATAATAAAATAATATAAAATAAGCGTGATGCGTGACTCCGAGGAGAGCGTTAAAGCCGCATATAATTGTTCGTTCACAAAAATAAATTATTCTCACCGCTCCACAACGCGCACCTCTGAATTCGCTACAAGTTATTCCTGCGGTTCACATTGAGCTGCGCAATCAGAGCTAACGCAGCGGGTTTTAAACTCTTACCTAGAGTTCTCCAAAGGATCATAATTCCTGACAGTAAGTTTATGTGAATATCCATACAGGTCAGCCTGAGTCCAGTTTGAGTGAAAGGAGATGCGTGCGATCCACGCTGAGGCAAAGCGCAGAGGCGCCAGCTGTGTGATTGGGTTTAAAAAAAAAAAGAAAACGATTCGATTTTTATTTATTTTTTTATTTTCCTAGAAATGTAAACAAGCAACGCTTAGCCTGGCGGTGGGGCTAGTAAAGCATGGTGGGTATTATAAGCCTGGCATGGCGCCAGGCTTATAATACACTGGGGGAAACCCTGCTAGTAAAAGACATGCATCTTTATATAAATGTAATCCCATTACTTGTATATATTGCTTACTTGATAAATCCTTGACGGTAATTGATAACTTTTGAAAATGAATTATTTCTACGAGGAATTAATTCCATTAATCTTTAACAGAATTAAAATACTTCAGAAAAGTTTGGTCTTTACTTAAAAGAAACCAAGGTTATAGAACTTGATCACTGAAGCTTATAAACAATTTGGCAATGAACCCGAGGATCTGTTTAAGAAAAAAAAAACGGTTAGTTTTCAAGCAAGAATGTTAATAAAGTAACTGAAATGTTAGGGAAGGTAGTTCTTCCTTTATGGTCTGGTATGCATCCTCCCTTTTTTTTATTATTTGATCATTAATGTTTTTGAGACACAGAACATTTATTTTTGTTTTTCTGCGCTCGTTATGTTATTTTTAAAGGACTTCATTTTGCTTTAAAAATATAACTTTGCCATCCTCAAATTCAAGATTTTACCAGCAAGTACGGAGTCTGACATTTACTGGCCAATCATGTTTTAACCTGAGGGTAAGGAAAGTTATCTGGTTGGAATACACACCCACACACACAAACTCAGAAACACAAACACACATATATTAACTAATCTTAATGCTCCAAGAAATATGCGCAAGCAAAAGGTGTATAGAATACATTTAGACTCCCACACAGAGATTGCATGACCTCGGATAGCTCAGTGTTATTTTTAGATTTCTTTGAGATTTATTTATTTATTTTTTTAGTTTCCCTCTTTTTTTTTTTTCTTCTTTTGTAATCTTTATAGTTTCGGAAAGTCAGTAGCTACATTCTTTTTCATGCATAAACAAATGTTCACAATAACCTAAAACCCTGTTTTCCATGTCTGAGTTTTGTACAGTATTTGTCACAGGAGGTAATCTTCTAAAACCTAACAGTTTGTTTCTAATGCCTTGCCAATAAACATGTGAGAATTCACATTGAGGTGATATTTGAGTGAGTGATTTGCTGTTGCATGTATAAGCACTTCAGAATTTCTTATAATCACATCCTGCTGGTGAGGCCATAACAAAAGAATAAAGCTAACCTATTATTATTCCACTCCCTGTTACTTACAACATCTTCTCTCTAATTTCTCGTTGTCTGTACTTATGTTTCGTGTTCTTCCTTTATCACATTTTCCACTATTGTCTCCGTTTGTGTGTATTCCTTTGTGCTGGTGCTGTGTTTTTGCACTTGTACAACCATTGTTTCCCTCTTTGCATTTTGTGTCACCTGACACCAGGCTAGGCCAAAGATAAGAAAGACACGTGTAGCTCATAGACTAGGACATTCCCGGAGATAAAGGACGAGTGCAGCCATTCAGTAAAAGACAATGTTTCGGATGCCATAAATCCACCCAAGGCGTTCACACACTCGTACGTAAATGAAGCTAAAAGATGCCCTTCATCTTCACTTTGACCTTCAACCCCGCTGTATCCGCAATGGGACAAAGCCGATCAAGCAGACACATGCATACTTAAACATCCTTAGAGGAATCCCCCCGGTCACTTGCTGAGAGAGGGCGATGGACTTCAGAGAGAGCCAGAGTAAACGAAAAATTGACTGTTTTTGAGTAATGCAGCAGGCAACTACAAAATAGAGGAAGTGACTTGTCTTTTAAAAGCTTTTATGAAAGGAGCGTAAATGCCATTACTTTATTATAAGCGCATGAAATGCAATGATATGGCTTTTAGTTTGGAGGTCATCATTGCTTTCTTAACGTCATCTCTACACTTGCGTGCCTTTGCAAATGTGGTTAACGGCTTTCAAGAAATGAGGTCTGAGCACTTAGATATGTCACCTAAGAGTAAAGGAGAAAAAAAAAACTGGCATTCAATGCAGAGTCTCTAGCAAGGCATAAACTTCTAAATGTTTTTTTCTGAATTCGGCCACGAAGCTGTGTACTTTGTGTGTACAGAATATATACATATTTTTAGTGGTGTTTTAGGGCTAGAGTTGTAACCGCCATGATTATGATTTTGAACACAAAAGCAGTATAAGAATCGGGCTGATTCTTATTCTGCGGAGAGAAGTATCACAAGACATCTGGCTGAACTTGGAAAGCGACAGACTTTTTTTGTTTGTTTCCAATACTGCACTCTCTAAGGGATGCAGCAGTCAGGACAGGCTTGATATTGTAAGTCATTCTATGATTGGGAGTTTGAAGGAGTCAGCAGCGCTAATTTACCCTGAGAAACGAAGCGAGTTTGCAAACGTGTCTAACTCTCTCTGTCTAGGCATTGTAACGACATCAAGAACGCTGCAAGGAACTTGGTGCTTCAGCTGCAAAAAGAAAACAGACAATTTTGAAATGTTTTTCTTGGTTCTGGATGAGAGTTGCGATGTCTACGACACTGCCCACTTACTTATTTTTGTCTGTGGATTAACGGAAGACTGCGAGATGACGGAGGAGCTTGCAGATATGCAGCCAATGCACGACACTACGACAGGGAGTGATTTGTTCACAGACTAGAATGCGTCCGTGGAGACACTCGGACTAAAGCGCGACAAGCTGGCAGATGTACAAATGGGCTGTCCAAATCCGACGGGGAAAAATGTTGGCCTTTTGAAGTGGACTCAAGTAAATGAATGCAGAACAGAAACTAGCATCATTGATCAGGAGATGTTGTGCAAGTCATTGATACAAATTAGCCATTTTGTTGATGTAAGTAAAACAGTTAATTTCATCAGAGCGTTTTTGCTGAATCACATACAGTTTGTTTCGATGTTTTAAGAACAAGACATTGAACATGGTGACAAAAGTTCAAGGAAATCCCTGAGCTCTCTTATGAATAGTGGATGGCAGATCTGGCCTTTACTGTCGATGTGAATGGATTCACTGAATGAGTGTCCTAACACTAGTAATGCAGATAAAAACAAAAAAACACTGGATGCACATTTAGATAATGATGTTCATCTTTGAAAAACTGCTAAGCAATTATATAATATAATATAGCACATTCCTGGTATGCCCATAAATCAAGCGACATTTGCAAACAACAGCGTTGAATGATGAAGCTGCTTTTGTGGCCTACTGGGATCGTGTTTTGCTAGAAAAGACAGTGGTTGTCTAATATTCAGATTTTATGTGGCCGCTTTGGAAAAGTATGAGCCTCCCGTGCTCTATATATTAGTGATATGTTAGGGATAGCACCCAGTAGATTTTGCCTCTTGAGGAAAATTCATTGAAATTATGGAGAGGCGAATGTCCCAAAAATAGCTTGGGAGTAGAAGCGCTTCAGTGTGTGGTATTTGCATTTTGGTCTAAAACCAGGTGAAATTTACTACAGGTCACATTAGATGATGTTTTTATAAATAGCCATCGTCATCTCGCTCAACCAGACACACACTATGAAATTTGATCTTCCCTTCTTTCTGGCTCTTCCTGTCTCTGCCCTTATCTGTCCAGTTTGCCCCTGCTGCAGGCAGTGTGATTCTTTGTCACACATGTTCTGCTGTCTGTTTATTCTGGTGCTTAGCATTGAGCCTCATATTTTGCACGCTTCTGTGCCAGGCACCGCCATATTTCAAAGACTGTCTTCATTTAACGCCGCGCCGGTGCTGCGATTCACCTCTCAAAACCGCTGCTGTAATTTCATTTCATTTGTGTTTTAATTTCTTACAGATCATTATGGAGACAATGTGCGCAAGGATTTAATTCTATCATTTCTGCGTGATGCCGCTTTGACTGTAGACAAATTTCTTCCCATTCAGTGGTGGTTTTATTAAAATATGCTCAATTTCCTACAGAGATGCTCCACAGTTCTCGCATTATGTTGACTATTTCAGTTTTAGGCACAGACTGTAGAGGCATTAGAAGTAAGATCTAAAAGCCGAGGCTGAAATAGTCTTAATTGGTCGAGTCAGAAAAAAGACATTTTACAAATTATTATTAAGAAAAGGTCCTTAAATGGCCAACAGAAAATCATTTGAACTAGTGGAATGTTTGGCTGAAGTACTTTATTGTCTATGTTTAAGTGTGCAATTTGTGTCATTAGGCCAAATTTATGTAGCGGTGTGACTTTTTATGCCAATGTAAATCTATACTAAGTCCTTTAAAGCGCTACAGAAATCATCCAAGTGTGTGAATAAAGAGTAAATGAGAACTATAAAGATCAGCTCATGCTTGCTTTTCTGTGTTTTTATAGCAAGAAGGCATTAAAGGCATGACTTTACCAGATTACATTGCGCTCAATGTTTGACCTTCAGTACTAGTGGTCAGTTAAATGACTTAATGGTAAGCCATTGAAGGGACTCTCAAAGGTTCATTGAGACCATAGCGTTTACTAAAATGACACTAACAGACATGGTCCTTATGTAATGGTCTCTTATAGAAGCGATTGTTTTTGAGACGAAAACTCCTCCTCATTACTTGAGTGATGCTGTTACTTCAGTGTTCTTTCTCCCTTCTGTGTGATTTTAGTACATTTTTAAGTCTAAGAAAATAGAAAAGGGCATATTTTTTTTTTCTTTTTTTCTTTTTTTTTTACGTTAACCAGGAAAACCTTTCTGTAACAGTTTAGCCTTTATTGGCTCCCTGGGTCTCGGTGTGAGATAGATAGCATGGGGCCAAGGCTTCCGGGCCTGTCAGATGCAAAGGCTTTCTGTGTCAGTAGGAGATGCTATCCCAACTCCTCGTCTCACCTTGATGCAGTGGACCTTGGCTGCATTTGCTACTGCTATATATATGCTCCTAAATGTTTGCATTGAGTAGCAATCCCCACTTCCTCAACACACAACTACCACTTTAGAGTAAATTGTATTTCTTTTCAACACTTTGATCCCATCACGTCCTTTTACCTCAAACTAAAAAAATACATTTGTGCTTCCATAAAACCAAATGTATCCTATGACTTTGCTGCTGTGAATTATGTTATTTTAACATTGATTTGACCTTTTATAAAATGTCAAACAAAATAGTGAAACAGAGTTAGATGTTGGGACTTCTGACCGACTTAAAACAGACGATTACACTTTCGAGATAATTCATATATCAAGTGTGATGAAGTGGCATCTGTCATGTAAAAGCATTTTGAGATTTTTAGCGCAGCACTCAAAGTAGCATTTCTTCAGGAATCTGTTAAATGGGAATAAATGCTTCCTTTTCAAAACACAAGTACAGGAATGCACAACAGCACATTGTTTTAAGATAGAAAATTAATAAAAAGTTAGGTCATTTGTAAATATAACTTGAATACAATGGAGAACATAAGTATTTGATAAGTTTACCCACTTACCAAGAAGAGAGGTTTGTAATTTTCCTCAGCTATGAGACATAATCATCCCAAAAATTCAGTAAATAACATTGTGTAATTTTAAAGAAAAAAAAAAACTTACTTATATTTCATTGCATGGAATAAATATTTAACACAATATAAAAAATAGAACTTAATATTTGGTACAGAAACCTTTGATTACCATTCAAGGTTTCCTATGTGTCTTGACCAGTTTTACACACAATGTGAACAAATTTAGCTGTTCAAGGATATTCAAATTCATTTGAACACACTCGTATTTCTGTCAGTGTACGCTAAAGATTAAGTATTCAATTTACTGATTTTAACACCAAACACAAAATTTAGTCGTAGTCATTTAAAGATGTTGCAAAACACCTTCTGTCCATCTCTGCAAGTTTTGTAAGAGGAACGAGGTACCTAAAGGGGGCGGGGGGTTGAACCAAACCCACTGCTGTCACATCTCCAAGTGCAGATGAGGTGATGATAGCCTTGCAACGGCTAACTTAGACAAGACAGGACTCCCTGGAAGAACATGTTGTATCTTAATGGGAACACACTGGCTAAACGAAGTCTTTAATATTTATTATCAAAACAAGTTGCATGGGACAATGAAGAGGCCAAAGGCAGAACAGCTTAAGCAGTTGTGGCGCTTAAAAATAGATTACACACTGATGTGATTCATCCTATTCTGACCATGCTAGTGCTACTCAAGAAGTCCTTTGGGTTTTGTGATGCCAGCATAGCTAGCTTCATTGGTAATTTGTTATCTTAAAACAAGGTTTGCTCTGTGGCTTTAGGACGGAAATGTTGAGTGAAAGAGGTTATAATGACAGTCGTGGGGGAAAAAAAAGAAGCTCTGTTTCTATTGAACAATACTCTTCTGGACACATTATGCAGGAATGACCTGGTAGCAAACATTACGTGCTGTTAAAAACTGTTTCCAAAGCAATATTTCTCCTAGTGGGATTTGTAAATCAGCCTACCTCCTGGAGGAAAATTGGTTTAAATTTAGGTAAAGTCAGTTTCTCACCAGAACAAAATTGTTGACCGTTGGTTTCCTTTTTTCTCCATATTCATAGTTTTTTTTTTTTTTTTTTACATTGATTGTCTAATATGTCGTCTGTGGCTTTACTCATCACCGGGTCCTGACCCGATGGCTAAGTAATTCTTACTGAGCTGAAAAGATGAAAGCTGTTTAATAAAACATAGCCACTAGAGGACTAACAGGTCTCACTCTCCCCTTTGCAAGTCACACTCTCATTTATTCATGAATTCATGCAATCATCTCCCCTTTTCCCCAAACCACCCTGTTCCTAGGAAACTGTCAAGTATATGAAGACAACTATTCATAGGAGGGGCATTAAGCTCTAAAGACGAATGCACTGGCACAAAGGCTTGAGTATGATGTCATTGAGTTTAATTCACAACATTTTATATCCTGAAGGACACGCAGTTTAGCAGAGCATTACAGATTTATGTTTCTGGAACAGAGTTGGTGGGCATATGTCAGCCTCACAATTGTCGAATATCACCTCATGGCAGACGCATAGATCTTGTCTCGGAAAGAAACTGATCTTTGTTCTACAAATTGCATATGGTTGTTTTGGGTGGAGAGGAGAGATTTCCAAAATAATTCAAACCAGAACCCCTTCCTCTTGTATTTGTGAATCATGTCTTGTACAAGTACATACAAATGTGTTCATATTTGTGCAGGTAGAGAAACCCAACCCAAGGCAGGAGTCAGGATTCTTGCTCTTGCTAATCAAAGGCATCACAGTCTTAATGTGATTGCAATCATACCCTAATCAGCACTTGACAAATTGCCCTACACAGAAACCATCAGAGAAACAGATGGACAGAAAGAGACAATATAACCGAGGTTGTTAAGTGTCCTGCTGAATCTGTGTATGTTTGCATATATATATATATATATATATATATATTTATTTATTTTTTTTGCATTAGATTGAAAAGATCAAGTTGTTGGTAGGCAAAGAGACGAAGAGCAAAACAACAAGCTTAATAGAAACAGAAAAGACAAATGCTGCAGCCGTCATCTCACAGATAAACCCTCTGCACAAGCACTTGATTGCTGTCTAACAACTGACAAGGTCACAGCGTTATCACCCGGTTTCTCTTGTCCTCCCAATGTCACACAAAGATACGTTTTTGCTGTTTGCTTCCAGTAATCTCTTTTCCTTTTTTCCTCATAGATTTTCTCTTTGCTTTTAATGTTCTTTAAAACATTTAGCTGATTATTTGCCTTATCTTCTCCACTTTTGAATTTTGTCTCCTTTCAAAAAGAGGTCTGACGATGCTTTAAATTCTCCACCTAATTGTGAAATAGAAACCAAAGCCTAGTTCACTAATGCAATGTGAATTTTTATTTTTTTATTTTTTTATTTTTTTTTTTGGTATTCATTTACATTCATCAAGTATAAAGATATTGATGAGCACAACTCCTATTGGTTTTGATCGTCCAAGTTTGGGACATCCACTTTTATAAAACTTATGCAGTTTGTTACCCAGAAGAACTATTGGTTATTTACTGATTGACAATAAAACACTAAACGCTAGATAAACTTTACTCAGCTGAAGTGTGAGTCCTGACTAATTCATAGCAAGACTTTTACCAAGGAACTCTTGTCATTTTGTTAAAATGTAAACCTCAAGCCAAGTATGAGCGGACTGGAAACTATGTTCGCTTATACAGCATCCACCTCCACACTGTCTAGAGCCTGTCAGAACAAACAAAGGAAATCACTCACTCTCTTCGGTCAGACAGCCTGATGGCCATTGTAGAATGTAGATGGTGCTGTGCATGAGAGAAAAATATACGGTGTCAAAGATTTTTTAACAGATCTCTCCCTCTTGTTATGTAGTGTAATTTTTACATATGTTAAAATGCTTTAAGCCTTTAAAGTTAGTTTGGAAATTTGTTGTTCAGATTTTGCGTCTCGAAACATAAAGTGTAATTTTGGTTTCACATTGAGAAATGGCTGGATTATTTTGGACCTGGTGGTCAAGCTTTGAATCCTGGAGCCTGATCCGGCCCAGCCTTAAAAAGCTACAGGAAGCTCCCTCCACAAGGGCCTAACACTTTTGAGAAGGGACATCGATGTCGGGTGTTTTATCTTTGGAGTTCTGAAATTGCAAGAGATAAGGTTCTGATTGTTGTCTGTGCTTGTGCACTGGAACCCAGATTAGATCTTGGAGTCTTCAGGTGGTGTCCTGAATCTGGGGTTTTCATTGTGCTCATAGAGAACTTCAGTGCCAGTGTAGCCAATATTGGAGCGACCTGGAAGGGTGTGATTAGTAGTAGCAACCTTCCTGTTTCTTCTACAGGAGGTTCTTCTATTCAAGGCATGTCATGTCTCAAAAAAAAGAAAAAAAAAGGGGGAGAAGAAAAATATTTCCAATAGGTGTACTTGGTAACAAGTCACCTTGGGTCAAAGGTCGATAAAGATTTTGCTTTTATGTAGTCAGACCTGCATCAGAGCTGTCAAGTGATCACTACCTGATGGTAAGTAGCATCTGGTAGTGGGGGAGGCTCCACAGTAAACTTGGTAAACTCTTGTAGAATCCAGATGGACCTTGGTCAGAACCTCCAATGCAGACACAGTGGCTTGAAGATCTCTGGTGCCTGTTGTGATGGCAAGCAGATGACTTGTTGGAGTAAACTGTCATCAAATAGTCTCTATGGGCCCTTTAACAACAACAGCTTCAATAAGAACCTTTCAGCATTGCTTACATTTTAGACAACCAGACTTAAAGTGGTATGCTTTGTTTACATTTTAATTGTCCCAGCTTTAAGCGATTTAATGAGAATATCACTTTCCCTATATCTCTGACAGCATTAACAAAAGATAAATAAATACAATTCTGTAGTATGTTTCAAATGGCAAATAGCACTGTGTGGGGCCGTCCGCTTTTGAATGGTAGCTGACACTAAATGACATATGTCACGTTGACCCTGTAACATCTGGTGTCTGACACCAAACCAGTCTTTAGTCGCAACATGGCTCTTTTAGTGTGCCATGGCAAATAAAGAGGTGCAAGCTTTTTTTCCCTCTGTTCTGGTTGACATTTTCTCATAGCCATCACTCATCGCCTCCAGCCTGTCTTTTACTTTTGCCATACTTTAAATTTTTTCTACTTATCGCCCTTTTTTCTATGTGTACCAATTCCACAGTTTTTGATTCATGGCTATGTGTGCGCCTGTTCTCTGCTGCTTTCATCCTGGTCAAAAATAATTGGTTCAGTCATCAAGCTTAACTACTACATTTAAGATGATGATGGTGTTTGCAAGTTTCCTGCATATGACGGTGCCTCAGTTGTCCAAAGAAACTAGGGGCTATCACTTGGCTTCAAAGAGCATCTGGCACACCATCTGACAAGTAGATGAGAAAATGTGCACACGTGTGTCTATAATGTTTGCGATTAGATGATATAACATAATTCAAATGGCTGGATAACTCTTCTTATGCAGTTATAGTCATATGATGGGTACTGCTGCATTGCTTTCTAGGTGGTATGTGTGGGTTTTAGGGAAAAGTGCAGTAAGTAATGCAGACAACTCTCATTTTAAACTTGCAGTGAGATTTCACAGTAAAAGTCAAATTGACAAACTAAAATGCAGTAAAGCCAAGTCCCAACAACTAATCTACTTTAAAAAAAAATCTAATGGATAAATGTAAGATCTTAACTGTTAATTAAACTGGTTCTTTTCTTCATTAATATCCAGCATCAGAATAAACATGTATTCATTGTAGCTCCTTTAAAGTTAGCTTTTTTAGATCCAGTCAGCCAATATTATTAAATAGATCAGAATAGAGCAGTTTCTAGATAAAGCTCTTACTGTTGTTGTACAACCTTGCATACAAATGAAGATTTTCTATTCTTCGTAATATCTTGCTTCTTTGAAATACCTTTTTTCTTTTCAAACGAAACAAGACATTGATATTTTGAAATCAATAGTTTTCTCAAGAATCATGCACAGATTTAACTTTTTTTTTTTTTTGCAGAATTGAGAACACGCTTCCTGATCCCTATTTTATTTTCAACGACATTACATGCAGGTGTGCTGTGGAACCTGTCGTCGTGCGACGCCCTGAAGATGCCGATCATCCAAGATGCACTTGCAGTTCTGACCAACAGCGTCATCATACCGCACTCCAACTGGGACTCATCCCCTGGTCACCTCGATGACCGCAAACTCCACCTTCACACCTCCCAGGTGCTGCGCAATGCCACAGGCTGTCTCAGGTAAGAGACGCAATTTGCATCGCTACCGCTTATAAAACGTCATAAGGCATCCATTATAGTTTATAATTTGTTCACATGCAATGAAAACATGTGAGTTTTAATGCATTAAAGACATAATCATGGCAGAGTAAATTTATTTACAAGCAAAGGTACACATTATTAATAAATGTACATGAGTTAATGTAGTGGAAAGTCTTTAAAACTACAAGATACAGAGGTCTGTGAGCCACAGAAAATGAGTTTTGTACCTAAATGAGTTTCACGAGCTGCAGTTGGTATAAACGTCTAAACTGAACTCATTAACTCAAATTACCTTAGATATTTTTAATGGAATAAGATGTTTTTCATTGCAAATATTACATAGTGATCATGCTGCCGTGTGTGTCATTTTTAATTATGGCACCACTAAGAGATTAGCTCTCTAATTCACAGCTAAAAGAATAACTTTGTCTTGGTGTCAGGCCCTAAAATTGCCTATTAAGGTAGATTTAGTTAAATGAACCCTTTATACATACCTAACAGAAAAAGTGTTGGGTTCAAATCTCTGCCCTGCCTGTTTTTATTGTGTGTGGGTGTGTGTGTGTGTATGTTTAGTGTTTGAATGTGCTCCTGTTCATATACAGTTTTCTCTGGATACTATATTGCCTTTAGGTGTGCGTGCCTGTGTGTGTGGATGGTTGTCTGGCATTGACTGGCAACCTGTTTGATGTTTATCTCACCTTTCCTCAATGACTAAAATAATAATAATAATAATATTGGATTTTTTCCTACTTTTACCATGGAGTGTTCCACCTTAAGTCACACAATTGTTTATAGGAGCTTTGTGCCCGTGTGTCGGTACGTAAAGATGCGGGGGAAGATAGATGATGCTGTCACTGCACTGCTCACCACTCTGAAGCTACAGATGAAATGTTAAAGGAGAGGATGAACTGGAAGCAGAGGAGAAGGTAAAAATTGAAGGAAGGATTTAGCTGCGGTAAACACTCAGGGGGGGTGAAGGAGGTGTGTATAGCTGCTCACCAGCGTTGTATCCCATCTCACTATCTTTTCGAAGGGTTAATGTGACATTAGACTACAGTGTTCAGGTCTTTGTGTTTCCCAGCTCAATTTCAGACCTCTCACCTATCTCATTATCGCTTTGTTGTGAGAGCTTGTGCTGTTGTGTATTGCATGGGCATGCCTCCATATGTTTCTGTATAACTCTGTCTATTTTTCCTGAGTGTTTGTGTTTGAGCTCGCATGTACTGCAACCCTAAGTGGCGCACGCACACACACACACACACACGTCAAAACAGACATGCAAAATTCAAGTGTTAGAAACACTAACTACAGAAAGCACACCTGGAAGGAAGTCACAGTGAGTCAACTGTTTCCTATTATTGGTTTGCATCTGTGTGTGCTCACTTTCTGCACACCTTCAGAAGTGTGTGCATGCTGTTGTGGTAACACTGCTCATTAAACTGAGTCACTCCTTGGGGCTGGGGGAGTGACTTATTCACAATGACTTCTATATGCAAATGTAGTCAACTAAAAAGTCATAGAGCTCTTTTGTTCGCCATTTCTCTCGCAACCCTTTTCCTTGTATTAAACTGAAAGGATTTACCGACCACTTCCACTACGAGCACCAGAATTGTGTTCTCCTAGTTTGTCCTCAGCCAGATAGGTGTTTGAACGCAGTATAAAAGAGAGCATTATTCTGTGTGGTTTCCATGTCTTTCAGTAAAAAGCCCTTTTAAGATTGCTGGATTTTTTTTTTTTTTGTCAAGCAAGAGACGATTCCCAGTCTGCTCTTTATGAATTACACACACTGTATGCTATTTTTTGTTTTTTGTTTTTTGTACATATTATGCACCCAGCAAAGGTGGATTCCTTTCAAAAATTCACATTTAAGCCAGTTGTGGTTTTTCTTATTGAAGAACAATCAGGACGCATGGTCAGAAACGGCTGCGTTTCTGTATTGCTTTCCTTCACATACATATATATTTCATGCATTTGCATGTCATCCGGTCATGGCCTTCTGTTGCCATTGTGCCCTCATTCACATAGAGACATACACACACGGACACTCGCACAGCGCCACCACACACCAGTTGTTTGAGACAGCCGTCAGATTGACATTGTCTGCTCGCCATCTGTCTCAGATTCACTCGTAATCTCATTGTCTTTTGTTTCATTTTGCTAAATTGCTACGAGTAAATTTGATGGATTTTCTTTTACATTATTTGTCGATGCATCCATGAGGAAAAAAAAAAATCTTTATTTGATTTAACCCTTGTGCGTGCGAGGACTGAGGTGAACATGGAGGACTATGGCAAATGATACAGGTTTCACGTATGTGGGGTCAGTTGGACCCCATTTCTACATACAAGGGTTAAAATGTGTAATAGAAAAACATATGCAACTGTTGTCAATCCAGCTTTTGCAAAATCAGAATTATTTTTTTCCTCAGTTTTATATTCTGAAAAATAAACGTTTTCCACACTTGAAGCTCATTTGTCAGAAGTCCTAGGAGGGTGGTTAACTGTGATCATAGCCTGTTTGAGCAGTTCTAAGCCGGACCAATGAGAAGCGGGGTTGTGGCGTTTGTATTTTAGAGATAGCTGGTAATCCCACACGTCTTGTGTCACTGTGATGTGGGAAGTTTGGGACACAGACTCTGTCTTGTTTGTGCTGTCAACCTCACTTCTCACAGAAGGACTTAACCAAAATTGCATGTCTGTTAGCGTGCTATACTCTGCCAAGTAATGGGAAGAAAAGACCGACAGTTTTTGGGTAACAGTTGACTTGCTGTGCTCTGACTCATTGTTCGTATTGTAGTTGTCTCTCGTCCCACACCAGCTTATCTAAACTAATTATGCAATGCCGCACAAGCACTGAAAATAATAACTCTATACGGTTAAAGGAAGCCACAAATAGTTACTCATCAAATATTTTCTGACACTCATACGCGCACTTGGATTTTTTTTCTTAATCAAGTCGCCCATAGCAAAATTCATCAGAGTAAAACAAAGTCACCCTTATCTTGAAATTTGAGAAATTAATTTCATAAATCCATTGCCAGTTTTGAAGAGGTTAGCCTTTTAGACCACCAGAGCAGCATACTAATCCCTCCTGTTTAATAAATTTCTTATGACCTTATTCTGCTGATTGTAATCACTGCTTATGGGTCACGCAGCAAAAACGCATTCAGTCGAAGTAAGCAGCTGGATCTAATCAACCACTGAGCAGTTCTGTTCAGTCTGACACCTTGGTTTGTAAAAGAAGTAGTCCTACTGTTTTTCGAATTGAAAAACAAAAGTATGTGATCTAAAAATTTTGAACTTTATTTGAATTCCAAGCAGGAATGTTGCCCTAATTTCCAAAAGAATGACTGTTTTTTATGCAAAATCCCAGACTTTTTATTTCAGTGCTATCATACTTAGCATCATGTTTTAATATATTTGTTTTGGTTCAGTCATGTCAATATGTTTCAGTCATTTATATGTTCTGTTTTATAATAAGTGCTAGTTCTCTTGGGACTGTGATTACTGGTATTCTAAAGCTGTTTTGTTCATGATTCAACTGGACATTTTAGTTTCTAGTGTAGTTGGCTACAAAATGCATTATACAACCTTTTAGAAAGAAGAGAAAGATGCACTCTATTGTGATCATCACAGGCCAAGAGACTGAAATCACCCATTCAAATATATTTGTATATATGGTAAAAAAAATATATATATATATTCTGCCTAAAAATTGGTTTACCCTTTTCGTGATGTTATTAGTAGAGCTTTTAGCTTTGTTAGTGAAGTCATGTGATGCAAACTGTTTTACCAAGAAAAGCGTTTTGCTTCATGCACTCTGTGCGTTTGTTGCAGTATTGTTTTTTTATCGTAGATGTTGGTTGAACATGGAACATGTGCTTACTCAACTGTGAAAAAAATCATTTTGTTCCTACCATATATAATGTTTAGGTAATGTTTGAACTACAGTCATCAGTTTTCTTCTTTTTGAATGAGAGGAAACTGTGCAACTATGTGGAAGCTATAGCATTTTATGTTTAATGCTATCTGTCCATTCATTAAAAAAAAAATCATGCAACTCTTTACGTTATCATTGGACTGTCTTGCTTTTATAAAGGCACTCAAGCTTCCTTCACCTAAAAAATAATAAAACTGAGGTTTTGGTACTTGGGAGATGAGATCTTTCCAATACCAATACAACATCTCTCGTGTGAGAAATCTTGGCATATTCTTTGACAGCTTATTTAAAATCACAAAGCAAGTTCAGTTGTCAAGATGAGCTTTGTCCAGCAACAAAGTTGAAGCCTCATCTTTTTCCTTAGGATATTGAAGGATTGATGCAGCTTGTACAAAATACTACTGCTCACCTGTTAACAGGAACCTGAAAATAGGAACAACTGCAATAATAGTTTTTCTCCAGTGTTTTCTTAATTGTAACAGGATTGATTTAAGAAAAAACCTACTGGTTTTTAGGGTCACAATAGTTTGGTTGCATCATGCTTAAAGAGTCTTCTAAAGTACTGTACACCCATAAGAACAATTAGGTCTAACAACCAGTTGCTCTTATATGTCCAATCAAAAAAAGTAAGAGGTGACCGTGCCTTCTCTGTTGCAGCAGAAAAACGGTGGAATAAATGACCAATTAATATAAGTGCTGCTCATAATATCGTGACTGTTTCTATTTTTTACATTTCTTATTTTTTTAAACAATGAATTACTTTAATCTTGTCTCCTGAGTGTGTTTTTACCAACTCCTTTCAGCTTTTGGTCATGCTGTGCTGCACTATACTTGTTTGTGCTTTATAAATAAAGTTAACCCACTGACAGTTCAAATCAAAGTAAACAATATATTTTGTTGCTCAATAGCTTAAAGTGTCTGACTTTTAAATTGTAAATTTATTTGCCATGCAAGATCTTCCTGTGCTTCTCTATTTTCAATGAGGAATTTGGCAAAATGAGAATCATAAATATGTACTGCGTATACGTATTTGGATGACATTGCATGCCCTTTTTTTCCCCTGTCTCATTTAGCTTTAATGTTGTCTGCTGTGGTATCAATCCAACCGTTTCACCTTAACAGCCATGATTTATTTGGACGCCAAACAAACGACTGCAGGGTTTCCTCTGCTCCCAGCTTCTTTTGTTGGATGAGGCTCATTTGGATTTGTTATATATGGATGAATGATGTGGTTTCAGATTGCAATCAGATGAGTTTTGATGCATGATCAACAAGCCTTGCTCTGGTGTTAGTTGGCTCTAGGCATTCCCGGGCTCTGTGGTGGCCAGGCACAACTCTCTGCCTTCAGCAAGCGCCATGTCCTCTGGTCAAATGTCTTTCAAGATTGAAGGTTTTCGGAAAAAAAAAAAAAGAAGAAAAGTGTTGCAATGAGACAATTAGCCAACATTTTGTGAAACAAGTACAATTTTTTCCATTTGATATGCTGGTCATAAAACTGAAAATGCGTGCTGCTTTGTTCAGAACACAATAGCATTAAAATTTATCTCAAGTATTTCTTATAATTGCATCAGTTCTGTTTAAAATACCCCTATTTAACTTTTTAGCACCGAGCTCTACCTATTCGGTCTTTCGGACGACTTCCTGAGTTGAATATCTACGTGTCATCACCAGTGCACTTCTGTGCATCGATTATAATTTAACAGATAACCTACCATGTACATCTCCAGCATAACAAAACTGCACATACCTTCATTTTCTTGCTCGTCTACCCACCTCCTGTCTTTGTTGCTTAAACATTTACTAAGGTGAAGTGTTTGCACTGTTCTGTTGTTTAATATCGACTCGACAGACACTTGTTACTGCTGAGCACCATTTCATGGTATGCTTCGTTGTCCATTAGCATTCAAAGCGAGGGGAAGTAATTTGACCTTCTCTCGGAAGTGGGAAGCCACGAACGTGACGTTTTAATTGAGTTCTTTCTCTCTTCTCTGTGTGTTTTTTTTTTTTTATCGGCACAGTTTCTGAATAACCTAATTTCATAGACTGGCAAAAACAGCTGTGATCTTTATTGTGCCAGCATGACAGATTTGCCTCTTTGTTCACACCACATTGTCTCATCTGATCTGTTAAATTTTATCTTAAGAGAATAATATTTGAACTCCTCTGACTAAATGTTAATGATTCCTCTGTTTATTCCCTTCCGTTGCTTGCGCGTCGCTTTAGCAGAGGTCTGCAGCGTAGATGGAAATTAATTACTGTTTTCTTTGATTTGAAGCTAAGCTCTAAGATGTCTGTGGTGTCTTTTATCTACATTCAGGTCTTCAACTTAAGAAATAGCTGACTAGTTGGTGCAAATCCGCATTCAGCTGCTCTGTATTACCCTGATTTACTGTATAATTAACCAACATGTACATTTGAAGATGTGATTTGTGACCCTTAAAGTAGAAATGCGATTACTTGGCACCTTATCATTTATCTTAATTTTACAAGACCGAATTGCGCTGTTTGATTTTGCTGTGCGGCAGAGTTGACAATAATTGATTCTGCTACATAAAACCATGCAGAAGAGGTATATTGAGTGGCTGTGGCATTTAGGTTTTCAGATTGCTTGGAGTCATTTATCTCCAAAGTATTCTTTCAAGACAGTCACTTACATTTTGATCTCCTCAACGGGTGCCAAAGGCATGATTTGCAAACTGACATTATTAGACGGTTCTAGTGCATGTTTTGCTCAAGTTGTGTGAAAGGAACTTGTCTTTTTTTCATATTTTTTTTCCCCTGTGCAATGGATGTTTTCACCTTAAATAAAACCAAATATGTATTCCTCTTTTAAAGTTTCACTGCTGCTTTGTTATTGTCAGAACGATATTTGCGGCGTGAGAAGTTTGACTCGAAATTTTATGCCTTCTGTCCTGAAAGTACTTCAGTCATATGTAATACTTTTTTAGTCATGTATAGCATGGTTTGTGGAAGCACAGGGTTTTGCAAGTCAACAAAAATATTAATTGTAATGCATGTTAGTTTCATGTATCTAAAACTGAAAAATTATATCCATTATTTCCAGAGACTTTTGTTGTTTCATTTTAATTTTTTTATTTTTGGAAAGTATTCACCAGCCAATTATAGGACCAATCAGAATTATCTTCAAGAATTATAACAAATTATATGAATTACATGTAAAATACTATTTCAGGTAGGAATTAGTTGTGTAACCAATGGGTTGCCGGTTCAAAACCCCACTTGCTTTGCCCCCTAGTGGTGACTTCTGTTAGTCTTCCCAATGCAGTTGTGGCTACATTGTGTCATACACACATTTCAGCATTGGAAATGTGTGTGAAATGTGTGTATGCTTTGGAGTCCTCTGGCTTGATAATGTGCTGTACAAAAGCAGGGTATTTAGTAGGGAATGTCATGCTATTTGTGTAACACCAGAGTTGATGTAAAGCAATGTCACTTAGAGAAAAATGGCTATGGTTAAGGAGTTTACATTGTAACTCTTTAGCTTCTTATGTTGGAAAATAGCATGGTTAGAATTTGCAACGTTAAACGGAGCACATACTAGGGAGTATGCGCTCCCTAGAAAATATAGATCCTTACCCTAAATCCTGAAGGCTGCCATCCTTTTCAAATCATTCATGCCTGATAAGCTCAGCAGGACAAACAGAACAACCTTCCTGCAGTATATTCTGCCTTCCTGTTATCTGCCTAAGCCTGGATCTTTGCCGCGGCACCATTAATGGCCTGCAGACACATTTCCTTAGAAAATACAATTTCATTTTAAATAACATCTGGCAATTTTGTGCTTCATCTGACTTCAATTTTAGACACCTTAAAATAGCTACCTTTAAATTATCCTGCCTTAGAAATAATGTTTCATACCTATGAGTGTCAGTGCGGCACGGTGTGTTCACTGACCATCAACCAGTAAAACAAATTGTGCGGTTACCAGTCTGTTTCTCTGTGTATCTTTTGTTTTCTATAGATCATAAAAGCAAGGCTTCCACTAATAATAGGATACATAAAACTATCAAATTACTCTAACATTATATGGTGTGTGTCTTTTTGAATTAAGTGACTTTTTCCCTTTTTTTCTCTTCAAGTGTTTTAAACTTAGATATAGGCCTGTATGGATAGAGATGTTTGTTTTTCTGTCTTTTAACAAGTTTTAATAACATAATAGAAATATACTTTTTTGTCCCACAGTGGGGACATTCAGGTGAAACAGCAGCAAGTGACAGGATATCAAAACATGTAGGTTCACACAAAGGTAAATGTATTAAAATGTATAGATTTTAAAATTAAGAGTAATGAGGGAAAGATTATAACATAAAATACTCTGCAGTTATCAAACGTACCATACTCCGATCCAAAGACTACAGACCACAACATTTGACAATAAAAAGTGAGGTGTGCAAATTCCAACAAAGATATTATTCAAAATCAGTATAACTTTGCAAATACCAGCATGGATGTAAATTCTTGAGCTTACTGGGAGCAGTGATGGTTACAGAGTCTAACAGCTGCTGGGAGGAAGAATCTGTGATCATATTTAAAATTTGATCAATCTTATTGTTTCATCTTTTTTTTTTTTTTTACATGTCTTGTTTTTGGTGTGTTTCAGAAATGTAAGCTCAGCAGGTGAGGAAGCGCGACGGAGAATGAGAGAGTGTGACGGCCTTACAGATGCTCTGCTCTACGTTATTCAGATCTCCTTGGGGAGCAGCGAGATCGACAGCAAGGTATTTATTAGTTCTCCCCTGAAGATGTTGGCTTTTTTTTTATGCACAAACTCTGCATTTCATTCTGAAACGTTTATCATTTAGTCAGGGAAGCAAAGAGTCTTTACACTACTTTGTCACACCAGAAACACTTGTACAACCTTCAGCGTAACCTTTGAATAAAACGAAAGTGCAGCTGAATCTCCCCTCATTTGCCAATTACCACTAGGATAGCATTTTTTTTGTTTGTTTCGAAGGAGTTTATAGTTCACTAAGCCAAGTTACAGCTTTTATATGTAAAGTATTAGAGCATTTGCTGCAGCCTATTAAGCTAGCAGTCAAAGTTGAGTGAATTTGTGTTCATTCTGCATTTTTCTGTCTCAGAACACATTCATGTTGGCGCGCGGCATATATAAGCGTGTGGAGGCCAGTCAATATTACATAAATAGTGCTTTGGATGGCTGACTTTTCAAGGTCTCCATGTCTTCCAGCCTTTTCTAAATGGCCATCCTTAATCACTGTTTAACCATCCTCCCCTCACCACTGTTTGACTGCAGTCGCCAGAGGACTGTCGTTGCCTCAGTAACAAAGACTGATTGGCAGATCAGCCGTCTAATGGTTTCTGCTACAACAAACATGGACAAACTCTGTTTGCCCTCCAGTTCCATTTTCTTGTTTTTTAGTCTTATTCTGGATCATACGTTGTGCTACTCGAGCTGCCGTAGAGTTTGGTGTGTCCTGTAAATTACTTAGAAGGGAAAAAAAAAAATATCACAGTGACTAAAAATCTCAATTGCAGAGAATTCATATAAATTCAAACTGTAGTAATTTCAAATTAAACGTATTTTATTTAGATGAAATGCTTTGTTTATTTAGAGCCTTTAGTTGAGTTTAGTTTTGAATGGGAGCTCAATCAATGAATCAGAACAAACATTCAGGGCTCCTGACTATGCAAACATTTTCAGACATTTTAATAAAATTGTACATCAGGATCAATAAAGGGTATTTAATCGACAACTATAAACTGCCAGAAAAAAAATGTGTCCAATTTTTTTTGTTTGTTAAACATGTGGCATAAAAATAAAAGCAGTTTTACACGAGTATATTTGTATGTTTCTACAAAGTAAGACAAAGTGTCCTAACGATATCCTAACAATGTATCAATTGTTTTCTTCAGTACTTTATTCTGAATTTTGATGAATATATTTATCATTAACTTCCTTCTGTGTCATGTGTGCTTCTTTATAAAAGCCTTCATTTTTGATAATAATAATCTCAAGATGAATTCAGAAACTACTAACATACGTTTCTCAAGTTTGACCCGTTCATCCTCAATATATTTGGCTTCATATGACCCGACTGCATTCTCTCATATTTGTATTTAATCGCAGGAGTAATTAAAACTGAAGGACCTAGAAGCCGAGTACAACATTGCCTGTCCATCGCATTATTGCTTTCGTTATTGTTTGTGTACACACGTATTATGTGTATGGTTTTGTGACTCGTGGGAGTGTAAGGACAAAGAAGAATGTGAGGGTATAGATTCATAAACAAGGACATGCAATAAAAAAAAGACCAACATGTAAACAAGTGGCAAACTTATTTTCCTGAGGATCTGATAAATGTTACACATGGTAGGGATGCCGATCCATACGTGACCCCGGTCTCGCAGCTTCGAGTAACACAGAACCGTCCGCAAGTGTCTCTGCACTCTACAAACCTTGTATGCTATAATAAAGGAGTTCGGAATAAACGTGAAACAACAGATCGAAATATGAAATGTCACCGTAAATTGTAAATTAAACACAACTTCTCCAACATCATTCTGTAATAGACTCTGAATAGAATTTCAGACATGACTGCAGCTCACTGGAGTGAGACATTGTTTTTCTTTGTTGCATCTCTTGAGGCTGTTCAATTACACTCCTTAGTCGTCTTTGTGTAAACCAACGGTCAGACTGCGAGAAGATTGATTATTCGTCTTTGATCATTTCCACTCCGCTGATTTGATGACTCCCCTTTCTCAGCGATACACAAATGCGCGCGGGCGGCTGCGCAAAGTCTCGGAAGCGCGCTTTTAAGAATAGACAACAAACGTTGTAAGACATGGTTTGTCCGTGTACGGGGGACACACACTTCCTCACAGGATCGGCGACTTTAGGGTTTGCCTCTGCACCGAGTGTTAAATGAGCTGTGTGATAATATATTGGGTTTGTCATTTTTCCTCATTTACTTGAGTTTTTCTAATCTCATTTCAAAGTCAGAGCTAACAAAATGCAGAAAACATATTACCTGAGAGATTATGGACGTTGTTTGGTTTCCCATCTGTCTTTCTCATGGGTGTCGCCTGGGGGTTTATATTATATATGAGTGGATTTTTTCTTTTTTTCTTTCTTTCTTCCTTTCAAGCGATGCCTTGTTTTTGAACTTCCTTTTTTTTTTTTTTGTTTTCAAACAGATCTTTCATTTCAACTTTTGGACTTTAACCATTTATCTTTTCTTCGTCTCATCTTCCTTCTCCCCACACCATTTCTCTTCCTCCTGCGTTTGCTTTATCTCTAGACTGTAGAGAACTGTGTTTGTATTCTGAGGAATCTGTCATACAGACTGGCTGCTGAGACATCCCACGGCCAGCAAGGTGGTCTCGAAGAGCTGGATGGGCTGCTTTGTGATGCAAATGGATGTGAAGGGGAGAGCTCCGGTTGCTGGGGGAAGAAGAAAAAGAAAAAGAAGGGAGCTGAGCAGGTAAAGGGCAGAAGCAACAAAGTGATTTGGGTTAAAATGGAACATTAAACATGTTTTTTTTGTTGTCATGTCAGTGTAAAGAAACGCGTCTTTGGGCGACTCACTGAACTTCATCACGGTTCTGTGTTTCATGCAGGCAGATGGAAGTGGCGAATGGCTTTAGAGCAGCTTTTATATTTTGACATCAGGTTTAGTTTAAAGCCGTCTATGCTGTTTCAGTTCCACTTTTTTTTTTTCTTTTTTTGTTTTCCTCAGATATTCGGGTAACAGAGTGGTCTTAAAATACAATCCCAGGTCTCCCTGTGGAACACAGCAGTACATGGGCTACCACCACATCGATTTTGTAATTTAGCTGCAATTAGACTGCAAGAACGTTCCCCAGGGACAAAAGAATTTTGCGGGGCCTTTTACCTCACCGTCTGTGTTTCAGAATGAGGAGCGAAATAAAATACTTTGATCCATCTGAGGAAGATTTTTTTTTTGTGTGGGGGGTAAGGAAGCCTTGATACTCTGCTTCCCTGTAGGACAGCGATTTCTAAATGAGTTTGCTTTTAAGGATCTATACTAAGAATATTCCAGAAATAGATTATTTTCCTCCCAGCTATTTAACTCTTGTGATCATAGTTTTAGTAGAAGCAGACAAAGTTCCTGACATATGATTGAATTCACAGCATATAATGTTGATACGTAGAAAAATAAATAGATGTGTCTTGCATAATTTGTTCCCTCATTCATCCAGTTGTTTGTTCTCTTAACAGCCTCTTTCCTCCTCCTTCAATTTTTCTCAAATAGACATGTGGCTGTGTAATGTAAGATCAGCTTTATATGATGAAACAGAAAGATGCTGTGATCGACTGTCCTGCTTTTAACAGGGACATGAAGTAAATAACAAAAAATAGAATGAAAATGCCGGATCGCTGTGTGCCCTTCAAGCTGAGTTTGAAAGACTTGGCTTTTTGAATAATTAAAACCAGTTTTCCGCAGTTAGTTATACTTTACATTATTAAACATTTTGAATCTGCGCTTTTTTCAATAGGATTATATTCCTCAAATGTATCCATCATTTCCACTGTTGATGCATTTCTTATCCAGGTTGTGAATGGGGTCTGCCGTTTTTGGGGACACCCAACGTCAGGCGTTTTGCTTTTTTTTTCTCCACTTTTTTGTTCCTATTTAAAGTCAAAGGCGTTAATTTGTAATTGTTTTTAACAATAGTGGTTACCTCTAGTTTTGCATTTACGAACATTCCACTTGCACAACTCGGATATATGTGACCCAAAATATACGCAACCAATTATGCCACCCGTTTCCTATACTGTTCTTTTTTTATGAAGAGAATTGCTTATTAAATACGCTAAAATTAAGCATTAATTTATGGTTGAAAATGATCAGCACAGTTGACTTTTCTTGATGCTTTTAAGTTACATGAAAACATAAAACAAGCCCCGGTAAGAGGGCTTGACGGTAAGTTCGTTTTTGTTTAGTTTTCACATTTCAATTTCATTTTTTTGAAGCATCAACCGTTTGCTCCAGGGAGATACATGAGGCATCAGTGTAAACCTTCCTTCAGAGAAGGTCCTAAGGGTGAGGAGTTGATCACAGACATTCAGATTAGACACTCAGCGTAGACATGTGAGGGATAAAAGCTAAGAGACTGGATTAATTATAATTATAGTTTGGTTTTGGAACCAGCAATAGTACTACATTGCTGTTCTAAAACTATAGAAAAAAAGCCTGTTGCTGTTCTGTTTTCATCTTGACCAGTGCTGTCAACTCGACCAACTAACAAGACTAATCGGAGGTTCAGAACATATTCAGCAGGGAGCAGTGGATGCCTTTCAAGAATCTGAGCTGATTGATTCTAAAAATATTTGATTTGGAATGAAAAAAATAATAATTTCATTTCAATATTAGCAACAGTTGGTCCATAACAAGTTCTTGCATGAACTCGTGTCTCCTTCTGCACCCAAATACAACTACTGGACTTCACTGAAATTTTGAAACAAATGTTTACACAACAGTTCAACAATAGCATCAGCAGAACGTCTTGAATGAAGTCAGCAGTTATTTGCTGGTTATTAAACCACACAAAGAAATAATTCTACTTTTCATGAGTGTGTTGCCTCTGTCAGAAGCCTTCCCCGACTGAAAACAAAAATATGTAATATGCAGCTGTTAGCTAGGCCATGCTTCTGCCCATTAGTGCGACATATTTCCCTTTCCGTTTTAAATCCATGATGCAGACATCCACACATCCGCTTCTGGTTTCCAAAGACATAATCTGTTCAAATTTCCCTGTGGCTCTTCCCGTTACCCCTTAACTGCCACCCTTGCAGCAAGAATGCTCTGGGTTTGAATCCCAGTTTGGAGTCTTTCTGCATGGAGTTTGCATGTTCACCCTGTGCACGTGAGGATTCTCTCCAAAACCCAAAACACGACTGTTTCATCTGATTCGTCTCTCTAAATTGCTATGAGTGCGTGGTTCTTTTTTCCCTGCGCGTTCACATGTTGCCTTGCGATGGACTGGCAGCCTGTCCAGGAGACTGCCGGAGATGGGCTGCATCCCCCCCCATGACCCTGCAAGGTTGATTGGGTATAGACAATGGACGGATGAACTTCCCTTAACATAGCACCAAGGCTCTGTCTAGATAAAGGCTTTGAGGACATCACTGGTTTACTTCTGCTCCACTCCACCCGGGTTCAGTTTGACTGACAGCTCAGCCATACCTGGTGAAAACCTATCAGTGTGTCTGGCAGGGGAAATTGCTGTGCAGCTTAATCATGTGACCTGCTCTGTCTGTCAGCAGCTAACAGGGTGCACCTACTCAACACAGCAGGGCACCAACCCCTGACTGTCTGCACACGCACAAAGTGCAAAACAGGAATCATTCAGGGCACAGCTAAGAGGTACAAAGGCACTTTGGTTTTTGGAGGAGTGTTTTTGTTGTTGTTTTATTATCACTCATTCCCCACCCCAGTTTGATGATTCCAAGGGCAACTGCCCACATTGCCTGCATCAAAAACATTCCTGTATACAATACCATCTAGGACACAGAACAATGTGAATTACTTAACATTTTCTGCACACATTAGACTTCCACACGTCTTTGATTTTTTTTAATTTTTTTTTCTCGATCAGAGAATCTATGTATAGATCAAAAAAACGCATTCCCCATCTTGCGCACTCGATAGAAACTCTCTGAAGTCGCACGCTTGCCCAGTTTACCTGGAGACAAAGAGAAGGGGAATCAGTAGAGCAAAGCCGAAAGTGTTGACAGAAAGATGAAAAACGCAGCAGTCTGAGGGGTAAGGGTTAGAATAAAAACAGGGAAGCAAGGACGTAGAGATCCAAGTAGAGAATTGAGAAAGGCAGACGGAGAAAAAGGGACAACATAATAAAGAAATATGAATAAAGTGGAGGCAGTGAGGTTTCTCCTTATCTGAGAGAGTCTTGGAAAGAAAAACCAAGGCAAAACGACACAGAATTACAATGGGTCGGAATAATGTTTTCCAGAGATGATCTAGCTGTTCGGAGTATCATAATGAATGTTTTCTGGAATTTGTTCAATTCCAGTAAAACTTATATATTTACAGACTTTAAAAAGAAGTCTTCCTGGAACTAAAAAAATCCCAAGATAGAGACATGGTAAAACTGGCCTGTTTGTACAAATGAGTACCTCCATTTCCAGCAGTGCAATAAGAAACAGATCTGACTGTTAGTTCTTAAGTATATTTGCCATCATCTTTTGTTTTCCTATATCCTAGTACGTCGTGTTGCAGCACTATGTGCAGCTGCCTCTGTACCAGAAAATGTCCTGGATGCCTTTTAGGTGACAGTAAGGAGCAATGTTTTTCAAGTTGCTAAAGATGACAGATGACAGTCTTTTGTTTTTTTTTCTTAAGTCAAAAACAGCGAAATGTATTCCTTCCCAACACAGAAGAGCTGTTATTTGTTCAAAACCACTGCAGCACTACAGTTACAATTTTGTATTATTAAGGAATGTTATGTCTAATGACAACCTTCTTCCATAATACGACATTCTTATTATTGAAGAATGTTATTAAATAATGGCACATCCAATGAATTTCATATCAGCAGGCTAAAACACAGTAACTATGGTAAACGTAGAAACGGCAGACAGAAGCTGCTAAAAACATCGGTGTGCAACATGTATGTTGAAAATGAAACGTTTTCCATGTGAAACATGCAAAACAGACGGCAACCGTCACTGTTGCTTGTTTGTTACAATTAAAATTTCACTACACGCACACAAATGTCATTTACTTAAAAGCTGGGGCTGCTTTGAAAATGTCTGATCATGACTGATGCCCCAGTCAGAGATTTTTCTCATCACCGATTTCTGTGAAGCTCTGACCTGCAAATACTGATTGCTGATCATCATTTCTCTATAATCATTGTAGGCAACAAGAGGACACTTTATTTATGTCTTAGCAATAACATGGTTACCGTAAAATAAGACTGTATTTTAAAAACGGCCCAAAATTACAGAACTCTCTGTCGGTGTCACTCAAAATGTACAAACACAGCAAAATATTTTAAGTTATGGGAGCAGTCAGTCTTGCAACAAAACTAAAGAGGCCTCTGACTGAAGGCTGCTGCTGTATGGATTAAGAAACATGCTTAGCTTCCTGTTTTCTGCTGACTTATAGCACCGTGTATTGTGACAGCCTTTGGATGCTTCCACACAGCAACAAGCTGACCAGTATGAGCAGCGAGCACAGTTTCTTGCTAAATATGAACTTAAATTACAACTTTGTGTCATTTGCTCTGATCTTTCGCAGTGGGATGGCGTGAGTCCCTTTCCCGACACAGCCGAGCCTCCCAAAGGGGTTCAGATGTTGTGGCACCCCACCATTGTGAAGCCATACCTCACTCTGCTTTCTGAATGCTCCAATCCCGACACGCTCGAAGGCGCCGCCGGAGCCCTACAGAACCTCGCTGCAGGCAGCTGGAAGGTATCCACAGACCTGAAAAAGGAGTTCAGATATATTTTTCTTTGTACTCAAAATCAATATCTACTTCCCATTTGATTTATTAAAATAAGATAGAGCTTTTCATTAGCTTAATCTCCTCTCTAACCCCATTTTCCATTGTTTTAAAATGCCACGTGTGTAGAAGGGATTATCGGCGAGAGGTGCGATGAAAATTAGAATTAGAATGGTCATGCTGAGCAAGATAAGTTACTTTTTTTCTTTTTGAGATTTCAAAAGTCCTATTGTTTCATAAGGGGCCACGTAAACAAGCACACTTAAGACAGGGGTGAGGATTTGTTCTTGAATGAAACAGTGTTTCCTTTTACTCCCACAGAGCAGAAAGAACTTCCACTTATGACAAAGTCTGTCAAAACAGTATTGCATTCGCTGACAGCAGCACCCGGCTGTTTTATTAGATCTTAATCTCGGGAAGTTTGCGTTATGAACCTTGTAATATTATTCCGAGGCAATGCACACGTTTGTTATTGTTGCTTGCTGTTTAAAATGCACCAGGGACTGGAGGAAGACTCCACAAGGAGTGAACCGAGGGAGGAGACTACATGACTATAATGGATGACTCAAGTGGCCATGGTACTGTCAGGGCAACTTGTGCCTCCAGGAAGAGATATGAGGGTTAAAGACGGAGTATACAGTGTACCACTGTAGGGCGGCCTTGGATATTTATATAACTGCATCGTACGGCTGTTTATAAGCAGCCTGGCTGTCCGATAAGGAAAAGAATGCATTAAAATATGGTAGGTGAACGAAAGAAAATGAACACAAAAGGCAAAAGCAAGAAGGGTTGCAGCTGAGAGTATTCTTCATCAGTCTTGTCGAGATGCCTGCGAGGTGTTTGCAACTGATTTTGATTTGATAAGCACTTCCGCCGACAGCAGAGTGGACAAAGAAAGCGTAAGAGGCTGAATAGGATGGCTCTTGAAAAATCAGCAGAAGAAAGGAAAATTGCAGGAGCAGGTGGTCCTCGTGTGTGTGTGTGTATACTTTTTCATTAAATAAGATCTGTCTCTGTGTTTCGAGAACATATCTGCTGACAGTGTTGGCACACTCTCTTAGCTCTGCACGTTTAGGCCTAAGCCAAGACATACGATTGTCGATATCTTATGATGAATCAGTTCCTCAAATCCCAAGGGGTCGGGAGGAAATGATTCCCTATTTCTGCCATAAAGATGAAGAAAACTGTGAGTTTATTTCATTGCAACAGTCTGGAGAAGCTGAACGAATCTGTACTTTGCCATCACAGATCAGCATCGTTTAATCTAAAAAAAGTGTCATAGATTCTGATTTAGATTGTGTTGGACGTCTTTAACCATCTTCTTGTCATCTTCTTCCCGGAAGTGGTCAGTGTACATTCGGGCCGCTGTCCGTAAAGAGAAAGGCCTTCCCATTCTGGTGGAGCTGCTGAGGATAGACAACGACAAAGTAGTTTGTGCCGTCGCCACAGCTCTCCGAAACATGGCGCTGGACATCAGGAACAAGGAGCTTATAGGTGAGTTATGATAACTGGATTACTCCAACAAGGATTTATTCCACTACCTCTCGTTATTGCATAGATTACCGACATTTCTATTCTCTTTTTAGTAAGGGATTTAGTAGAATTTGAAGTAGAATGTGGTGACTGATCTCTGCTTTTTGTAAAGCTTTGACTCACTGATACCAGTTTTATGAGATTCCTGATTTAAGCGTTAAAATGCAAGAAGATTTAAGATGAAAATTCATAATATTGTTCTATCTTCCCTGTCATGTGCAGTTATTGCATTTGGAGCAGAAGTGACATCACACCATCATGTGACAGAGTTAAACAGTTTCTGGGATTTTTTGTTTTTAAAACAAAGACTAATATTTTGGCTCGGTTTAGCATTTGTGTTTGCACAACAATTACAAAAACTTTTGTCTCGTTGCATATATTTTACATAGAGAATGTAGATTCGTACTTCAATCATGAGGTTCCCAGCATGCGGCCAATGTTTCGGGACTGTCCTAACGTAGAGCTGGTCAGTTTCTGCTCTTTCTGTGACTTGCTGAGTTTAAAAAAGTTACATTTGAGTCTTCTTTCCTCAGCATCACCATCCACACCAAAGTTTGTGGCCAGTAGGAACTGGTAGTGCTTATTAGGGTGTGTTCACTGATCAGAAAAAAAGGTTGGATTTTTGGCTAATTAGAGTCACCAGATGATTTTTATAAACATTTCTACTTTTAGGTCAGAAAGATAGTTGCACATTTGTTTGTGTGTGTATGTCTGAAAAACGCATGTATGAAACTACAATTGCCTTTTTTGCAGACTCAATGTGGATAGAAGTGAGAGGATAGCATTGAGATTAATGTCAAATTTGTATGGCCTACGAATATGTTTTGGTTTCACCTTTATTTTTTTGTGATTTTGTAAAGTAATCATTTTCATATTTTTCCATCCAGCATTATGGTTTTTATCTCGCCATCAGTTTAACAGAGACTATTACATGTTGGTCTCTGAGAGACTGAGATTAATAAAGATTATACTGTGCCAGCTGTGAGTTCAGAAAATAACATGAATAATGTGTAATTGAGAAGGAAACGCTGAAGAGAGTGGGCGAGAGTGGTAGCAGATCAAAGGCTCGCATTAGTCTTTGAAAAGTACACTGGGTAATGAGTGAGCCCCAGTCAGTCTGGTAGAATCAACACATCTAGAGATCATTAGCTAACCTGACTCATATACACTGAGTGTGTGTGCATTTCCTTTTGTGCCTTCAAGTGTTTTCATGTATTAGACACATCCTTTTTTCTTTGTGGCTGTCCTCTCTTTGCTGCTGCCGGGCTAGTGCAGCAATAACAGGTCAATCATGTCGACCGAAAACCAAAAACATCTTTATCTCTCTAAACAGACACCTTACACACACACACACACACACACACGAACGATTTTATGTATGTGCGCGTGCGTGCACGTTTTTTTGTTTTTTTTTTTCCTCTCTATCTCTAATATCTCTGACAATCTTAGCTTGTTGGTGGGCTCAACGGTTTCTATAGCAACTCTGGCACCCACTGTTTCACGCTGGAGGCTTTTGAAACATATCTTGGTTTTGCAGCAAGTTGTTGTTGTTCCTTGTTGCGGAACAACAAGGAATGCCGCCGCCAAGGCTCAACACGCCCCCCTACTACGCTCTGGCTGACGCACAGCAGCAGATTAAAGGATAATTAGAGCTCTCGCGCAGGCGCTTTGCTGGCTGTGAGTGATCTCCCTTTTGTGATTGTGTTTGTTTGTTTGTTTGTTTGTTTGTTTGTTTTCTCCAGTCTATCTGCAGACAAATTAGCACGGCAGATTAAAATAAACAAACGATAATTATATACATTTTTTTTTTAAATGTGAAAACATATCAGCTTAACAAAACTTGGACATACTACAGCAAGTGGAATGCTTCGGAGCAACAAAGGTTGAATAGTTTGACCCTGCAAAAAACCGACCAAGTGTTGCTGCAGACATTGTTGCGATCTTTTTTTATTCTGCATGCAAAGGAACAAACGTGCAGTAGTTGGGGGACTGCTAAAACTTTTACTCAATTGATTATCACCTGAATGCACAAGTTGTCCGATATTTGTAATTGTATAAATATCCAGGTGTTATTTTGAAATATTTTGGGGGTGATAATCTACAGCCCTGAGGAAAATTCCAAAAGGTTCAGTCCAATAAGTGAAAAATCCTGTGAGGTCATTTAAGCCCGTCTGTTTTCCCTTGTAGGAAGCTTTGACTCACTGATACCAGTTTTATGAGATTCCTGATTTAAGCGTTAAAATGCAAGAAGATTTAAGATGAAAATTCATAATATTGTTCTATCTTCCCTGTCATGTGCAGTTATTGCATTTGGAGCAGTGGTGACATCACACCATCATGTGACAGAGTTAAACAGTTTCTGGGATTTTTTGTTGGTTGCTTGGTTTAGCATTTGTGTTTGCACAACAATTACAAAAACTTTTGTCTCGTTGCATATATTTTACATAGAGAATGTAGATTCGTACTACATTCTCTATGTAGGATGGTGATGTGGATGGTGTTTTTGATCACGGTGTTGTGTAAAAGAAAATTTGGAGTCACTTCTGAAAGGCCATCTTGTCTCGTTGGTTGTTGTGTTGCCCGACAACAACGGCCTTTGCACTCTTCCAGACGTGGAACAAATCTCTGTTCATGTATGGTTAGCTTAGCTGTTTTATCAAGTTGGTGCTAACCAGGAGGTTACCATACCTGTAAACTAAAATCAGGTTGAGGTGTTCAAATTCAGAGTTCTCCTCCACAACTAGGTACTGTTAAAAATGCTTGGTATTTTTGGTTTTGAAGCTAATCTTAATCATTAGGATTAGCTGTTTTCATTTGTCTTGCCAGAGCAAAATAAATGAAGGTAAATTAGTTTGATCAGCATTGGGGATTTTTTAAATCAGCCTTTTTTTATTGACCTTTTCACTAATTAAAGTAGAGTGTTTTGACTAAGACCACTAAAATGTTCTTTGTTTATAAATATTGCATGTAAAAAATGAGAATTGAAATTTTTAACAGCCATTAGCTTTCCTGAGCAAAAGCAGAATGAGGTAAACATTTTAATGGACTGACATTCAGATGAAGTGAGAGCAGGAGTCAGTTAATTAAACATTGTACAAATTCATAAAGAAATAATTCCCCCTTTTTTTTGTTTTAGGATTTTCGATTAAACTGCAACATGACTCACTTATAGTTGAGATGTGCCACGTTCCACATGTTTCTGATTTGAGCGTGTTTCTCCATCTTAAAGAGTCATTAGTGCTGGACAGGGAAATACTTCAGAAAATGTGCAGATTATTTTATAATTACGCATACAGATTAAGTACACATTACAGCAGCAGGTTTTAATATATTTTATTGTGACCTTATGTTAAAGTACATAACATAAGATCACAATAAAAGTAACACGCTAGTGACGTTTAAGGCAAACGATGAGCTTCTGAAAAGGTTCTGCAAACATAAAAACTTAGATTATAGTTTGTATGTTCGCATTGAACCACACCTATGAGAAGCAAAGAAGAATCCGAGACTTGCGTGGTAACTATGGATGAGTTGCAATTATTAAACCCAATCAATCAGCCTCTCTGCAAAATTGACCTATAAAAGAGTGGTCAAAAAAAAAAAAATGTTGAAAAGAGACCACCAAAATATTATTTAATTCTTCCTGCAAGGACACACACCCATTACGTGGAAATGGATGATCATAAAATCCTCATAATTAATAGAAATTAAGGCTAATTGATATATGTAATGTTTTGCTTCGTTAAGCTACAGAAATAAATGAACATTGCAGTAATATCCTAATTCATTAAATATGACTATGGCTTGAAATACAGACTGGAATGTAACTGAAATTTTGCTAAGACTTAAAAATATACGCTCTTAAAGGATAACAGAGTTCAGTCTGACTGTGATTAGGTTATTTTGTAAACAAACCTTGGCAAACAATTTAGTCTCGAGATGTGAAAAGCTGGTAGAGACATATCCAAAATACTTGGAACTGTAATTGCACAGAAAAGCGGTTCTGCAAGGTATTGACTAACAGGGACTGAATGTAGCACACTGCACTTCCCAGACTGTCATTTGTAAAAAAAATAAAATAAAAAAAATAAATAATAATAATAATAATCAGAAAATCCTGTCTCATTCTTCTTCCGTTTCAGAGTTATGCTTCATTTTATAATTGTCTGCCTCATGAAAATCCCAATAAAATACACCAAAGTCTGTGGTTGCATCAGGTCATGTATCTTTTTCTTAAATTAATTTAATTAAAATTAGTTTAGCAGAAGACAACTGGTGTTCAATGGAAGCAAGCTGCCGTCCTTCTGTTGGAAGAATGCAGTCGCTCGTGTTTAACCACAGAATCTTACATGGAGAAGCTCTAATTTTCTTTTCTAAAGACCAGTGACGTAGCTGTAGCCTTTCAGTATGACTCCTTGTGTTTAACATGCACAGCATCATTCTGGGTTCTCCTCCTTTTGCAAACAGGAGGCTCGGGAGCAACCAAAGTGCAATCAAGGCGTCAGAGCTTCTTAATCACACAGTCTGACTAACTCAACTGTAAACACAATGGCACAAACAATAAACATGGTTGTAACAGAGGATGCATAAAAATATGAGTTTTTATTTCCTATGGCTTTCAAAACATGCACATGTCAGCGCTACACTGTATATGTGAATAGCAATTTTTTTTGTGTCCAATTTCTGAACAAGACTAGGTCAGTTTTGTGATCGGTTTTAAATTGTAAACATTGCCAAATTTTAAAAAATGTGGTTTTATTTTTGCTTAATGCTTCTTGCACTTTCATCTGACTTTTAAAAAAACTGATAGATTTTATTTGTGCTGTAGTTTGGCATAATATAGTGGAAAATCCATTAATGACTATGTTTCCTTGCATCCTGTTGTGAGGCACGTTGTCAAAAGGTCGTTCTGATTCATTTCCTTCTCTACATACTCTTTCCTCTACATATCTTATGTAACCTCTTATGTTACCTCATATGGAATCCTCTGAGGCCCAAATATACCTTTAGCAGGAAAGGATAAAAGGAGAGACGATCCTCCTGTAAGGCTCAAGAAAGAGGAACTGCAGGTGAATCCTGGCATAATCTTTCCTGACCTTGTTGGTACAAGCAGAACGAAGAAAGAGACAATAGTAAGAGAAGAGTCACTACATCGGCACATCTCCATGAAGAGTACAAGTAGCTTTCTTGTAATTTTTGGGTTTTTTTGCAAACTCTCAGCCGATTAAGATGGATAAGAAAGAAGCGGAGGCCAAGCTTTTAGGAAAGACAAGTCCAAATATCCTCCATCCTCCGATGTTTTGTCTGTGCGATTTCACAGATTTAGCTGATTTGTTTTTGCAAGATCAAACTTGCAACTAATTACAATACAACCCCGCATGACAAATCTCCTCAAACATCACCTCGTTCTGAAAAACTGAAACTGAATCCCCGCACCCCCCCCTCCCACTACATCTTCGAAAACTGCTGCAAGAGTGTGTCATAAGCCGTTAGTGCCGGTGAGTTTGGCATGATCACCATGGGGGAATGGTAGTCTGCATGAGAGCTCATCAGGGGTAGAGGAGGATCATCTTTCACACACTACAACCTTTGTGTCAAATCCTCTGGAAAGCTCTCTATGATTGGATACCGGGGAGACAAGCAGGAGGAAAAGAGCAAGAAGTGGCACAAGACTAGAGAGGGATAAAAGGGAAAAAGTATAGTGAAGCCAAGTCAGCCTAAGAATATAGAGCGATGGAAGAGGAAAGAGATGAGAGAACAGTGACAGCTGAGTCTTAACTGCATATGTATGCTTACTCTGAAATCCCTCAGTAATGTGATTTTGTGCTATATTGATGTCTCTGCGACTCCTTCTTTTCATCTCTGTGTTTTGGGTCTCTCCTGATTTCACCTCCTTTATGGCTTTGATTTGCATATTATAGTCAATGGTCGTGTAGCGATACATGCACTTCATTCATCGTCGTACTATCTGTCAGGGCAATTCTTACTGTTGACTTAAAAATGGTAATTTGACACACATGAATTTGGAACGGCACTTTAATGCCTGAAAGGCTGTTTCTTGTTCTTGTAAGAGAGAGTGAGAGAGAGGCAGCTCCCATTTACGCAGAAAAAATTTGTTTTATGAAGATCAAGGAACCTTGTTTTACTTTGGTAGATGGTGCAAACCAAGATTTGCTTAGAATTGGAAAACGTAATGTGTGTTCATTCAGGACGCCTAATAGGTTGAAGGGACCTGCTAATCTGACCAAACAGGATTCTTCTCACTGGAAATAACAGTAATATTTATACATTCCCCCAATCAGAGTCCTGACTCGAACCCAACGGAGAATCTGTGAAGGCAGCGGCAGATTATAATTGCAAGGAGGATTTCCAACCTCAAAGACTTGGAGCTCATCACGAAAGGTGAATTATAATTTCTGGGATATTGTTTTTGGAAAGACGTTCATGAATGCTTGCTGTTGAATTCTGGGCGGTGGAACCTTGGAATCGGAAAGCACCACTGTTGCCCTGTGCTGTGCAAGTGGTTGCACAGCACAGTGTGCATTTGGAAACACAGTGAGCAAAACTCAGTTTGTCATTTCTGGGCAAGTTTATTTTGCGCATCTGACTCTTCCACTGCCACAACCTGTGTACATCCATTAGTTAGCCACATGTAGCTGTGGCATGCATTATGAGATATGCACAAGGTACAAGTGCTAGGAAGACTTCTGGCAGGTCATTAATAATAGATATGAAATTATCTCATGGGGAGAAGGTGGCCGTATCTTTTACCTTGAGCTTGAATATGATTTCCACCTTTGATGTTGAAGTGCGATTGGGTGTACATTCTGCAACTTCTGAAAATTAACATTTGGTGATTTATTTTATTTTTTTTTCCCTTTAAAACTTAAAATTAATGGCAGAATATTTATGGGGTTATTTAAAACTTCTCAAACCATTTTGCACTTCTTGAAACCTGAGCTTAAAATACTCTGTGTATTATATATATATATATATATATATATATATATATATATATATATATATATACACACAGACACTGTACGTGTTATTGGGTAGCCCACTATGTTTAATATGCTTTGCTTTGCATGACGAGTTCCATGAACTTTTATTGTCTTTCATGTCCACACTTGATCTCAGTAACCCTGATAGAGCTCAGAGAAAGTCCTGGCAACATCGTAACCTTAGAAAGGAGAGTAGTCGGATCAATGTGATTGACTGCAACAGATGTCGTATTGTAATTTTCAATTACAACAATAAGGTTTTAATGGGATATTTTTATATGGGCACACTCATATGATAGTGATGTTTGCACATAAAATGTTGTGGAGTGAAATCATCCCTCCGTTTGTAGGGTCACAGGGGACTGATGCCCATCTCCAGCAGTCAATGGGCGAAAGGATGGATACACCATGGAGAGCTGTTTCAGTCAAAATTAAATGCATAAATAAATATCGTTATTAATAAATAATATATAAATTCCCCCCATGAAATAAAAATATGCACTCATGAAAAAAATAAAAATATGAAAATATATTTTTCAATGGACAGTTGTTTTTGTTATTCATTTATTTAGTAAGTAACTTACTTACTATTCATTTATTTATTTATCTGTTTATTTCAATTTTTATTTTGCAATGGTGTTTTATTTTGTGACACTCATTTTGCAAACGCACTTCCTGGACTTTTATTGTTTTTAAACTTTGTTTTTATTTCAGGCTCTTTTTTTTCATGTTCTTATATTCAAATCATGGGACGGGTTCTTTTTTTTCTGCTGGCCCCTTTGCAAAGTCAGTTCACTTCTGTATCGAACAAAGCGGCCCTCAAATCTTTATGAATCAAAGTTTTCCTGCTCCTGAAAAAAAAATCTGAATATTCATTTAGTTTTTATTTTGTGGGGACATTTATTTGATGGAGTATTTACTATTCCTTTGTTGCGATTTATTTATTTATGTTGCCAGTACATCATAACATAATTTTTTTTCTTCTGTACAAAAATCACTGAATATCAGTTTCTGTTGGACTATATCAAAATAGCTGTTTGTTAGCATGTCTGTTTCGAACTGAGAGCAGGGCACAATCACTTTTTGTGGACATGTTTCACTTAATGTTTGAACAGAGAAAATTGAGCGATACAATATTGCTAAAATAAGATAAGATGCACTTTATTGATCACTGGATTGGAAAATTATTCTCTGGTCCGTTGGGATCATCCTGTTTTTCTACTGCCTCCCCCCGCTTGCTTTCTCGGTGCAGTTTGTCAGTTTTTCTGTCTTCCACTTCCTTACCTCATCTCCTACTTTTTTTTTTTGTTCCTTCTTCTCCGTCACGCCCCTCTCTGTCTTTTTCCCCAGACATGAGCTCATAGCGCCTTATATCTCTCATTCTTTGTGTGTTGCGTTGATGACATCAGTCTCAAGGAGTGTTACTGTGGAAACCAAAATAGTGCAGCACAGGGATGTCACTAATTGCACGACTAAGTGTGTGTACGTCGGAGTGTGTTTATGATGAATGTCGGGCACCGTGTTGCAAATAATTAAAAACGTGACGAAAACTGAAATATGTCCTTTATTATTATTATTATTATTATTATTATTATTATTATTATTTTACTCTCACATGCTCTCAGAAAACGTGTCAGAATCAGCGTGCTATGAGCAACTAAAGTTGTCAGCCAGCCAAGGCAATTTTTTTTTTTTTTTTGCTGTCCTCGCACACGCCAGATTCTACATATTTTGTCTTCTCGGCTGTCAACAGACTGCACAGTCCTAGACATAAACAACTTTGCACGGCGAGCAGGCTGAGAGACGGTGCGGCCGGGTCCGCTGACTCACACAGTGTTGACACACACTTCTCCGTCTCTTCTGCGGCACTACTTTATGAAATTTCTCTGTCGCCTGTGGGATGAATTTCTCATGTGTGAGGGCATGGCATGTCTTTTATCAGCATACTTTGTTCTCTCTGGCATTCCTCGTTCTGTGCGCCTCTGAACCCAACGGGGAGCACGACAGCAAGAGAAAAATGGAGAACAATAAAGAGAGACAGAGACGGGGACAGAAAGTGCTGCCGTGTGATTATGAGATTTTTTTTTTTTCCTCAGCTTTTATGTCATCAGTCTAACTCGAGCTGAGGAACCCTTATGAGTTGCACAAAAAACATCAAGCTGAAGGTTTCAAATGATCTGTTCATACCCAAGAGCTTGGGATTTTCTTCACAAAACAGTTCATTAAGAAGAGTATTGTCACTCTGAAACTTTATTAAATGTTCCGTAACCATGATGGAACAATTATTTATTCTTTATTCTTCTAACAAGGTTGCAGGTTTCATACATTTGGAAATTATTCCTGCCTTTTTTATCCCCCCTGTCCCCTTCCCCGGCAGCTCCTGCTGTAAACTCGTCATCTGCAGACATCAGAGGCAGACACAGAGTGTGAGGTATAACCGCTGTGAAAAGCACCAGACTCAGGAAGTCTGACTTATTTCTAACTGGGAAAGAAATTTCCCTCAATTTCAAACCTTTTCGAGAGCTGCTGCATTTCAGATGGGTATTCTTCATTTAACTTCAGAAGAAAATAAAGGGATAGACTTTGCAATCAGATTGAGGTTGGTGATCAGTATTGACTTTGGGATGCTTTACTGTGTCCAGTAAATAAAACATAAATGCTGCATCTTTTAATGCTTTGCGATATTATACGATAAAGTGATTGTCTATGGCTGCCCGAATGGCATGTGATTCTTTTCAGCGTCAATGAAACTACAAGCATTTTAATATTTCTGTGTGTTCTTCAGAATGACTGCCTTCAAAGGGTGTCACTCAAATGTGTTTCATGTTTTAGTAAAGGAGCAGCATCCTGTTGCTGTGAATATGGCACCACCTGTCAGGGCAATGATGAATTGCAGTCACATATGGAGAAAACGGATTCTTATCATACAGAGGAGCTGAAACAGTCATTCCCCAGAACAGATGACGGCAGAAATTGTTTTGGATTGTTGTACCGTCACATAAAGAGTCGGCGACGTAAACAAATAAAAGCCTGCATTGCCTAATTCAACCACTTGTTCAGTTTAATGGTCAACATAAAAACGAGTACGGCATCCGAAAATCATCTTTGCGTTTCAGGTGAAAGTGTCTGCACTTGGACAAAATGCTTCACTGCTCGACGTCGAGGTTTGTCCCTTTCTCAGCAGTTTGACTTTTAAAAGTAAAACCCCCAACCGTCGTATGAGCTTTAATTGAAGTTCAGAAAATTCTCCAGCAATCCTGAAAGCCACTGGCTTCTGATGCCATTAAGCATATAGACAATCAGACACCACAAACAATCAAGCTGTTTCATCTTCCCCCATCTCTCTCTGAGACAATTACCTCCAATTTCACTTCAATAACATTCTCCCTTCTCTGTCAGTAAACAATCAAATCACTCCATTGTTGAGGGTAATTGGATCCTTTTAAATCAAATCAGCCGTTATGGTCATGATGAAGCATGGCCTGCGCTGCAGCGGCTGGTGACACATGAGGGAATGCAGCGCAGGAATACATTACTGTCTCTGCCCCTCAGGTAAAGATGGCTATATTGGAAGAGCTGTGTAATACAGGTTTATTAGGCTGTGCAGTGATCAGCACAAGGCTCGTCTCCGTCCTTGAGGACGTGTTCCACTTGTAGCTCGCGCTCCAGAAACAAAGACGGCGGATGTAGTAGGAAGGCTGACGTGCACGCTTTGTGTGATGTAGCTTTAAGACACGTTAATTTGTCAAATCTCATAAAAAAAATGTTGACGTAAACACGTCCCTCGCTTTTTATCCACCGTATGTATATTCTCTCATAAAGTGTGCTGCTACCACCGCAAGCTTCGGCATACTTTATTTGTTTTGTTTTTTTTTGCGAGATAGCAACCCTGCCCCTGAATTTGGGTTTCTATCTTAATCTTAATAATAAATGTGCTTTGACCTAAACTGGTCCATTGCACCTCTGAATGTATGTTTAGGTTTAGGGTAGTTGTAGTACAGCGAGCTGAATGTTTGCCCCAGCCTCAAGACGTTTGCGGCACTCAACAGGTTTTCCTTGAAAATTTCTTAACTCCACTCAGCTTACCTTCCCTTGCAGTCCCACAGTATGCACCTGCTGCCACCATGTTTCACCTCTGAGTTTGTGTGAAGGCTTTGGTACAGCATTTGTAAATTAACTTGTCACTTTTGAAGACCGCAGACTGATCGGACTGAACGGTCTACAACCCTGCTGATCTTTCTGGTGCGTTCTCTTGCCTTGATGATGGCGTTTGATTGGAAATGGTCCTCCATCCCGTAGATTCTCAACTGTGGTTCTCAGAGCCCACCGCACTACACGTTTCAAGTATTTCCCTTGACTAAAGGTGTGTATCTAGAGGACTGGATGATTAACCGGCTTAAGGAACACTTGATGGCATGTTGAGGAGGTAATGCGATCATTTGAATCAAGTGTGCTGTAGGACAGAGACGGATTTAAGACAAGACGGACCAGGATTAAGGAACCCTGCTCTTGCAAACTTCTGAACCCTTCACAGAACAGCTGTAATTGCACTGAGTGTAAATAAATAACATGGATTATTGGGAGAAATCTGCAGCCAGATGGTGGCCGTGTTTTGAAGATTTTCCTTCCACTTTGCAATCATGTGTCTCTTTGTCAGTCTATCACTGATAGAGTACACTTATTTTTTATTTTTTTGGTGGGTGGGTGGGGCGGTTGTAATGTGACATAATGCGGAAAAAGTTTATAAATGCCTTCGCAAGGGATTATCATGTTTTAAGCATAGCGGCCTTTGAGGAGACCGTGATGGGAACATCAAAAGCTTGAACTTGGAATTTACTGAATCTTAAACTAATTTTGGGGAAAGTGCGTCAACTACTTCTCATTTAGCTTAATCTATTATTCATCAATAAACATCTTACACTCCCTGAAATTGTTCTGTGTACATGTAGGAAAGTGTCAGATTGTAATGGCTAATAGGATCTTTGCTTTGCTTTTTATTTTGTACCTTTTATGTTTATTTACGTACTCTAATTGGATATCTCTTCTGTTGAATTGTCAGCTAAAAACGGATTCAGCTAAAACTATAGAGTTGTTTGTATGTAAAGTTTTTTGGATCATTCAGGTGATGTGTGCTTGGGAGTCAAACTTCCTCGAATGTTTTTTATTTATTTATTTATTTTTTTTTTTTTATGAAAACATTTGGAAATTTTAAAAGAACTTTCCATCTGATTCTACAAGTACCAAGGCAATTCATCTTCCATTCGTCTCTAAGCTTATGCTAATGTCAGCACTGGTTAAATCCTGCCCTTTATTCCAAAGCTTCCTATTCATCTTCTGTCCTCTCTCATGGGTGACCAATACTCTGCTGCATCCTCCTTGCTCCCCTTCCTTATTATTCTCTCCTTTCTAAGCTTGGTCCCCCAAGGAAAAAAGATGTGATGATGTTGTGATGACTGAAAGGCATCTGTACAGAGGCGGCGGTGTACCCACACACCGCACGCCGAATATGCTGGTGGCAGCTTATCAGCACGTTTTGTTGATAAGCAAAGAAAAAAAAAATATTTATGGCTCTTATAATTTCTCAAGCCTCCGCTGCGTATCAGGTGTTGCTGTTATTACCTGCAGTCAGTCGGTTGATAAATTAGTCGCTTCATCGGTAAGTCAGACAAGAAAATGATCCGTCAGTCCGTCAGTAAATTAGCAAGTCGCTAAATCATCCGCAGCCTTAATCAGTAAATAATTTGGTTCTTCACTCAGGAATTTGTCAGATCTTCAAATAAGTTAAGTAAATTAACCGTTCTTCAGTTGGTAAATCAGCCAGGAAATTATTCACTTGACTCAAGTCACTCACATAATGAGTCATCCTCCAAGGATTCAGCTTAACTTTGTATTCAAAGCCAAAAGACAATGGCTGCTTAACCTCTGCCGAGCCTGCCAACCTCTGATAACACTCGGCCAATTAGCTCGCAACTTTTATCCTTACAGATGGACTTGTTCAGAGTGTGTACGTGAGCGTGCATTAGATTTCCCCGTGCATCAATGCGTGTCCATGTTTAAAGCACCAGCATATGCTCCTGTGTTTGACTTCCAAGCTCGAAAGGATGCACTCATGCCACAGTGATGTGCGATTTAGCTTTTCAGTGGGGAGAAGGAAGCAACGTTTCAGACGCCACCAGATGGAGAAAAGAGGAACGTTTTGAGAGAAAAGGGGGGGGAAAAAAAAACATTTCTTGCTTCACGGAACAAATTGTAATGCTGCAAGGATATTTTATTCCTACTTTTACTCTCTGTAATTCTTTTCTGAACTCAAAGTTAGCGGCAGAATATCGGTCAGCGGATACAAAGTGGCCATTAAAAAGGCAAGTCGTACTTTTGTTCTGCGCTGTGAAAATGAGTAACTTAAAATGTGTTATTTTACAACCAGTAGAAGAAACACTCAGTGAAAACCAAAAGTGTGGCGCCGTACAGTGCAAACCAAAAGCCTTTCGTTATAAAATCATTTTTGCTTCGGTCTTCTCTGTCACAAAGGAGGATGCAAGAGGATTGTGTGAGAAGAGAAAGCAATAGAATCCCTGCTTCGTTTTCCAATGTTTGATGTAATTTAGAGATGGACTTAATAGTTATGAGGGTTTTGTTGCTCTTTAAACAGTAAACCTTACATAAAGACACGTATAATCTTTTTTTTTTTTTCTCAAAATGATCTCATATTACTTATAACTGACATTTTACAAATAAAGGAAACTGGGCTGAATTAATTTTGGCTTCCTATTTGCATATGGAAGTTGATATCAACAACATTTGGTTGCTGTCTGTGGTGAGGCAGTGGTTGTCGGGTTGTCAATAATCTAATTTGGAATGGATATGCATGCTTATTTCACTGCAATTAGTACATTTCTGTGAGCATAAAAAAATCAAAACATCTAAATGTTGTGACATTCTTAATAACTAAAGCAGTTTACTCAGATATATGCCTGTTTTCAGAGTGGATTTGTGGGAAGTTGTTGTTTTTCGGTTATTGTTTCAGCCCGGAGATTAAACTATTCTCAGTTTAAAAGAAGAAGCAAATGCCAGAAAGAGCACAGAGGGCGGAGATGCCCTTCTGATAACAAATGTATCCGATAAAGTTTTTAGTTGAAGCACGTCTGCGCTGTAGATGAAAAGCGGATGCTCACAGTAGCTGCTGCTGCCTCAGCGACGCCATGGGAGGCCCTGAGGTTTGAAGTAAACGTCACCATTTTCACTTAGCGTTTTATTTTATTTTATATTTTTTTATTAAAATAGATTTTGGATTCTTAAGTTTGTAAGTCCAATAAAAGAAAAGAAAAAAACTTATTGAGCACTGCACTCGACAATGTTTCTTGCTGCTCGTTATTTCTGCATAGGAGATGAGCATCAACAGCACAGCAGCCCATGGGCTAACCCACGCTGTTTACAAAGAGGCAGAAGTTACTGTCTGCCACATCTTATGCTTTTTCAACTCACGGTGCCTTTTTTTTTTATTGTTTCTGCTTAGCCGAGCCGGGCAAAGCTGTTTATGCACTTAGCACAAATGGATAAAATATTGACCTTTCCTAGAAAAAGTGCTGGCTTATTTGGAGTGTTTTTGAATGCTGCTGAACTAGCATGAAGTGAGAAAAGAAAATGAACGTCATTTCTTGGAAAGCGCAACCTCTGAGCTGGAGTTCGGCATGTTATCTGCCTCACTTCTCATCTGATTTGGATTGTAGAATGATAGCAAAGTGACATTCAAACCATCATATTAATATATGTCCAGCAACCAAAAAAAATTGCACATTTTATAAGTTTAATTTTTTTACGTTTGATTCGGCTGAGACCACTGGCCTCGGCTTGGCTCCACGTTCTGCATCTATTGGAAATGCGCGGAACATGTTCATTTGCGGCTATGCTTCGGCTGAGGCTGTTCAACATTCACCGCCAAGTCCAAAATGATTGTTCTTTACCTGAAACTTGACCTGTGGGCTTCGCTCCTGAAAGCACAAGACGATTCAAGTGTAATTGACAGGTTTTATGATGGTTGAGACATCTCTTCCCCCCCCTAGGCTGCCTCTCATGTTTGATTCATTTCTACATTGCTCCTTAGTCAGCACAATCACACATTTCATCAGTTCAGTTTCCCCCACTGTCTTCTGTTCTCGCTACCGATTCGCTGTGATCTCTCTGGCCCTTCGCCTCAGTCCTCTCTGCCTCCTAATCTCATGGGAAACTCCTCAGCGTGACTGAGACAACTTAGGAAATCACTCACTCGCTACCTGACTCCGAATGAGCCATATTAGTTTCATAGTGACAGTGATGGATCCCTTGCATCATAATTAAACCAGATTTTTTTTTTCTTTTCATAAAAAACACATCTATTTTGAATTGAATGTGTGACAGTAATTTGCTTATTTGTCAGCCAAGCTGAACAATATTTTAGGGATGCTAGTAGTGGCATGAGGTTAATAATTGTTCTTACTCTTCTCGTCATTTTTTTTTTTTTCTCTACAAAAATTAGGAAAGTATGCCATGAGAGATTTGATCCATCGGCTACCGGGCAGTAGTAGCAGCAGCAACAATAACACCACCAGCATTGGAACGTCGGGCAATACAGGCACTCCCAGCAAGGCCATGTCAGACGATACGGTAACTGCCATATGCTGCGCACTACATGAAGTGATAACCAAGAATATGGAGAATGCAAAAGCTCTACGCGACTCTGGCGGGATCGAAAAACTCATCGGCATCGCCCGCAGCAAAGGAGACAAGTAAGTAGGTCATGGTCAAGGATTGTTTTGTCTGCGACTGTGAAATAACTCGCGCTTGAAATGTCTCGCAGATCTCCATTGTCATTTCAAATCAGGAAACGCTAAATATTTAATGCAGCTTCTACATTAGACGTCTTCAAAGAAGGATTTTCTATTCCTGCCTTTTTTCCGAAAAGAAGTCTAATGTTAGCTGTTAAATAAATGATGGGGTATTTGATTAACATCATTTGCATCCCAGAAAGCCTTTATTATTTGGTTAAGTTCTGAAGTGAAATGTTTAATCTACACAGAGTTACGATATTAAAGAGTCCATTTTGGCTATTTGACCACTGCATGCAGGAAGGTCTCAGTCCAATTCCTGGAGACGTTTTGATGTCCAGAGTTATTCAGCACAACTCTCAACACCATCTGAAGCTGGTGCTGAGTTGTGCGGCGGTAAAAGAAACCTTCTGTTTTGCAGTCTTGGCTGCTCAGTTTTGCGGACCTGATTATGAAACTCAACAATGCTGTCAATTATGTGGCGACCAAAGGTTTTACACTGTATTTCTTTCGCAAACTTCAGATATTTTATGCACGAAAAGAGACACGCGATTTTCCCTCAAGGCAAACTTGATGGCTTTTCGATGTGTTGTTTACCTCGCAAAGAGGCAGTCTTTGTTGTGTTGTTGGGACCAAATGTTGATGTTTGCCTCTCCCCTTTGCATTAAAAGTAATTATGATGCAGTTGAATTGACTTTATACTTAAGGATATAAGTTAAAGGCTCCTGTTGTAACCATTCCAATTTATAGATTAAACTAAGATTTTGTGCCTGATTTTATTTTTTACACTTCAAAATTTTCACAGAGACCATCATTTAAGTAAGGATCGCTGAAATGTAATCACAGATTATATTCATTTGCAGAATTAAATATCGTTGTCATCTAAGTTGTTCAAACGAAATTAAATAAGAGCATTTTTAAAAGTGATTAAGATCTCATTTTGATGAAAATATTTATGTTTGAGCGTGTGAGCAGCTGTTTTTGAAGTATAAGTAGTTTGTGTGAGGAAATAAAGCAGAATGAAGCAGATGCAAAGTTGGTTACTGACGTGTGGTGATGACCTCACTGATTTACTAATTGGTGGTCTGAACTCAGAATGCTTTAGGTGCTGAACTTTTATTACTAATCGATTCATTTTCACCTGGCTAAATTGAATTTTTAACTACTTCCCTGCTGAACATGAACTAGCTCAACGCAGTTTTAAAAAATTTCAAAATAATTTATGAAATTACAATTAGGTCAGTCAACCTAACTGAATGGGAAACCGACTTGGAAAATGTGTTTGCAGTAAATCAACGAGAGAACGTGTGTGATACTCCAGCTCTGAAACAATGGATGCAATGTAACAATGGGTGACGTTACGTCAAAGCAAAGAAAAAACAAATGTCAGGGAGAAGTGATAAAGTAAATGGAAGAATAGAGTCCTGACTTCAGTTATCTCGCTCACTTGTGGGACAGAGATTTGCTTCATTTTACCCGGCGGGCGCAAAATGATTTTTTATCATAGAACCAGATTAAACACAAACAGCTCTACACCGACTCTGTCAATGAAGTTGCCTGTTTATTTCCTTCACATTTCTTTGACTCTCATGTCCTCATTATTGTCTAGAAACACTAATCAAGAACTATAGATAATGTTCCCTTAATAATCCTTTGTTTGTCTGGATAAATGTTGCTCAGACAGGAGAAATAATCCTGCCACCAAAATATACAAAACAGAAAAAATAAAATAGAAAGCTCCCTAATGGTTGTCCTCTTGGTTAACGACATGTTTAGTGAAAATTTTAAAATGTAGCGTAAATTCTTGTAAGAGGAGCTCAGCGTATTGCACACTTCATCACACACCATGTCTCTCTGTGTGTGACCAGCGGGGAGCCTGGCCTTTATGCAGCCTTTATCTCTCATTCATAGCTGCACCTGTGTTCCCTGTGATCATTCATCTAAGAAAAACAAAACGGAGCAACAAGGAAGACCAAGACAAAATAGACCTTCTTACCACGGGAGACCAAGCAGGGCGTTCTGCCTTGCTGCTATAGCAACCAGCAGGTCAGGGGTTGCCATGACACCGAAGGGTTATCAGACTGAGGTCAAATGTTGATTTATTGTGGAGCGAGCGAGACTAAGTCTATTTAGGGAACTGTGCTCCGGGGTGCCATTACACAGAGAGATGAGGTGCTGACAGAAGCCTCCATAAATGCAAATTTCACAGCGAGAGTAGCTATCTGCTAATAATTCACACCTCTTCATTGTCTTATAGGCCCATAATTAGGCAGTACTATATAGCAGATTTACGCAATTACACATGGCAGAGTTTCAGGAAACACCGCCTACATTTAAATCAAATGTGACTGTTGATCAGTGGCACAACCTGGGCTGAAAAGGGACTGGGATAATATTGTGAGTGATTCAGAGGGTCGGGACAAATGACTGCCGAAACACGTCCCTGCCGTCTACAAAACATCCAAAATATTTGTTCAGCCTGTAGCATCGGCTTTCATTTCAAAAACACGTTTTGGCACATTGCAGGTCATTGCGGCTTTCAAAGATCATTTATCCACTAGAAATCCCTGAGGAAGTAATAACATTAATGGTTCCATTAAATTAAATGACAGTGTTCATTGTGATTTGGACTTTAAACCATCAAGAGACGCACAAGTTTACACTGATTACTCCGATCTTCCAGTTTTGCAAATAAGTTATGGTCTCTTTACTTTCAAACGATCTAAATCGTTGTGTTTTCTTCGGGACAAAGAGAACTCCTTTCACTTCTGCCTGTTGTCAATAGGCTGGGACTCATAAAGTCACTTTCACATTAGTAATTTTTCATCTAGGTGACAAGGAGGAAACCATTAGCATGGCAGACTGGGTCATTTTAAGCTCACACAAGAACTCTGCTTTTCCTCCGGAATAAAAAAGCAAAAATCATTCTCCTTTGAAGAGAGTAATAGTCTTCTTGAAGCCATTACAAGTTTCACCAGTCTACACATGTCTTGTGCAGCTGGTAAGAATGGGAGACAAAGTAACTACACAGCGTCACAATAAATGGGGTCCTGTGGAAATAACTCCCTATATTTTTCTCAATCTCTTTCCAGACACTCAGCAAAAGTGGTAAAAGCAGCCTCTCAAGTCCTCAGCAGTATGTGGCAGTACAGAGACCTGCGCTCCCTCTACAAAAAGGTAGGTGTGTGTGTGTGTGGCAAACTGTGTGTGTTCTGCTGCATTTGTGGGTTCTGAATCATGCTGTGCCACTTTTGTTGTGTTAAAAATCTTTAGTTCCAATTTGAGGTGAGTGTGGGATATTGCTTTCTTGCCAGATTTAAATCTCAAATGACTTGCATCTCTTCCTGCCGTTCTACAGACATTTGACTCGTGAAAAACAAATATCAAAAGCTATGTCAGAACCACACTACAGATCTAGTTTGGCGGTGATGGCACTTCTGTGTAATGGATTTCTCGACAACATAATTAGGAAAAATTGTTATATTTAGAAATCTGGCCTTGGAGCCTGATGGCTTTTCGTTTTCGCTAAAGCAGATGGCGAGGCCGCTTTCTCTATAGAAACATGTTAATGAAGCTAATGAAATCCACATATCCGTCCTGCATTTTGTCAGACGAACAGCGAATTAGTTACTTTTCTAGGTTTTTCTCTTCCTTGATGAATTTCTGCTTTATTTTGTTTTCTTTTCTGGGACAATTTATTTGTAGTTTAACTGTGAAACTGTGCAATTATGTGTGACTGATGAGCTTTGATTTATGTATAAAAACTCAGCAACACATCATCAAAGACAGTTTTATATAATCTGTTTGGGGCTTCAGAATTCAGCCAGCAAGGCCTAATAGGAAAACATAGCAATAAATAGGAAATGGAGGCATGTCAAATACAACTTTATTATTATTATTATTATTATTATTATTATCAATTAATAAAGTAAAAACCAGCATGATCAATTGCTGAGTTTGAGCATGATAGGAAATTTATTGCATACTTAGTTGAGGAAATAGTTTTGCATTTAAGCAAATGTTGTGCTTAATGTTCTGATTGCCCGCCATGCTGTCTTAAAGCATTATTGTGAAACAGCGATGGGACACAGATGTTTACCTCCAATATGGTTCCTTGAAAGAATGCCAAATTAGTTATGATACCAACGAAATGTGTGCAATGTCTGAAAGCTCTGTGATGAGATCAAGAAAGCTTTGTCTCATTAAAGTTTCTTCATGATATTAAAGTATAAACTTTTAACTATGTGGTTTAAGAAAATATTCCCAAAATTCTGTCTACGATGAAACAAAAATAAAGTTGGAATTTAGTCCAGAGTACATCAATGAAGTTCTCTCGTTTTTTTCTCAAATTCTTTTAACTTCACTTGGGAAGGAATCGGCATTTATTTTATCTCTTGACGTTCAAGTAGCAGATAGACATGTTGAAGAAAGTCCTATTTTATGGATACTCTACCTGAGTTGAATATATTGCCTGTGATCCCAGCAGCTTCTCCTGAATAACAAGCATATCGTTACTTCCATACCTCATCAAGACTTGTTTTCATCCATCATCAAGAAGCGGCACAAAACCCAACATAATAGCCAAAAATAGACTTATTTTTCCTGGGGCAAGAGAGGCCGCAGTAAATGTAGAGAATCATGATTGGTCTGTTTTCAAAAGTTATTCAGCAACTGGACGTTTGCGTGTCGATGGTGATGTGTACATTTTGAATTGACTTTGATCTTCAAATATAACATCTTGTAAAGTGCTTCTGATTTACAGTAGTTAGAATATGGTAAAGTGGTAAAGGAAGGGAACTTATGTTAGAACCATGTGCCAGAAAGCAAAACATACCAAACCTTTCCCAAGTAAAATTTGCAATGCTGAGCATGTTCACCTACTTGCTGACACTAAAAGCAGTGGGGTTATTAAAATGGGTTGTCTTTGGTATCATGTAGACAACTGGGAAAGATGAAGCCACACAGATATTGATGCAAGGTGCAAAAGGCTGCAGGTAAACTTCCTGCCTCAGCAGTTTGTAACCTGCATGTCCTGCCGCCACATTGTCATTTTGTACCAACCTATTTCCATTTTGTACTTGTAGACAAACTATGTGTACTTCGCATTAGATACTCTCTTGCTATTCAAGAATTTTTTGTGTAGTGTTGAGAAATATAATTTAAAAAAAATTATCAAATTTGACATATAATTTAATTCCACAGTTTATTGTATTTGGTGAGCTTTTATACTCTATATGTTTTCCAAAGTTTGATGCTTTGATTCCTGTTAGTATCTCTCAAGTCAAATGAATTAGGACAGATAATGGCCTTAAATCAAACCAAAAAAAAAAAAAAAAAATCAACATTTGACCTTTAGATAATATTGATGAGCTCACAGAACCATATGATGGATACTTTAATGTCAGTATAAACATATGAGATGAATACACTCATTCATACAACACACCATTGCACTTAACCCATAATAATGCTGCGTGAGAACACCGACACGTGTAACATTAGAGATGCTTTCAGGAGATGAAAGAAATTCACTGTAAAGCTTCAGCTGTCAAAGTACCAAACATCCCTCAGACAGGAAGGAATCGATACATTGTCAGTGTGAAACGTGGAAGACGGCTCCCTTTTGAATCTTAACGAGTCCCACGCAGCAAAAACATGCAAGAATTGACAAACAATTTAAAATGAGGGAAACTGTTTCTTTGGCTGCCATTCAAACACTTCAGCCCATGAAAAGTGTTCATCTGTCAAAGTACTTGCTTCTTGGGGTCAACCATGAACACACCTAAACAAAGGAGTAATAGAGCTGTGCTGAGTGTCAGCATTTACAGAGGCGCCATGATCAATCACTTCATGTTAATCTTTCGAGTCCATTGTGTTGTATTGCTCTTTTGTATATATATATTTTTTTAATTATGCACACATATGCACTTACTCACACTAAATGCACTTCCAGGCTCATTGTTATTTAGCCAATTACTCAGACTGAATGGTGCAAAAACTGCAAACTAATGAATACAGCATTTAAGAGTAGTTCATAAAGAATGGCTCAGACTGTCGAAATGCAAGATAGGCATATATACCCGTGCATTTCTTCAAATCTGGTGCATGATTTAAATAGTTGCATGCTTAATTTTTTTTTTTTTTAGCAGAACCACATTATTGGAGTCCATGTGTCATATGAGAGACTTTTGTTTCTCTTCAGATCACAAGACGTTTATCTGCCCTTCAGCTTCACTAAAACTTCAACGCTGTAATCGCAGAATTTTGCAGTACTACTTGACATATTAAGTGGGAAATGCATGTTCTTTGTACATGCATGTTTGAGCTGCATGTTTGTACGCTTAATTAATTTGAATAGCACCTCCCAGCTTATTGTAAGTTTTACTGTTTAATTTCCAAGCAATATTAAAACACTTTTTTTTTTTTTTCAAACTTTTATAATGCTGTTGCCTCTTCATTTGGCTTTTTGAAGTCTCTCCTATGCTACATTGTTACATAGACAACCAGATAAGTTTGAACCAAGTCAGCAGCAGTTTAAAGGTGCATTCATACCAGCCACACTGGTCCGCTTTAATCAAACTCTAATCTGTTTGCCTTGAAAGTCCAGTTGGTTTGAGCATGTGTGAATGTGCAATCAAACTCTGATTCAGAGGGAATAAAGAACACTGCTCTGCCCAAAAGCCCTAAGTCTCTGTTCCATTTTTGTTTAGAAGAAGGAAGTTACACTCGGCATCATTCTCAGAGATTTCCGTGTCATTTCCTTCAGTGATTCTTGGTGCAGCGACACCACAGACGAGGAGGTAAACGGGTTTTTCAAAGGGTTTGGTTCGTCTGACATCAGAGCAGTGTGATAGCGGATGGCACCAGCTGAAAATGTAACAAATGTTGCAGTTTTGGTCTCCAGTCGAACAGAGTCTACCAGAGTAGGAGGTGTGACAACACCCTAAAAGTTGCACATATTTCTGGCTCATTCCTTTCTTTCTTTCTTTCTTTCTTTCTTTCTTTTTTTTATTTAACAATGAAGTAGAGGCTCATTCAATGTGTCTGAGAGTCGAAAATACCTAAATTTTGTACTCTTTAAGAAACCACACCAGAACTTTGGTTTAAAAAACAAACATAAAAACACTGAATTCTCATACTTATGCTGTGCAAAGTCTACTATATATATATATATATATATATATATATGTATGTATGTATGTATGTATGTATGTATGTATGTATATGTGTGTGTGTGTGTGTGTATTCAAACTGCTGTTTTATGCATTTAAAGTTTTATAGACAAAATACCTGAGAATGTACTTTATGCAGTCCAATTCTGTAACTGTGGAAATTGTTGTGCTAGAGGACTTTATCACAAGAGTCCAGAGCTCAAAATAAGTGACTTCACTGCTAGTATCCTTGCATGACATATTAGGTCATGGGTGTTAGCTGCTAGAAAAATCCTATTAGTCTCCAATCCAAACATGGATTAACATGGAGTTTAGACAGGAGTGGAGTGGAATGTCACTGGGAAGTGTTTGGAAGCAAACCCAAAGGAGCAAAAAGTTGCAGGTTATGACATTGTGAAGTGGATTTCAGGATTCATATATATATTTTTGTATATAGTTCAAAGACGAGAATGCTTGAGATAGCATATTTGTAGTTGTTTTGATGAGGAGAAATCTTTTAATCTGTAATGATTCAGTCAGTTTGAGATGTGTCTCTAAGAGCTGTGTGCTTTGAGGTCTTGAGGTAATGAAAAAGTTTTGAAAAACACTGTCAAACAGCATGGAAGTGGATGTTTGTTTCTATGTGAGTGCGTGTCTTTGAAAATGTGGGCTTTAAAAAAAAAAATGCAGTAAGAAGAGTTAATCACATCCTGCAGCGGTGTCAGGCTGAAAGAGAGGGGTGAAAGAAAAGAGAATCGCCTCATATCGGACGGCAGGCCTGCATAACAGCGTTTGAACTTGAAGGAGAAGTTGGAAACCTATGAATAAACACTAACTCTGTATGAAAATACCATCTGAGATCACTTGAAAGACCTCTGATGCAAGAGTCATTAATAAACCAAATGTGTTTGTACCAACACAAACACTGACTTTAGGATAAATCATGTATAATAGTCTCCAGAGTGCAGTAAAGCACTACTTTTACCAGAGTTAATTTGGGCTCTTTGACAGAATGTGTCCCCACTAAGAATGTGTATTTGTGTGTGTGTGTGTGTGTGTGTGCGTGCGTGCGTGCGTGCGTGCGTGCGTGTGTTTGTGTGTGTTGGGTGTAGCTGTGCGTGTCACATCTAATCTCCAGCTTCTAGGAAGGGTAGCTGTGGGTCATCTTTTAAGTAAACAACAAATGAGTAGTCCTGTTCAACGGGGGACTTCCACTGAAAACAGGGAACCGAAGCATGGTCACTTTGCAAATAAACCTACCGTGCTAATAGGACCAGAAGGAGCAAATTCTCTGAATCATCCCAAACAAACATATGAGCCCTTCCTCCCTCTCATAACACTGAATTTCATATTCACACAGTCGCACTTTGTCATGTCCTTGTTCAGCGAATTTTCCTGTGTTGGCGTGGTGAGCCTCATTTCTTGATGAACGATCTGTCTCGGACGCTTAATCAGACACGTTCGCTCTCATGCGCGTAGAACCGCCCATAGATCATGCATATACATCGCAAACTCGCACAACTCAGACCCACACGTGTGACAGATGGTGTTCAGGGTCAGGGAGATGCTATGTTTGTCATACATGTGACAGATTTACAATACGTTTTCGGGGATTCATAATTTATTATGCGCTTGTGCCATTTGAGTTGAGTGAGAAATTAGAGTTTGATGTCTGTGTGTGATGTCACTGATTGCAGTCCAGAATGCTCAAGATGTTCCTGTTAAATTGAACAAATGCATCTGTAGGGAGTAGTGTTATGTAGTTTAGTTGCATATAAAAATCCTTTTTGAATGCAGAGCTGTTCACATATGGTCCTGTTATTGTCACCGCATAAGCACACATTTACTTCATTTTGTGCAGCTGCTAGCCTCCATCCTCCTTTTCAGTTTTGTAGACTGCAATCTGACATACTTTGAATAAACGGTGAAAAAAATTCACTTTTAAAATCCTCAGCAGATGTCAAAGCAACCATAGATCCAATAAGTAACTTTTTTCTGGTTTCTCTCTGATGTTCAACTTGTCTGTGTTAGGTGAACAGAGACAGAGGATTGCTGAGTTAACCCCCCTGTTAGCGTGGAGACTACACAACTGCTTAGAAAGTCAGAAAGGCAATATTGTGGTCCACATCTGTGGTAAGGATGTCTGCAAAAAAAAAAAAAAACGTACAACTGTAGTATCTAGGTCAATCTCTTAAAGAGTAAAAAAAACAGGCAACAACGCAGAGAGACGTAAAGGTCAGAGGCACATAGATCCTGCGAGAGCAGGCGGAACATGTGTGAGTAAATCACTCACTACAGTAAATCTCACAATCTTAGTGTGAAGTGAGTAGGAGGGCATGCATGAATTGGAGGAATGAACAATAAAAAAAAAGTCTTCAATGGTCAGTGAGATCCAGAGGGAATCCACCTCTTACTGTGCGTAACCTTTTTTACAATTTGTGCCATAATGGCTTTCTGGCATTAGTGGTGCTAGACCCACTAATCCCCCCCCACACACACACACACACACACACACACACTCACCTCATTTGTTAAGGCACTAATCGCTTTTTACCTCACAGTCCTGTGACCTTCAGCTGACTATCCGGTGATGGTGAGAGCAACAGGCAGACTGGTTGCCTAGAAACCCACTTTCTTTGTGTTTTCCAGTTCTTACAGTGGGAGCTGAAAGAAGGTGGGTGGGAGGAGAAGGAAAAAAAACTGATGAAAAGTGTAAAATAGATGAGAATTTGTGAGACCTACACTCAGAGAATTAATTGGCTATTTTTGCAAGGCATTACAGGTACTGTATGTGGGTTTCGTTGTTGTTTCCATCTCTCTTTGTTTTATTTAATTTTATTTTATCTTTTTAACTGGTAGCTTTACGTCTTAGGGTTGAGTTTTACCTGGCTTGTTTCTCGTTCTTTCACCCATCACCAGGGCCTTGTTTTCGGAAAAAAAAAAATGTTTTCTACCAATCATTCAGAGTGAATCTACAATGACTTGCCAACTATGGGTGGAAAAAGTAAACGTTAAATTAACTTTGTCAGTATCTGCAAAATAAAAAATATTTTATTGGAGATTTTTTATGTTTTGTCATCTATTTGCCCTACATGGGACATAGACATCCTAAAATAAAACCCCACACAATCATTATATAGTTCAGGTATTGCTTGTTTTGCTCTTAGAGGACCTCAAGGAACCCTGTGGCTCATTCCCCATTTGTGAGGTACATCTGTCATCTGCACACTACATATATCACTCTGCAAAATACATGTATCATTCAATATTCAGCGACCGTGTTCACTTGAGTGGCCTGACAGTCTGACAGTATCCAGTCACACAGCAGTCCAGAGTGCCGCAAGAAGGTTACATTGTGTTTAATGAGATTTGTTGTTGGGGCGAAGGAGAACCAAAATGTGAAATGAGGTGAGTGAGAAGAGTGAAGGACTGCTGGGAAGAAAAAAAGGAGAGGTAAAGAAAAAAAAGAGTGGTAGGAACTACCTTTGAACTACTATGCGTCTAAAGATCCAGTTTTCTATTAGTTGTTAGAGGCGTGTATATTTTCCATGTTTGTGGTACAACTACGCAAAGGAGTCATTAAAATGTAACAAACTCAAATCAAGCTGATTTTTATCTTCCATCAAAAGAAAAGAGTTCAAACTACCATGGGGTATTTCAAGCAGAACATTTAATTAGTCTGCAGCAGGTGGTGGCACTTCCACAATGGCTTCAACAATGATTCAGAAGAGATGACTCAGAGCGATTTGTAATGAAACTGAAATATCAGATTTAATATCATCCTACATCACATGATATAAGCATATCACAAGTTCCCATAAACGCGTACGCATTCAAACATCTGTACAAACTATTAGGTCAGAAAGCATCAAAACACCACAGCGGGGAAAAAAAGGGAACAAATAATACTCGCTCAAGCATCGTTACAGCTAAGCCGGTGACTTTGTGTTAGTTCAACAGTGATCGGAGCAGAACAGTTCTCATGAAAACGGATTATAAGAGTCAACAACAGTCACAGAGCTGGAACCAAATTTAATTTAGCATTAAGATAATTGGCTAACTAAAAAAAATAAAAATAAAAACCTAAAGCACAAGCAGATGATTGAAGATTACGTGAACATGCCCCTTCATCGGCTTTAACGTCTGCAGCTCTCAGATGTGGGGAAGTGGTGACTGTAAGGACATTGGAGAGGTGAATCACTTCAGTGCAATGCAGCTGTGTGAAAGGACATGGATGGAAGGAGAAGACAACTCAGAGGTGTAGAGACGATCAGACAGTCGGCGCAGAATGTTGGACAAACAGGGTAACAGCTGAGGAAGACAGAAAATATGGCACAAAGTGAAGAGAGAGAGAGGGGAATGAGAGAGGAGGTTTTGGGGTAGGTGGAAGTAGTAGAGTAAGGAAGGAAAGAGGTGATGAGAAAAACTGCAACAATATGCATATAGGTGCAGACATAACATGAGAGTGAAAAGTGGGCTGAAGTTCATGCAGCCCTATTTTCTGACAGAGCTCTAACAATATGTTACGTGCTCAATACTGTTGGTTGGTGCAAATAAACTCTAACCAGTCTTTTTTTTCTCTCTGCTGTGTGTTTATTTTCTAGGATGGTTACTCCCAGCATCATTTTGTGGGTTCTGCCTCAACAATAGAGAGAGACAGACAGAGACCCTACTCTTCTTCACGAACTCCCTCCGTTTCTCCCGTCAGGACATCCCCAAATAACCGCTCCGGTGAGGAAAACATCCTGCGTACGTGCATACGTACAGCATCACATTCCAGTTTGTTTAAATTAAGAGTTTGATTTGGTCCACAATCAATTTCAGATGAACTCTCAAGCCAGCCCAAAAGAAGCGTACAATCCACAGAAACAAACTCTTGTCTGTTGAAAGGGAACCAAACATTATTGGTGTCGTTGTCCATTAGGAAGGACTCATTTGTGTCTCAGGTGGAGCTTCCTGGCTGATGCCCTGACATTGTTGCTTCAACATTTCCACCTAATGTTCTTTACCTGTTATGCTATTGATACTATGAAGTGTACCAGTCCATTCTGTAACTACAAACCCCCCCAATATGATGCTGCCGTCCTCCATAGTTAGGATGATCTTCTCAGACTTCATTTTTTTCTCCAAATGTAATGACAGTCATCACTCCTAAACACTTCAATTTCAGTTACATGAGATCACAGGGCTTATCATCAAAATCAAAGAACTTAGCTGTTGAGAGAAATTGCAGTTGTATTGTTTTTTTTATGTTTCTGGAAAATTAGTTTCTTATTCCATTCTGTAAGATGACTCTCTTACAAGCGTCAGCCAGCATCTTCACAAGGCTTCTGGCTTCTCCATGATGTCATTTGAAAAAAAAAATAATAATAAATTAACTCAAATCTAAATCTTATACAGTCCTGACATTATCGTCTGGGCTTTTCCAAATTGTTGCAATCCATAGCAAATGTATTTTATCTAAACTTCTGAAGAAAATAGAATAGAGTAGAATGAAAAACATTATTTCATGTTTCACAATGGGATAACTTATGTGCAATCAGAGCATTAAACTCACACAAAGGTAGGAGTACGCACAGTACAATAACAGAATAAAAAAAAACAATAACATACTGTACAATAAGGACACAATTTCAACATAACTACAAGATAATGTACTCCACTCCAAAAGAATGTTCAACTGAGTGGGTTAATCTAAAAATGTTCAAAATATAATCATTAGAAAAACAAAATGAAATAATATTTCATTATTACGGCATTTAGAAAATAGTAATAATTGTGCACATTCTAAACCAGACCAGTTTAAACTTTCAGTCAACAGAGCTAAGAAGGTGAAACATGTTTTCATACCGTGCATATAAATATCACGTTCAAACTGTATCTGTGTCGCATCTAAATTTATTTACATTTGTGATTTTTTTTTTCCAATAAAATTGAAAAAAAAAAATGCAAACACGTTAAACCTGACATGCAGACACATCGATTAGCCAGTAGCATCAACATTCACCAGTCCATCAGTTTTATACTAAGACTAAGTAGCTCCTGGCATCAGTGCTTGCCATCTATTGGCTGTCATGCTATGAACTATGATTATCATTAGCCTTTAGCCTGAGCCCACTGGCCTTCATGCTTTGCAAGAGTGCATTAGCATTAGCTGTTAGCATTGGTAGTAGAAGAGCCTTTAGGTGTTCTTTCTCCACACCGGGCTTAGCAAGCTGATGAGGCAGAAAAGTACTTTTCCTTCCTCCCGGCTTAGAGAGGTCTTCAAGGACCCTGCTGAGAGACAGAGAGAGAGAGAAGTGAGGGACAGAATAAGTGTGTGTGTTGTGTGCAAGCATTAGGAAACAGAGACGAAGGAAGGGATGCGATAAACAGAGAGGGAGATAAAAAGCAGAAAAACAACCAACACGGAGACAAGAAGAAATGAGGATTGAGGGATGGTGCAGGGAGGAGGCTGCGAAGGCTCTGGATTTGACTTTGGCAAGCGACATTGGGAGTCGTTTTGTGTTTATGACACCGTGGAGTTGAGGGAGTAAAACTCTAAATCACTGGATGCGACTCTTTATCCTCCTTCCTCTGCTTTGTACACACCCTGTCTCCCACTCCCCTCTCATGCTTTTAACTCGTCGTCTCACTTTCTCCTCTTGTCCTCCTCCACCTGCACCTGTTCGCAGCAATATCCTCACCTCTTGCTTCTAATCTCTTACTCCTTCTCGACCACACACTCGCCCAGGCACGCACACACGCACACAAACCCACATACATTAGTATCTCCTCACTGCATATGCTCCAGACTGCAATCCGAGTCCTCAGAGATGGATCAAAGCAAAAGGGTGTAATGAAGGCATGCAGCCGCATTGGGAAAGGAGGAATGAAAGAGTTGATGTGAGAAGAGAATGATAAAACCGTGAAAGAGGAGCTGAGTTAAGGGGCTGAAAGAGAGAGAGGGCAGCGAGGAATACAGAGGGAGAGACCTGTGCCTCCCTCATGGCCACCACAGGGTACCAGGATGTTTTACCCTCATACAGTCAGACTGAAGGCCACTACTGGCCAACCTCCCTTGGTCACTGTAACCAGTGATAACCTTTTCCTTGTGGGAAACTGGCAGGTTTAATATTTCAACTTTTGAAATCCGACAGTAATGATAGAATTAGTGTAAATACCAAATGTCCTAGAGCATAAAAATCTTTGGGCGGAAAATAATCCAAAATACATAATACAGATGCACGTTTTAATGTATGCATGTATGTTTTCAATATCTAAAACAAGAATACTAAAAAAAAACAAAAAAACATCAAGTAATATGCACTGTTACAAAATGAACTCTAGACTCCTGATTCCAAACAAATTGACCAACTCTAGTGATACCGGCTGTCTGCTTCAGTGGCAGACAAATTCAGGCATGTTCATCAGATTAA